>NC_041333.1:3096022-3440200 GCF_004354835.1 Perca flavescens
TACGGCAGGAAGTTTACAGGCGAAAAAGTGGAGGGAAAGTGTGGTTGTGTGTATGTAAGAGAGACAGAGGGAAACGGAGAGGAATGGCTACTTTCCTCCCTTTCCCTGTCGTGTGCGGAGGGTGAAATGTGACCAACAGCAGACCAGCGGTGTTATTGGCCTGTACCATGTCATGCTAACTCGCTCTATCAAAACCCGTTGATTTATGGGGGCCTAAAAGCTCTGCATGTTATGTATCCCATAGGCAGTGTAAAACACAATAGTACCACTGAATCTGACAAACACTGCATTCATAAAACAAGCCTGATACAAAGAGTTAAAATAGTGTCTTGCACCCTCCTTCATACTAAGAGACAGACAACAGCATTTAACTTGTCTTGTGTGTATATTTTCTAATGAGGACAGAGTGGAGGATCTACATTCCTCGTGTGCATATGTCTCATTGTGGAGAGGCTTTGCTCACTCATCCTTTCTTAGCTGTATGATTAGAAGGATAAAGGGTCAGATGGAGGACTGCAGAATCCCAGAAAATGTACTGTATACAGTCATTTATGTTGCAAATGCCATATTTAAAAAAAAATAATAATAATAATCTTAAATGACCATATCGGTAGTTTTGCATTTTGAGCCCATTACCTAGTCAAAGCATGCCACCGTTTTTGGATTGACTGCTTGACATCCAGGAAGCCACCATTTAATTTCAGATTGCTATGACAGTTTTTGTCATCATTAAATTGCATCTCCTTTCTTCTTATTTTTGGAAGCAAGTACTGTCTGTCCAAATGTTCTTGCTTTTTAAGGAAGGTATGACATCTACATTTCAGAGTTAACTGCCAAAGAGCATTGCGAAAGCTGTGTTTTTGGAAAACAAACCCAGAAGACAAATAATGTGAGAGTTTTTTTTTTTTTAACAATTTCTATCTGTAACTCAGGTAAAAGATAAAGGCATCAAACTGTTCACTGTAGTGAATTGCCCATCTCAAGCAAGCTCTTTGCAAGTTAATGTCCATGATGTATAAATGATTGCCTGGAAGGTAATAACAAAGGTAATTTGGACAGCACTCCAATAAATTCAATCCAAATGACCTTCTATATGTTCCTATATTATCCACATTAAGGATGCAGCACCTGGTCTTAAAAGTTCCAGAGTGAGTTGAGCGCGTTAGGTCTTATTATTTTTGCCTGGAAGGTGAGAAATGATGTGTACTTAAGGGGTTAAAAAATATATAAAAATAACAGTATGTTCATTCAACACAGGAGAAATTCCTTAAGAAATAGGCTTTTCTCAAAACACGGGTAAATATTTGCTCTCTTCTTCAATGTATGGAACCACAGCAGGCTTTATGTAGGGGCTCCTTTACCATGCTGACTTCCCCTCTGCTGCGAGGTCCTGACCCCATCACAAGAGACCAGGGAGAAAAACCCAACTCAGTTCCAGTTTCATTTAACACACCTAACACTTCTGCCTGCAATAACTGGACTAGCACCTCTCACCGCCTTCTCATGGCCTGCTGTTAGGTTTGTTTGTGTTACCTTTCCCCTTGAATTCTCACTTCATCTCAGTGGGATACAGAGCCTTTTTTCTCTGTTTTCCGTGGCTCTGTCCTCACGTATGTTATTTCTTGCACTTAACGGAATTGTTGGGCGATTATATGGTGAAAACTGTGGGGTTAGACGTTGTGGTCTTGTCAGTAAGCTGTAAAACGTGGACATCTCTCGTCCTTTAATACACAGGAACTGATTCCTGAGTTCTACTACCTCCCGGAGATGTTTGTTAACAGCAACGGCTACCATCTGGGAATGAGGGAGGACCGGACCATGGTCTGTGACGTGGACTTGCCAGCCTGGGCCAAGAAGCCTGAAGACCTTGTTAGGATCAACAGGATGGTAAGGTTTAGGCCTCTGTCAAATTCTAAATGGTATAGTTACCCTAGCTCAAATCATACCTGTATATGATATTACTTCTTTTATTACCCGGATAAAAATCTTCAGTCAGAATTAAAACCTTACTGACCAAACATTCTACATAATTTTTACTTTCTCCTTTTACTTTTTCTCCTCCTTTTTTTCCTTGCTACTTAAGATTGCAATAATGACATTTACAGAAATTAAAACTATTCTGACCATTTGTAATGTTATAAAGATGATTGTCCAATTCATAGTAATGATTCATTTCATTAGGTATATTTATATATTCTTGTTATACTATTCAGTAGAGGCCATCTCATTCTCATAAAGTGCACTAAAGTATATGGCAGCACACTGCATCCTGACATGTTACCTACTAGGGTTGATTTTGTACTTGTAATACACATTACATGTATATAGTTGCTTTCGGGCTAAAACCTTGTATGTCCAAAACTCTTGCTTTTCAAAAAAATGGAAAAAGGCTAATTTGAAAACATTATTATATTGGACTATTTACCTTCGACGAAGTCAGATAAAATTGCCTTGTCACTGTTTATTTGTAAAACCCACAGACAGACGTAAAGGTGTCCAATAGCATTGATTTATTTTTTTAAAAATGACAGTGGCAAAATATGGAGATACAAGGTTTCTGACCGATAGCGGCGATATACTGTACTACTATACTGAGAATCTGTTGTAGGTCGGGATTATATAATTTAGATGTATTTTTCAAATGAATGATTTACATTTAGCTTTTCTGCCTCCTTCTCACATGAGCAAAGCCATCCATTTCCCACTCTTCCTTTTAACCTTCCCATGCATCTGTGTCTCCTTGACGTATTCATGAAGCATCTAATAAAGTGCAGCGCTCAATACTAACACTGTACCCCTGACCCCAGTGATGTCACTGAAGGACAGGACTGAGGCCAAGTTTGCCCTATAGTGTTACCTTCTCTAATGCCGGGCCTCATCACTTTGGCAGCGTGCAGGGCCCTTTCCGTGTGTGTGTGTGTGTGTGTGTGTGTGTGTGTGTGTGTGTGAACGTCTGTGTGTGCGTGTTTAATACAGACAGCCTATCAACATGTGGTCCACAACTCCCAGCAGGTTTCAGGAGCAGCACGGACAAAGAAATGGAGATCCAACCCAATCTCCTGCTGTCCGATGAAGTCTGTTCTCCCTTTAATCTGGAATCGGTTACTGTAGAAACTCAACAGCTCAACACAATTTCTACAAAAACTACGTTGCATGTGCTCAGAACAGTGCAGATGCATTTTGAGTACATATCCACATTTGTTTTTAACCAACATTAAAGATAAAGTCAGATTGTTGAAGCTGAAAAAAGTTTCATGATGCGGATTCCAAATTTAGGCAAGTGCTAATTATTTTGGAGATTACAATCTCTTAATTTTTTTAAGATTCATAAATTCATGTGAACTGTAACATTTCACATGTGAAGAAAAACATTTCACATGAGGAAAAAAAATCCTCTATGGTATGACTCCACTTTCTGATAAAGGCTTGATGAGTAGTTCCTTCTTAAAAGCATAGAAACTTCAATAATAGCGATAGGAAGACACAAAGTTCCATGCATGTTATGTATCCGGAGGTTGGGGGGGCCACAGTGTTTTTGGACCAGAGGTAGAAAGAGGCTCAGGGAACACACTTGACCTTTTCAGCTGGAGTGACAGAGCGGGGCTGGTCTCATGGAGGTGACCTTTCCCCGTGCTCTACCCCCACTGCCGGGTCCAGCTCTCTCCGGCTCGCAAGGCTGGGAGTTGTTAGGGCCATGTGTGCATCTCCAAAACAAGGAGAGAGGATGGCTGAAAAGAAAAACAAAAAAAAAAAAAGGATTACAGTGGATATTTTCTCACTGTTGAAGGATACATGTGTGATTTTGCCTTGCATTGTTCCATTCACAGACCAGTGTATTCACACGCCCACAAAATCACAGTCCTCTGCCTCCATTCTTTTTGTCTTTCTTTTGTTCTGTTCCCTAGCTAGCCCACACTCTTGCTTCCTCTTTTATGTCATTTCTGTCAGTGACTATCTCTCCCTGCCTCAGCCTCTGTCTCACTCTTCCTCCTTTTTTCCCTTCCATCCTTCTCTTTCTCCCTCCCTCCCTCTCTCTCCCTCCCCTCCCACTTCCCATCTTTGCATGTGCCACTTTCAATTGAAGTGATATGCCCTGTGGCAAACTCTGCCTCTGTGTGCTCGAGCAGGCTTTGTTGGTAATGGCTGTTATTCCTGACGCGAGGGGAGGAGTGTAAATTCTTCTAGCGAAGCCTAACACCAGCATGCATGGGAATTATATCGTACTGTACTGTGGAACAATACATCAAACCCCCACTGCATGGCTTCCATAGGTATATTTATAATAGTTATCAGCCTTAAATCCCATCCCAAATCTCTCACTAACACTCCCTCAAGAAATCCCTTTCCACACTCACAAGTAATTCATCAGTGTTGCTCCTGCAAATGGTTTTACAGTAAATGAGATCCCTGTTAGTAGTGAACCAATTTCTTTGTCTCCATGCAAAGATAGCGGGACTGTATTTTAAGTAGACAGAGAAATGTGATATGGGAGGCTAGCCCTGAGTTAGCTGATTATATTAAAGGGAAGGGATGCAGCTCCTGTCTCTTTTTTTTGTCTTGTAATATTTATACACACTAAAACGGGTTAAATATTTATTTAACTGAATGCAAGTCATTTTCCCCTTACAGTGCTCTTCATTAGTTTTGTGATGTTCGATGTGACGTATTGCCTGGTAGGTCATCCGTTCACAGTAAAGTAGGCTGTGTTTTGTTGTGTTCAGTGTTGTGCTGGTATGCCTCTCACCTCTAATTGCCCTCCACTCCGCTCACAGGCCCTGGAAAGCGAGTTTGTGTCATGTCAGCTGCATCAGTGGATTGACCTTATTTTCGGCTACAAGCAGCGAGGCCCGGAGGCGGTGCGTGCCCTCAACGTCTTTCACCACCTGACTTACGAGGGCTCCGTCAAGCTGGACAGTATCACCGACCCTCCGCTCAGAGAGGTAAGGCACACATATTGCCATGGAGACAAAGCCCCCCCATCCCCACCCCCCTTTCTCATTTAACATAGGCACAACTTCCTGTCTCTATTTGTCCTGGCATGTGTTGGAGCTCCGGGAGCATTCATATCATGCATCTGTCAATCAATTATTGTGTCATGCAAATGTAAGCCGTGAGAGAATTTGGCAGAGCTGCTGACTCATGGAGTTAGCTTTGAGATTAGCGTCATTTTGTGATGACCGGAGTTATTCATTTCCCCTCTCTCAGATAAACAGAAATCTTTTAATATATGTCCACATAATTCATAGATCCTCTTAACATCGGGATTCTTTGCTCTTTTCTTCCTCGCACTGAATGTACTGTATGTTCCTTCCCTTAATCAGATCAATGAATCTGACTGAGCTCTTTGATCAATCAACTGAGGTCACTCAGTCAATAGGCGAGGGAGTGAATCCTCTTGTTTTCAACGAATTAATTGAATATCTATGAGCTCGGCCGTACGACTCGTGAATAGCTTAATTGCGTAGAGAGGAAAGGGGACCGGAGACTGCAGCAGCTGGCGTGCATTGTGATACTTTCCAGTTTGAGCTTGTCTCTCCCTGTGATATCCACCATCTGCTGTCTGCAAAACAAGTCATTTATATACTGTCACTTCCAGGGGCGCCTTTATTTATCAAGTGACCACTATGCAAATCACCTGCAGAAGATTTGGCCGATCTAATTACCAAACGAAATTGTGAGAGGTTTTTTTTCATCATTTTGAGAAAGATTAAGGTGATGCCTTTTTTTTATTATTATTTTTCATCCGGCTGAGGGATTTTTTTTAGCTGTCTTACACCCTGCCTACTATTACCCTGAGAGATGACAGTACTGTTAGTTAGCTGCACATTAGGAAGCCTGCTACTCAGACTCCCTAATTGCGTGCCCAGTTGATGTAGTCGCTATTGTGACATGTAAATGTATTTGTGCTGGAGAGAGAAATAGGCTCAGCTAATTGCAACTGATGTAATGCTGATATGATGAGCACCAATTAAGACCAATCTTCATACCTTCAATCATGTTGCTCATTCCTGATGGATTCTTCCTCTCCCATATATATATATCTTCTCTATCTTCCTCTAACATAAAGCAAAACCTTGTATATCTAAATGCCATATTCTAAAACCAAGCAGGATCCTGAAATGCATTACGGAGAAGTCTATTAGAAGTCTTACTGGCAATTCCGAAAAAGATCATTGTAATTTTTCAACAGCCCCCTGCAAACCTGAGGACAATGTGTATAAAAAAAAAAGTATTTTGCCAGGCAGATTACAACAGTTGTATTATACTTTAATGCTCTGCTGATTTCATTTAAGTTAATACTTAAGTTAAGAACAATATTCCTGCACAGTCTATATCATTATGATCATTTTGTAGGTGATTTCCTGCAGGATTTAGCGTACCATGGTTCAGATTATTGTTTACCACGCCTCCTGTCTGCGAGCTGCCTGTCTGAGCCCGTGAGGTGGAACATGGAAAAGTGCCCAACGAATGTCTCGCTAAGACCTGCTGAAATGTGACGATTGACTCCGAGGTATTGATTCATTGTGAGCCTGACAGGTGAAACTGCACATCCAGCGTTAGTCATAACAATTAAGGCATTTGAAATGCCAATAAATTAGAGGTCATGAGAGATAATTTCCGCCCATGTGTCAGAAAGGAAATGATGACACCCTCTGACACGCCGCGGGGCCTGTGGCTGAGGGCACGGTGACAGCTCTACTGGGCACACTGCCGGAACAGCACTCCTCCGACGTGATGCTCCTCCTGACAGCCTTCTCTTATGGACAAACATGACAGCCACCCCTCGATTCAAACCCTGCTGTGTCAGTCACAAGTAAACAGACAAATTATTCATCAGTGGGACTCCATTCCTCCTCAGCTGCCACTGCCCCTCCCGCCCCCTTCTGAATCAACAAAGACAACAAAGTGCGCCGTGGCTAGCCAATGAAGGGTTTGAAGCAGCCAAGATATATATATATATATTCAAATTGATTTCACCTTGATTTTCTCATAGTGACGGGACACAAGTGTTTAAATGCTTGACCTTAATAATAAGACACTTCCTTCATATTTATCACATAGAATAAGGATTATGTGTGCATTGTCATTGAAGATAACTGCATTAGAGACAATCAGCTGCTGGTGGACACATTGTTTGAGACATTTCTGCTCCCACGTACAGTAGTGCACACATGGACTCCCGCTGTCACTCAAGAAACACCCTCAGGCTAATTCGTTGTTAGTACTTAAGGATTTAAATAAATCCAGATAAGCTTATCTTTAAACACATTTCCATCGGTCTTCCATCATCACGTGGGAAAGTAACGCAATTACACCGCAATTACATTAATAGTTTGTTTATATGTGTTTGCTTTGGGTCCGTGTTGTTTCCGTGCTGCCTTGATCTGTTTTTATAATCGGTTTATACTACTTTAAAGCCAGAAGTACTTATTGAAAGCAATTTGCTTCTGTAATCTCCCGAGTCAGTCAAAAGGTGAAAGGTGAAGCAGCTTCATATTTGTAGTTGCTGCCGCTGAACTCAGGTGTCATGACTCAGCACGATCCCACGCTGCTTAGTGGGTCACTGCGAGGCCGTGTTTGCATTCTGTCTGACAGAGCTGTTGTGTTGCTGCATTGCGTGAGTGCACTGGAGGATGCTGTTAGGGGGTGGGTGGGTGGGTGGGTGGGTGCTCCACGCAGCCTCTCTGTCACCAGTTTGGGAACCAGGCAGCAGATAGAGAGAGAGAGAGATGCAGCCAGCCACTCACCTCTGAAGCCTTTTGCCTCATGCCCAAATCAGATGCAAACAAAGTCCTACAGACACACACGCAGACATTGTGTTGTGTTATGATGGATGTTTGGTGCTCACCCATGCAAGGCGCGTGTTGCTGGAAGGGGAGATCATCCAGATGGCTTTGGCGATAAGTGTCACTTATCAGCCAAAAAGCAGAGACCTGAAGTGACTTAAACTAATGAAGTGCCTGTTAAGTGCTCCCCATCCCAGACTGAGGTAGGGATACGTTTCTGACGTACCTCAGAGAGGATTAGTGTGGAAGCACCTGAGAGCATATTGACACGTTTTGATCATCCAGTGGAGGAACATGTTAACCTTCAACAAGTCAGACCCCCTTCCCAAACACACACACACACACACACACACACACACACAGTCAAATCCTCCCCTTGCACTCTGGAAACAATTGTTGTCTAAGACTACCAAAATTGGACATGTAGCAGCCCAGTATCCCTGGTAATAGAATCAGCACAAGAAATATGGTGATGTTGTCCACATGGCCTCCTTTCCCTTTCTGATCTTTGTATCAAATTTCTTTATTTGAACAGACATCGTGACCCTCACCCCAAACCTAACCTTAAAAAGCCATAATGTCAGTTGCTTATTACTTGACGGACTGCGTTGTAAAGAAACACTGACTAGCACTTAATGGTTGCCAAATGTGCTCACAAACTCACATGAAACTTTCACTGCTGTGGACAGCGCCTTTTTTGGTGCTGTGGAAGATAGGAAGTGACCGGGGGTGGCATTGGTGGAGGCGACTGTTTGGCTTGCAGGTGGCCTGTCCTAATTCAGTATCGCCTCCCAAACTTCCCTTGCCACATCTCCCTCTGTGGCATGTGCTACCCAATAGGTCCTTTTGATTGTGAGCGGTGTGTACAGGCGGAGGAAAATGAAGGCTAGTCACCCAGGCAGCCAGAAGGGCGGGCGAAAGGCTGAGCGATGTACGTTCCATTGTGCACAGTGGCATTGACGGACATCTACAAGCTCCCCTCTGATGGTGGAAGTGGCTCCAGTCACATCAATCACTCCCGCCGTGGAGTGCCCCACTTTCAGTCAAGCTCAGCAGCTCTTACTGCTTGTTTTTTTTTTCCTCACTCACTTTGAGGCAAAGCTGATCTTTTGTCTGGAAGTTATTTTCTAATAATAGTTAAGACTTGATTCCTCCGGTGTGTTTTTTTTTCCCATTTTTCTTCCTGTACTCAGGGTGCGTCACGAGCATCCCTACTCCTAGTTTGTACCCCATAAATCATCCTTCATCAAGGTTCCTCTGCCAAATTGTCTCGGTCTGCTTGTGTGATTTTGTGCCTCTGTTTGGTACGTATGTTTGTGTGCTTGGACATGCTTTTCCCCTTTGTTTCAAGCACAATAACATCTAAAAGCAGGCCGGCCTGCCGCAGTCCTAGCTGGATGTCACTCCAGGTTAACATTTATGCAGTGGGGGCCCCTGCGCCTGGAAATGGGAATGGTTAACTGAAGCATGTTAATAGGAAAAGGCTTGTCTCTTCCATACTAACACTTGGATGACTCTGCAGGCTGAGGGGGGAAGGGGGAGCACCCAGGCGGATTGGGAGTGCTCCCTTTTCCCTTTACCTCCCCCTTTCCTCAGAGGCACGGCTGAGTTAGGATTTGCTTGCATTGTCAAGTAACGCATTGACCCATCACTTTGATGCATATTGATTGTGACAGCCGCGCTCTCTCTCTTTCTCCTTCTCCTCTCTCTCTCTCTCTCTCTCTCTCTCTCCCGCAGGCCACAGAGGCACAGATCCAGAGCTTTGGACAGACGCCATCTCAGTTGCTTATTGAGCCACATCCTCCACGCAGCTCCGCCATGCACCTGGTGAGAGCAACGTGCATGCTGGGAAAATTCCCTGCACCTCTGGTGGTTAGTGTGTGTGAGAGACGATGTGTGGACCTACGCGAGCCTGAATGGTGTGGGTTTGCGGGCCTGTGTTTGTAGGTAGACACAAGATTAAGATAGATGTCCCTGATTTCTTTCTTTCTTTCTTTCTATTTCCTTCACTCCGTTATGTAAATATTTCAGAGCCTAATCCTAACCCTTACCTCATGTAGGTCACAGGCCCGCAATATAACAACACATTTTGTTTTCTAGCTGTTACTGCCTACTAGCAGTGTGGTGTAAAGGGAAGAGTGCTCCCTACTGGCCTAGCTTCCCTCTCTCTGCTGTAAGCTGCTCGTCCCTGTCTAATCCATGTAATAGTCAGCCTTGCCCTCATTATCCCCACATGGCTCTCTCGGTTTCTCTCTCCCTTCAAGAAACTTTGTAAGGCAGATTCCTTTGAGACCTTTTAGTTCAATTTTCTACTTTTGTGTTTCATCCATTTCTGTCAAAAGCCTATAAAATTAGGGACAAGATGAGAGCTGAAACTGGTTCAAAACTCAAAGTATTGTCAGGATCACTATGTCCTCGATTGCTTTTACTCCTGCTCCACTTGAACTTTAATCAAGGCTTGTTGAGCTGCGTTTTACAGTGGTGAAATAAGCACATCTTTTAAAAAAAAGTGTAATGCTCCTTCTTTGTGGACCAAACTCAGTCTTTCTGATGTATCATGTATGCACCATCTCATGTGTACAGCCTACTCCATCCCAGTTTTCCATGTCTTTCCCTTGTCCGACCAGTCCCTCGTCTGACTGCACTGTCCGGGGGTGGGGGGCAGTGCATGATGCTCTCCTCTGTGTCTGAACCTAGTTTTTCCTCCAACCTCCACACTAATTGCCTCTTTCCATACTTTTTCTCCCATACCTCTTACCTCTTCATGTCATCTTCTACATCCCTCTGCCTTCCTGCTGCCCCCCCTTCCTCTTCCTGCTCCTCTTTTCCTTGTACTCCTCCTCTCCCGCCATCACATCCCTTCGTCCTTTTACACTCCGTCTTTTCTCTCTTCTACTCAATAGTGTTTCCTTCCACAGAGTCCTCTCATGTTCAAGGACCAGATGCAGCAGGACGTCATCATGGTGTTGAAGTTTCCGTCCAATTCGCCGGTAACGCATGTGGCCGCCAACACCCTGCCCCACCTCGCCATACCTGCCGTGGTCACGGTCACCTGCAGCCGCGTGTTCGCTGTCAACCGATGGCACAACACCGTCGGTGAGTGGCGCTCAACACGCAATGGCGGGCGATGTGTTCAATCATATGCCCCTCGTAAAAAAAGAGAAAGAAGGGGAAAAAAGTGCCACACCACATGCGATACCTACCACAGCAGCGGCCCTGTAAAATCACTTCATCACCGTCACACACAAAACCTGCCCACCACTCATAATAGAGCTGTAGCCAGCTGGCTGTGTGAGAGGCTAGCACCTCCTAGGTAAGCTGACCATGAGTGTTTCCACATGTTCCTTTTGAGACATGTGTGAACAACATTACCCACAGAGCCCCTCCCTGAGAATCAGCCTCACCTCAGGGTCAGAGGGCCAAAGCAATGGTTACTTGGAAATTAGGCCGCAACTGCACCACATTCTCCTCACACGTCCCCATCTGTCACTGTAGAGACACACTGAGCCCAGGACCAAAGAGTCGGCACTGTGTGGCTGCTCCCACACTAATGAACACAGCTGCAGCACCCTTGCCATCCTGTCGGAGAGGAGGGAAATGTGGTTTGGTTTTTCAGAATAATGATGATAATAAGGTCTCCATATTTTCAGATGTGTTGCTGTTTCGAAACTGGCTCCAGATACAGATTGCATGGATAAGATGTCTCCATTCTGTTTGACACTTAAAAAATAAAAATATAAAAGCCCAGTAAGACAGACAGAAATCTTTCTGATTAGTCTCGCATTGCCAGACTTTACTCCACAACGCTGTGGAGTAAAGTCTGACTACACCACACATACATTCTGGGATAGGAGGAAAAAACGCTCTGGGTTGTTTGCATTTCTTTAAACCAATCACATCGTCTTGGGCGGTGCTAGGCTCCACAAGTGGTCACGGTGGCTCTGCAAAATAGTCCCAGGAAGAAACTTGTTTTAGTGGAACATTTGCACCCCGCAAAAGTAATTAACTGTTTACACAATACAGTAACATGAGCTATTTAAATTAGCTGGATACAAAGTTAAACGTAATTTGTTCTTGCCAGTGTATCTTTTGGTGGATTTGGTCCACAATGATCCCCGAACCAATCGGACATATTCTGAGGGGCAAAGCATGACATGTTGGGCTTTATCCTGGAAATGTGCTGTACTTCCGTTGATCCACGCTACTTTCTGATGGACCTGATGGAGGTCTGTGTGTAAGAACGCACACTAGGGCTGCACAATTAATCGCAATTTTATCGAAATCGCAATATGGACTAGTGCAATATCCAAATCGCAGGGGGGACGCAATATTTGTTAAAGGCAAAATATGTGTCAAACCATTCTAAAATAAAGTAGTGTGGTGCTGCAGAGACGTCCCGGCCTACAAATCCTATCCTACAGAATAAAGACAACATCTTTGTTTGGTACAGATTAAAGATTGTCCGATACCATTTTTTGCTTCCCGATACCGATTCTGATACCTGAAATTGCGTATCAGCCAATACAGAGTACTGGTCTGATACCAGTGTGTCATATATTTTTTATATTTATATTTTAACTGTACACTACTATCCCTGTATGGATGTGATATGAAATATGTAATTTAGAGTCAGTAGGAATTATGATTGATGTTGTTTTATTCCAAAACTCATTCACCTGTTCACACTCCCAGACCATATGTAGGAAAGTTCCAGTTTGTTCAGGTTGGCAGAACGTGCAATAGGGAGTGGGAATGGCTTTCGAGACGTATCTCTTCTGAGGAGTCCAATATGTCCTATGGCATATGTTGAAGTGGATCTGCGGGTGATTTGGGTTCTTGGAACAGTGGGAAATGTTGTCCCAAACTGTCTCTCAATGAATTACGTTCCCCTCCGATCTCAGCTCTCGCTGCCATTTTTTTTACTATTGGGAATTGATTTCTATCTTTATTGTCTCTCTGGCTCAGGTTAAACTCTTTGTGAAACATGAACAAACAATGAACGCCACAGAACTTTCTTTTATTATCCAGTCTGACAGTCAGTTATAACGGAAAAAGAATATAAATAAACTACTTCAAAGTAGATTTTCTTTAGGGCTTTATTACATGGTATTGGATTGGTGCAGTAACTCCAGTACTTACCGATACCAGCGTTTCAGGCAGTATCGGAGGCACATCTCTAGTACAGATCCTCGCAAAAAATCACACTATAATCATTTACATTTTTCAAGATTTAATATTAGTCAATGAAAATGAGAATGATGATACAAACATAATCATGCCCTTCAATATCGTGAATCATATCGCAATCACAATATAAGTCAAAATAATCACAATTAGATATTTTCCTCAATCGTGCCGCCCTAATGCACACGTCCAGAGGTGAGAAATAGCCTCAATGATTAATATACTTATGTAATCCAGGTCTCCGAGGAGCACCAGGCTACTCTCTTGAGCAGGCCCATCACCTCCCTATAGAGATGGACTCTCTGGTTGGTGAGTAAGCTTCCTTGTTTTGAATGGAAAAATACATTTGACCACTGGCTTTTATATGCTGTATTTTAGCTGTAAGGCTCTTAATTAATAACTTTAACACCTCAGGTATTGACATGAGTTCTGTTCTGTTTTTTTTTTTCCCCCACAGCCAACAATACTGGAAGCAACAAGCGCCAGATCACAGACCTAGTGGACCAGAGCATCCAAATCACCACACACTGTTTTGTGGTGACAGCTGACAACCGCTACATACTGGTGTGTGGCTTCTGGGACAAGAGCTTTCGTGTGTACTCCTCCGAGACAGGTAGGTTACAGTGTAAACTCTATTTCCTATAGAGGTGTGCGCTGATGTGTGGAGGACGGAGCGCTATAATGGGAATAATACAGTATTGTCGCTGTTCTCTCCTGACAAGCCTTGTAGAGAAACTGATAACTGTACTGCAATATGCTGGGACTCACTGATAAGAAAACAAGTTATTTCTGCTAATTTCTTTTTCAATGGGAACAAGATGATAATTTACTACATTTTGACAAGCTGCATTTTATTTGGTGGTTCCAAACTAAAGGGTTGGGATGAATTTCACAAGAGGATTGAATGGATAAGAAAAAAGTCTGTTGTTTATTTTTTCCTCAATATTTCTTTTCTCTTATGAAATACTGGATACTTTGACCTCTTCTGGCCTTTAACAATCCTTCAAACATAACAAACCAAGAGAGAAAAAAGGCATTTTAGCCTTTAATAGACAGGACAGCTGTAGACGGGAAAGGGGGAAGAGAGAGGCGGAAGACATGCAGCAAATGGCCGCAGGTTGGACTCGAACCCTGAGCCGCTGCGTCAAGGACTGAGCCCCTGCATATGGGCGCCCACTCTACCAAGTGAGCTACCCAGGCCCAGAGAAAAATCACTCTTTTGGGTTGAGCTCTGTCCACACTAAAGCCTTAATCTGTGATGGTGGGTCACAAGCAGACGGTTTATTTGAAGAGGCCACAAGCCAAAGAGGCTGGGACCCACTGATTTAACCACACTCAAAACATGTTTCACTACTTCACACAATACTCCCTCACAGTCAGTGGGGCTTTCTCAACAGCAGGAGTAGTTTTACCATGTCGCATTTCAGGAACTTCTGACTTAACGATTTTTGCCAACATCGAAAACATTTGTGCATATATTTTTTTATTTAGGCAAGCTGACCCAGATAGTTTTTGGCCACTGGGACGTAGTGACATGTCTGGCCAGATCAGAGTCTTACATCGGAGGAGACTGCTACATCGTCTCTGGGTCCAGGGATGCGACACTTCTGCTGTGGTACTGGAGTGGACGGCACCATATTATCGGCGACAACCCCAATAACAGTAAGTAAAGTACACACACACACACACACACACACACACACACACACAGTATACAGTAGCATTGCCCTCTTTGCAAAGTTACAGGGATATTTTCTGTTAGTATTTCACCTATGAAATACTCTTGTATAAAGCCTGTATAGGTGCATGAGTTCATTGTTAGTATATTCAAAAAGAGCCTTTGATCAACACTGGAAAAAATGCATTCTACCCTAGAAATCGAATAATGTGGAGAGACAGGGAGAAGATAATGTATCTGCACTGTAGCTGTGATATATTATTAGTGTGATTTATTGCATTGAGCTGTGCTGCTTTCAAGTAGAGGACTCCAGATGTCTTGGCTTTCAAAATAGTAGACCCCAGTGTGTGATTTCTGCTGCTCAGTTCATTTAGTTGCTCATTTTCACTGATTGTCTGTGTTCAAAACAATCCATCAGGGTATGGGAAACAGACATCACAGTACTGTACAGGGAGGAGCACCATATATGGTATGGAATTGAAAAACTGAAGACAAGGAAGAATTTATTTTTAATTTCTGGATGACAATACAATGTGTGTGTTTGTGTGCGTTAGAAGATCTTGTGTTTCCAATTGTTACAGATTCTAGGAGCTCCAGATTAGTTGTGAGTGTTCTCTAATTAACTTCACTGAGGCTCCGACAGTTAATTAAGAATTTCAGCTTGGTTGCCTCCAATTAGCAAGGGGCAATAGCACTTGTGTTACTGCAGCAGGAGAATAGTATTCCCCTGATATTCACACTACAAGTGCTTACAATGCATCCGCAATGGACAAAAGGGACAGAAACTGCATCGCTCATCTCAACAAACAAAAGACAGCGTGAAAAAAGATGCATTTTCACTCAGTGAAATCACTTCCAACGTCTTATCAACAGAACAGTCCATATGTCATAATTTCAGAAACACTGTGGAGGCAGCGGATACTAATCTAGCTTGCTTTAAGAATGCAGAGCAATAGAGGTGTGGGATCCTGGAGTTTGTTTGTAAAGGACCAGGGGCAGTGCAGAGGAATCAGCTAAAGATTTGACACATTATACAAAAATGGCCGGCATTTACAATGATCCTCTGGGATAAACCACTACCGCATATACTTTCATATCTTCACACTCGAAGCCCTCAAATAAATGTTGTATAACACACAGAGCACCAAAGTCCTCTTTATTCCCGTACTTATTTCCTTATTCTTCATTGAACGATCCTTTCCCCGAGTCTCGTTCTGATGATTTCATGCCTATTATATTTTCTATAATGCCGGTTGAAGGTTGTGTGAATATGTAGCAGCAGCCCTCTGGATCACTGCTTCCTCATCCCGTAGATGTGGAGTGCCAAAGAAATTGATTTTCGCCCGCACCCCAAAAGGCTGCATGTGTCTTAAATGTATAATAATTAAAATATTTCCAGCTCAATCATGGCCCTGCCGCTCAGACTCGGCCCGGTGCAAGGGGATATTTGCACGGGGTAATTGTGGCGGCTGACTTGGTCTCGTCCCAAGGGCTAGGAGAGGGTGGGGGGTACGCGGTGCAGGCTGATTGAATCTTTTGTCGGATAGGTGAGTTGCATAAGGTCCCCTTTTTCCCCCCGGAGGCTTTTTCTGACACTTGTCCTATTCAGCTTCCCTCAGCAGTGGGTGCTGGGACTGACAGCGCTGCTCAGGTTCCTGGTCTCTAAGGGACTGTGCTGCATCGATCACAGTCCAGCTCACTGACTGGACCGCTACAGCTGCAGAGGTGAGGAGATGATGGGGGAGGAGGAGGGGGACAAGAGAGGAGAAGGAGAGCAGTCTGGCATATGTCCACATCATCTATCCAGACTTTACTGTCATCGAGGTGGATAGAGAAACTTTCCTGAACTGGCTGAACTTTTGAGTCTAGTGTATTTTATGCTTGAGTTGAGTTTGCCGTCACTAGTGGGCTGAAAGGTGGTGAATACTAAGGGCCCACACAAATTGCAGTAGTGCCTAAAGCATAATTGTTTTCAGTTGACCCAGAATTCCTATCTACCCCTTCTGTTATGTTTTAATACTTACAGTATTTTAATACTTACAGTATTAAAACAGTTTCTCTGCTTCTCATTGGCTGCATTTGGTCTGCATTTCTTTCTTTGTTGTTAAATACAGATACTTCCCACTGTTGTCCCACTGTTGACATTAATTTAGTGGTGGATTCAAAGGGTTAGACTCTCTGCAGTAGTTAAGGACATGATGTGGGTTTATTCAGTATTGGTGATCAGTGCCTTTTCAGAAAGAGACTAGAGGTCGCCTCCGGGTGCCGTGGAACTCCCCTCACTAACCTCTCCCCCGGCCGTCATCAATCATGTGACACACGGGATGAAATCAAGTGGCGTGGCTGCCATCAGTGGGCATGCCAGCATTTACATGACAATTCAAAGGGACCTCCCTGCTAGCAGATGCGTGTCTCAATCACTGTGCTTGTGTTTATTTTATTTTATAAATTATAATTATAATTTATTTTATTATTTTTTAAGTGTGGTGCTTATTGCACAGAAATCCCAGTTCAGAAATTTGACAGGTACATTCAGATTGTTTAGGTGATTGTTTCAGAGTCAGGCGATAGATATAGATAGACCAAGTAATCGGTTCATGATATTGTGTATGTGTGATCTTTTAGGTGACTACCCGGCACCGCGAGCAGTTTTGACTGGCCATGACCAGGAAGTTGTGTGTGTGTCAGTCTGTGCAGAGCTGGGCCTGGTCATCAGCGGAGCCAAAGGTCAGTGTACTCTCCTGTCTCCCTTTAACGTCACTGTCATCAGAGAGGAGGTCAGGGACACTTGTGTTTGAGCTAGAATATACTGGCATAGATACTGTAGGCTACCAGTCTATTACCAACCCACGTAGATTGACAGATGTTTGTTTCAATGAGCACTCTAGACCTGCATGTGTCTATACCATACCAATAAAAAATACACTTTAAAGTCAGTCAAGTTTATTTCATCCATAAAAATGGACAACTCTATGAAGCAACAGTTAATAGTTATTTAGCAGCTGTATACTAATAACCCTACATACAGAGAATGAATGCCATAGAACTTTCTTTTATTATGTAGCTGAGTCATAACCAAAATAGAACATAAATAACATATTTTAAAGTAGATTTTCTTTGGGGCAAAATGATGTGGTATCTGATCGGTTGCAAAGACTTGAATAATCACTGATACCAGCATTTTAGGCAATATCTTTTTTTTTTTTAGATCAGTTTTTTATTATTAGCACCATTTATCATTCAGACATACAGAACAAATTCCAGAATATGTGCCAGGTAATATCAGATGGTGCACAGAACATTTTAGGCAATATCTGAGGCATTTGTGATACTGGTATTGGTATCACAACAACTCTAATGTGTACTCAGCTGCACATGCAAGTGCCTCACAGAAAAAGCCAGGACCAGGAATCTCTTTGCATGCTGTAGAACTGCAGAAAGTAAGTTGTCTGATTTTATAACGTTTTACATGAGCACAGTTTGTCACTGCTTGTCTGTGCATGTTTGGGTTCGGCAGAGGGTCCATGTCTGGTCCACACCATCACAGGGGACCTGCTGCGGGCTCTGGAGGGGCCAGAGCACTATCGGTGCCCATGGCTCATCTCAGTGTCCAGTGAGGGCCACTGCATCATCAAGTACGAGAGGGGCTGCTTCTGCAACTTCAGCATTAATGGAAAGCTGCTGGCACAGATGGAGGTCAATGATTCCACCAGGGTAAGCTGGTATTTTTACACCAAAAGAATCCATTAGAGATGTGGATGCATCTTTACCAACCTTTTATTACTGTACATACGCTTTGATTCAAATACTGAGTCAGTTTGCAAAAACACTGATGATGGTTATGTACAACAGGATCTTTATTGATGATTGCCTGAAAGGGTAACATAAGTTAAACAAACAGTTGTCAAAAAAGTCAGCAAGACTACACAGCCTGGATCATGGTTTACAATTCAATGTTTTACAGGAGAAATTCAAGATATTAAAGCTGTAGTTTCTGTCTCCCCCATGAGGAATTCTAAGTAATGACAACAACACTGTTGCGCGTCCACATGATAAAAGCCTCCTGTGACCACAAGCACCCCCCACGCAGTTTCTAGTAGTCAAGGAGGACACGGAGGGTTAAAAAACATGGACTCTTCAGAAGAGGTCATTAACTTCACTTGAGTTTCTGCACGGGAAAGTCACCGGACGCCACAATCTTCTGAACATAGTCACACTGAGAAATCCAGAGAGAGTTGTGTGGAGCTGATAGTCTTAATTAGCTTTGGAGCAACTCATTTGGCAACGGCTTAAATGTAACGGACGTTCAGCAATATCAAAAAGTTACGCACCAAAGCTTTGATACAGTTATATAATTGTATAAATAGTATTATTACAATAACCCATCTTAAATGTGTACAAAACTGTACACATACTGTTCCTCCATAATTACAAATGTTGTCGTTTATGTTGTGTACAGTACATAAGCATCTGTCATTCAGTTACATTTTTTACATTATGCAGCAAAACAACTTTCCCTAAGTTGGAAGCTCTTTATATACAGTCTATAGTTAGAAGTGACATGTTGAACCCTTCTCTTCTCTGTCCCTGCTGTAGGCTATTCTCCTGAGTAGTGATGGCCACAACCTGGTCACAGGTGGGGATAATGGCGTGGTGGAGGTGTGGCAGGCCTGTGACTTCAAACAGCTCTACGTCTACCCTGGCTGTGATGCTGGCATCCGAGCCATGGACCTATCACACGATCAAAGGTCAGAGCGGGCAGTTGTATGGCAGCAATTATGAGGCCACAGAATTCCAACCTAATTAACTGTCATCATTATACAGCATAGTTTCTCAAAGTGTCCAAGCCAGTGGCCTTCAGAAATGTTTTGTGCAGCCCCTGAAGGTGACATAAAATCTATGCATTATACTTTAATCATCCGCAGTCCTTTTTTTAATACTTTCCCTTTCAATAGCTTACAGTACATTTAATACACCAATCGGCAAGGGCACCGTCGCAGCATTCGGAGCTTAGCGCCACCCAAGGCGATTATGATTGGTTTAAAGAAACGCAAACAATCCAGAGCATTTTCCCCTCTATCCCACAATGATAAGCAGTTTAGCCAGACTCCAGTGCTGCCACAGCGCTGTGGAGATAGGTCTGGCTATGCCAGACTAGTGCCCCCCCTAACACGCGTCTGTCAGGTTAGGCATAACAACTTGTAGAAAGCTACTGGTTGCATGGCAACTAGTGACACCTCACAAGTGTTGCAGGAATTACATTCTGTCATCAATGTTAGTGCTGTTAGCTGAAGTTAGCAATTTAATGTAGAATTGAAAATAGTATAGAATAGAAAAAATTAAAATATTTTGTTTTATGTGTGCACTTTTCCTATGTGGCCCTCAATCATATGCTGGCTCTCCATATTGGCACCAAGTTATCAGAACTTGAAAACCCCTGGTATAGTATGTCATAAGAAATATAGCAAGTTATCCAAATAAGTGTCGCAAAAAAATTATATTAAATCATAATAGTAGGTCATGAAAAATGTCATAGTTTGTCACAAAACATTTATAGTATAGTATGCCATAATTTATTATGACTAACAGCATATTGGCACTCAGACACCAAAACTTTGAGAACCTGATATACAGGTACATTTACTGCTTTAATAAGGTCCTCGGATGAGGTGAATTCAGGAAATAGACATTGGGCCTCATTCACCAACCGTTCTTACGAAGAAATGTGTTCTTAAACCCTTCTTACGAACTTTTTACAAAGATTCTGGCATTCACTAATGTTTTCTTAACTTGGATTTGTTCTTAGCTAAGAACAAAATCTACGAACACTGAAAAGCACTCTTACGCACATTTGAGTGATGACAATTTGCTTCAAATGATTGCTTACGGCATTTTATTTAATTCTACAGTCGTTTACAATGATAGTATTGTACTGTAATGTATTTCTGATCATTTGTTGTAAAAAAAAATCATATTATGCAAAAAAAAAACACTAACAATACAATTTACATCAGCCATTCAACTGATTAAATCCTGCGTTATTTGGTGATTGATCGCTATTTATAGGGCCAAAATGTAGTGATAGAATGTAACAAAGTACAAATTCGTCCTAACTGTACTTAAGTACATTTTTCACGTATCTGTACTTTACTTAAGTAGACTCAATAGTGCATAGCCTACTTTTGACTTTTACTTTGTTACATTTTGCAGCAATTATCTATACTTTCTACTCCACTACATTTCTACAACGTTCCGTTACATTTTCTGATCAGTTTCCCCCCTCTGCCAAAACGTCTTCCTGACCGTCACACGTTTGTCTCACCAGTAAAGTTTGGTTGCCGTAGATACTGTATATATGGGTTGCCGTAGATACTGTATATATGGGGCACTGCTGATCCAAGCCGGCTCCGGTGCTGCGTCGCTGACCCTCGGTAATACAGCCCCGGTAAAAGTGAAAATGAAAACGTTTGTTTTTATTATTCCCGTTTTTAAATCATAGTTGCTATATCTATTTCTCTCTACAGCGTCGTTTACTCCTCCGCCAGGCTGTGTAAGACGCGTTCATATCTTATTTATTTGGCTGGACCTCTTCACATCTCCCTATTTGCGCTGCTTCACACACTTTATTTGCTTACTTGCATGGTTAAAGAAAATGAAATACATCCATGAATAAAACCAACCGCATTCCGATTCAAACAACACATTTCCGTTTCATGGTTAGGATAGGAACTTTTTTTTAAAAAGCCAGGCCTTGTTTGTGGTAGTGGACACCTTCTACTTTTACCAAAGTAAATATGTCTCTTGTTATTTGTACTTTTATTTAAGTACTGAGATTCAGTACTTCCTCCACCGCGGCTCCGACAATCTCCGAAAACCTGTCTCCCAGGAGGTGCACAGGAAGTGTCATGTCCTTATATGGGAATTTGCTGGGCGTTTTCTAATGCTAATTAGGAACAACTGGCACGTGCTTTCAGTTACAAAGACGTGGGATTCATCAATCCTAAGAACACAGGTGCGAACAAATCTGCTGTTTAAGAACACGTCATGAATCCGACGTAGACTTTTCTTAGGAACCTTCTTAAGAACATATATAATAGAAAACTTAAGATATTGGTGAATGAGGCCCATTGTACCTTATTTATCTTAATAAATCTATACCAATCACAAGGGAGATATAGATCAAAGAAGCAAAGATCTTTTGAACTCTGAGGCAAAACAAACTGTCTATCCAAATGGTGTGTGTTGGAGCTATATAATCACAGTACACAGCACACGATACGGCTTTACAGAATCATTGAGTGAGCTTGTGTGTTTATGTGTACTATAAGTATTGTACTCTCCGAGTATACACGTCACATGCATTTAGTTAGTGCAATATCCACCATCCTTTTCCTTAGAGCCTGCAGTTGCCATAGAAACCAAATTTTAGCACAACAGCGGGCAGACGTGTACTGTACAAGTCTACTGGCCGGTTTTCCTTAACGTTTGTATATTGTTCGTGTATTGGGTGGCGGCTCTGAGGCTATAGGCCTGACGTCATCATGTGACCCTGGCAGTCAAGAGAGGTTAGAGAGTCGGAACATTCAAGCTGCACTTCACAGCCACAGGCCAAATCCCCCTGGGCACTTACAGTCCGGTTCAAAACAGAAGCCTCTTTCTCAAGCAAATTAACTGTGCACCATCATGACTGACTGCATGACCTGTTAAGGTAAGTAGAGGATGGTCAGATAGAGGATGACATTTTATGAATAACATCAGGGACTATAAAATTAAGTGCTGCATGGCATGCTATTTTTAACACTTCTTTCAACACCACTTAACATATCTCTTCAATTAAATATTTTAAGAACCCCTTGATTCAGTTCCAATCTCTTTCCTCAGTAAGTTGACATTAGGGAACATAAGTCAGCCATTTACAGAGGGGCCTTCTGCAGCAGCTCTGTTCATTGTGCTGGAGCATTTAAGCCCTCGGGGTGTAGCAGTATAAGACGACCCTGTGAAATCAGCTGCTTTTCCTACATACCAGTCAGCCGTGGACACAAGAGCACAGGGGTTGCAGAAGTCAATGGTGTACTTCAGTTGTCAGAGGACTCCCGAAATTTACTGTCACAGCCCCTGATGACCTCCTGCGCTCGTTTCATTCA
This sequence comes from Perca flavescens, assembly GCF_004354835.1. NCBI lineage: Eukaryota > Metazoa > Chordata > Actinopteri > Perciformes > Percidae > Perca > Perca flavescens. Next base: position 3,118,816 of record NC_041333.1, read on the forward strand.
CCACTATGGACATTGACAAACTGTTCGCATTGATGGAAATAATCATTTATCGCTTAACACATTTTAATACATGTTGGTTCCTTGCATATATGAACAAGCCTTTGAAATGTGAATACCATATACAGTAAACACTGGCCCCATGTATGGAGGGACACTGTGTCTCCAATCCTAATGCAAAGCAGGAAAGAACAGGCTGTAGTATTCCTAATGTTGAAATTACATGATGAGCCCCTGTGGCGCACTTAGTTTAGAAAGAACGCATTAGTGCATTCAAGGCTGTGACAGTAATGGCCAAACACATTTTTTCCCCTCTTTATTTACACAGCTCTCCCCAACGCACCGACAGATTTTGGAGTCCTGTAGAGTTTTCTACAGGCACTGAAAGCGTCTGACATTTTGAAGTACACCTATTGTTTTAAATGGCCAAACACGCACCAAGAAAGTTATGATGCGACCTTGTTTTGATTTTGGAGCCTAAAAATGAGGACCCAGCGCAACCAAAGCTGTTTTTTAACCAAACTACATGTTTGGAGAGAGTTACTGTAATACGCTATGTAATGATGTGATCGGAATCCAAATTTATAAATTCATTTATATCCAGGCACGTTACTGCTTACGCTATTTTGCACTCTCGCTGCAAGTCAGTTTCTCCTCGCTGTCTCAGTGACTGACTGAGGTCAGTGTTTGTTGTTAATCAACGGAACCACAACAGGCATTAGAGCACCGCGATAGAGGTGCGTATACACCACTGAGATCCGCTCTAACACACAAGAACAGAGGAGGTTAATGATCATACCTCAGGTCATCTATACATAATCTAGCCTCTAAACTTGTTTTGAAGCCTAAAGTCATGATTATAAGTGAAAATGATCATTAAGAAGAAGAAGATTTTATTTATTTATATTAGGACAATGCACATTAATCAACATTTCTGTAAATGCGCCAGTGTTAGCCAGTCGGCTAATTTTTAAAAACTAGAAAATAAATTTCCTGCAGAAAATACGCGTGAATATTGAAAAGCTAAATTGCTAAAGCTAAACTGATTAATTAGTATGAATTTCAATGAAAAAGTTGAATAACCCACCTATTTAAAGAACCCTAAACTGAATTATTGGCTTTAAAAGTTAAATAATGCCAAAAGATGTAGAACATTGTACGATTTGAATTGAGTTTTAGCTAGAGAAGAGAGCTGTGAGAAACATTTATGAAAATGCAAAAACAAATCTCAAATGCGTTGCACTGCTGAAAAACCTGGAAGTTAAAATGTAAAACTGTCAGAGTTGGAACTTGAACTGCATTACCTAAATAAGCTAAGAGCTTAAATACATTGCTAAAAAAGTTGGAAGCTAAACTGGAATGCTGTCAAAAGTGGAAAATCAAATAAATGAACTGAAAAGGCTGAAAGATCCTTTGTATTATCCGACATTGCATAGAACAAAAAAGCATCACCCTAAAGAGCTGCGAGGTGAAATCTGTTGCCGGTAAAGAAGGGGGCTGTACGACTTTGCATTGAAAAAGCTGATAGATAAAATGCATTTATTACATGGAAAATGCAAATGGATTCGAAGTTTATATATGACCTGAAGTTTACCGAAATGTACTTTAAATTGAAAGTATGTAATGTTGAGTCTTTATCAGCAGTAACTTAACACGACTCCGATAAACGAACATGAAACAAGATAAAGCAGCTATAATACAGAAACTAAACTTCAAAAATTCAGTTAGAAGCAACAAACATACTGAGAGCTGAATACACAGACTTTTAAAAACCTCTCTCTTTTTTATGACAAACAGCTTTGTTTTGCCATAAGTGGAAAATAGGCTTCTGGTCATCTGTGCAATTAATAATTATAAAATCTATAGGTGGCATCGTGAAATGACCTCACCGTAAGTGACATGTTGATATATAATTTGTGTGGATAAAGTTAAAAATTACTCTGTTTCAAAATACTCTATGTTGAGGATGAATAACATAAATAAAGAATAACAAAGTCAATGACGAGTGATGAAGAGCATCTTGTTGCTCTGAGGCAGATCATTCAAAAACTAAATGACCAATTGCTTAAATGAGCACATTGGCTGAAAATAGACAAGAATCATACTGTAATAGCTAGGGATGCCCCGATTTATCGATCGATATTTACTAAAAAACAGGTGATCGGGAATAATCTATTCTAGCCGCCGATACCCTACTATACACACACATAATTAAGCACTCTGCAGAGAGCAACAACCACATGTCTGTGTCTGTTTATTTAAAGTTTTCCCACGGCCGCCTCCCCCTCTCACAATTTTCACTGATATGACAGATTAAACATGGCTGAATTACACAAGCTCACGTGCTACACATAGTATAGCATGTTGAATAAGTGATAAAAAGTCATAGTATAGTATGTCGAAAAAAGAAGACATGCCTTCTTGAAATGCCACGAGGGGAAATTCACAATTTTCACTCTGTTAGACGTTTGTGAAAAAGTTTCGTGGAGCTGTATAAACGATTTTCACTGTCCGTATCCAGAGTGCCTGTTTATGTGAAGAAGAAACTATATAAAATAGTGAATCAAAATGTCACATTTGATGTGCATGGTCAACCCAAGATGTAGATAAAAAAAAAAAAAAAAAAAATCACAAAACGACCAAAGTAATGAAAATTGTGGTTTTCCATTATTCCACATTTTAGTGCGGGGAATTTAATGTTTTTTTGCACTTTTTTCCCGTGGTTTTGTTGCTCTTCAGGACTTTGATCACAGGCATGGCCTCTGGCAGTATCGTGGCATTTAACATTGATTTCAACCGGTGGCACTACGAGCATCAAAACAGGTACTGAGCAGAGACCGATCCACAACACAATAAGGCAACGTGGAGCGTAAAGAGAAACCACTACCAACCAGTGACCGAGCTGTGCTGCAGAAGATCCACAAAGCATGGAGACGATCCAGTGGGCTGGAGAACATCACCACACTGACACTAACCAAGACCAAGGGTGCTTACATGTGTTCATCTAGCCCCTAAGGCAGACCTGTTGCTATGTGTCGGTTGCTCAACAATCTGGATGCATGTTCGGTTGGTTTTCATGTCTTACCCAAGCACCAGCTGATGCATTTCCCCAACTGAGTCAAGCAGGTCTGTTCTGGTCAAGGAGAAGGTAACACAATTACACAGTTAATAAAACATGCTTAATGTAAGCTTTTGAGTTCCTGTTTTAAACTGTGAAAATGCAAAACAAAATGTTAGGAACATTTATACAACATTTGTATGGCAGATACATATCTCACTTGGAACACTTTTCTAGAAAATAAAATAGAAAATGTAAATATGGACAGTGTAAAGTGTTTCTTCCCTGTAAAGGCTGAGATGAAGATCTAAATGCTGTTAGACTAGCCACCATGTTACTATCATTTCAATCATGCGAGCCATGTATAAATGTTCAAAATGTCTTCATTGGACTTGAGATATTAGTTGGTTAGTAATACATGTATATGGCCTTTGTTTGCTCATCGTTCTCAACAGTGGTCAAATGTATGTGTACGTAAAAAGACGAAATGTTCCTTGTTAATTTGTTGTGTTTGTCTATATGGAAGAAAAGTGAAATTCAGTGTGAGCATAGTCTTTCGTGAAATGTTTTGGATCATGTCAGCAAAAAGGATAATTAAATTGACAACTTTAGTTTATTAATGGCAAACAATTCAAATTATTTACTGCAAGATCTTAAAATAATTCAAGTTGGACATTCAAAACAGAAGTTATCAATCTTTTGCTCAGTTTGTTTAGGCTTCTTCAAAAACACCTATCCAGAAGATTAAATAGAGGATTTGGTGTATGGTATCTCATGACTGTTAAGGTGTTTGTGGGATGTTAAGACATTTTAAAAGAATTGTCTACAATTGTTGGCACTGCAAACATTAGTACTGTTACTTGTGCATCTCACAGTTTTTCAGTTTGCCTATTTTTGCAAAAATGTTTGCTTGTCCATTTTAAATCTGTATTCATGAACACCAGTTCATGCTGAAACACCATGCATTGGTAAGCAATATTATGACTTGGTTGCTGAAAAAGGTCTAAGGATTTCAGCGGAGTGACAAAAAATTATTTAATAATAGAACAGGATAGTGTTTAAAAAAATGATCTATTTTTGGTGATGTGAAAGCTATTGTGTCCGCATTTAATTGCAGAAATGAGAAGTCTGTCGCTGTGGGCTGACTATTTAAAATGAACAAAAATATGCAAATACATTTTGAGTTTGCATTTTGATTTTCTAGTGGTGCTCCTTGACACCCAACGCCAACGTTTTGCATGTTAAGAGCTACTGAAAGCATTGGGTTTACTTTGCTTTCCTGTAAAATCATATATTATTGCAAATTTAAATTAGTTTAAATTTTTTTGTTAATGTTGGAATTGAGCTGTGCATTTTGACTTCATGTATTTTAAGATGTTATGATTTATATATTTTAGTTGTATTGCTAATTGTTTTGAAAGAGGAATGTTTAAAGCATATGTGATATCAAAAATAACTGTAAATTAAGCGGCTTTCATTATTTTTTGTTGTTTTTAAATAAAACTGAATAAACATACCAGTGTTGAGCTTTTACTCGTGTGTGTAGACTGCCTCCAAAAACATTCAGGCATGTATTAATGCAAACCCATGATAATGTGTATAACTATTGCTCAGTAAATACATGTGGTAAATAAGTTACTGAAAAGATTTTAGGCTTGTGTTTGATTATACTGCCACCTGCTGTCTTCATTTGTTGCTGCAGGTTTAATGGGTGCACTGTAAGACCTCTTGAAAAAACAGCCACTGTCTGACTCATGGAGATAAGTCACTGACTCACAAATTAATTAAATCCTTTTTATTCCCAGGTTTGGTTTCTTCACAGAGTACATTGTTGGGATGCTTTGTAATATCCAATGCAATATATTTTCTTTAATTGAAAAGAAGTGTTTTTTGTACTTAAGGTCCTTACATTAATGGAATATAGATGAATAATACAGCATTCACTTTCTCCATCTGCTTCCACCTAACACTGGCATTCCCAGTTGTCTTACCAATTTGTCATACTCTATATAAACATTACATGTTTTTCAGATGATGACAAACAGCAGAGCAAACCCATTCCCAAAAAGTCACTATCACAACCTGCTTTCCTTGTGCTTTTTGGTTCCCTCCATTTGAGTCAAAAACGTAAAAGCCCTTTTACAACAAAGTCAGCAAGCTATATTACATTTGTGTTAAAATACCTATGTACACGTCTTAACTTAGCTGTGGTATGACTATAGTCTGCCTTAACTGAACTGCATTCACCAAGACAGCACGTACAATGACAACAGGAATGGTTTCATATGTGACAGGCGAGAACAACTGATTTAAGATGCATATTAACACACATGCAGGTTACATTCTCTGATGAAGTGGAAAGGAAATTCACATCCATGAATATTAGGTCTCTGGTAAACCAATGTATGAACTGGTCAGAGAGCATACACTACATACAGTCTAGTGAGCCAGACTTCTTAGTCATGTTTGATCGGATTATTTTAAAAAGTCCAACAGAAGTACTGCGTGAACAAATATTAAAAATAATGTATTTTCCTGGAAGCACTGTTGTATTTACCAACATTTAACTTGTTTCTTATTTCAGTGTGTGTGGGGGAAAAAAATCATGTTGCAGAAGAGCCAATCTCCCCAGCCTGATGGAGAAGTGTGTCAGTTGGCTGCCAATAATACAGACAAGCAACAGATCCATTCTAACTCATTCCAGCATTTCAAAAAGGACAAATTTGATACTGTGCACATTGGGCAGTACACCTAATTGCACTTAAATCCATGTGTGCCAAGGCAAGGCTTTAAACATGCACTTACTACTAACTACACAGCACTGACATTGATCGGTACCACCACTGAATTACAATCACTCTCACAGACGTGTAACAAATCAAGTGTTTCAATAATCATCCTCAAGCACTCCGGTGAGCTGGACTAGCAGCAGTCAGTCAAACAACAGCGTCCTTAAATCTCTTCATGAGTCCTGCTACTGGCTGGCAGGACAATGTTTCTCCAATGCACACAAAAATCTGTTCATTACAGAGAATGTTGATGGTATAATTTAGCAGCATGTCTTTTCGGTGTCTCAAGACCTCTTAAACAGTGTGTCTAAGGCTTATGCACCAGAACTTCCAGTACCACAGCACAGAGTGATCTAGAGGTCCTACAGTCCAGCAGAAAGGGGACTTACTGTTATTGTTGCATTTGGAGACAAACATTTGTGCTGAAACCAGGACAATAAGTGGAATGTACGGTCAGGTCCCAAAATCATGAACTGTTATATTTAGAAAGTTGCAATGTTTAGCATTTACGCTTCCTATTAAAAAGCTCATTGCTTCATGAAGCAGGTTGTCGTTACTGCTGTATACAATATAAACCAGTAGAGGGCTCTGAAGTACTACAATGAACCAGTGCAGAAATCAGGCTTTTTAAAAGTTTGGTGGCTTTTTTGAAAAAAAAACTTAAATTAAATTCACACACGTTATTCCTATGGTCTAAGATAGTCCAAAAATATTCAACATTAACTACTGTCTCCCAAATCTAAAAACTGGAGTGCTGAAACTGTCAAGTCATCAAGTAGAAACTGCAGAACTGCTCCATAGACAATAAATTGGGAAAGTTATAAATGACACAGAGGCTACATTTACATTGCTACGTTTTGGTTTTTAAAGCAGAGTTTTGAGCCAAAAGCGATCTCCGTGTACACAGTGTTTTTAAGCTCCAGTAGTAGAACTAATCTCCGTTAAACCAAAACGCCCAAACTGCATATCTCTTCAACGTTCTCATATACTGGGCATGCGCTTGCCGGGGTAAACAGGAAGCAGCATGTATACTCTGCCAGTTGCTTGTAGTTGCCATGGTAACGTTAGTAGCTTATGCTGCGTTCCAGGCAACCCGTAACTCATGTTTTCACAACCTTCTACCCGTGAAAGTGACCTGGAACTGCAGTCAAACCTGTAACTTACTCCCCATGAACTGGTACCAGATCATTGTACTCCCAGTTACAGTTTTTGACGTCACACACACAATGGCGACCCCTGTTGATGCTGTACAGACGCCGGTGATTTACAGTGAGAAATATAAATATACATAAATAGGCAACGTAAAGTAATTCCGCACATTGTAATCAAAACAATACACATACAATTGTGTACTACTACCGGTTAGGTTTATTAAATGAAGCCCAAAATATGTCGCCGACTAGAAATCTATAGTATCAGCTAGCGCTAGCTAATGTCAACATTAGGTAGCCGCTAGCTAACACTAGCTAATGTTAGCTAGAAAGATTTGTGGCGACTTTGCCTGGAACGCTACCAAGTCGTGAGTCGTGACTTGAAGTCGTAACTTACGGGCTAATAATGGTGTCTGGAACGCAGCATTAGTCTCAGAGAACGAGACGTCATAAGACCCAATCAGGCGGCAAAACGTTGGTGTCAGTGTTGGCGTTGCCAAAGGTCTCCGTTTGCAGCCATTGAGACTGCAACACAACCCCACAGAGTCCAAACCAAAACGGGGTCAGGAGGGGCTCTGGAACGCCAAAGCAGTAGGAATGCGAGGTGTGAATGTAGCAAAAGATATTTGGTTTTAAACCAAAACATAGCAATGTAAATGGGGCCTGAGAGCCCCCAGGGGAATGTTCCGAGTGTATGGGTACACAACCCAAACAACACGAGACTAAAGCAAAACCAGACTCACTGTGGGGCAGCTCCAGACTTTATACTTGATTACATCACAGGTTTGGACTTACTCCTCTGGTTTCTGGCTTTGAGAGAGAGGAGCTCATGTTCACAAATATTTAACTTTCCCTACCCATGGAAATAACATGTTGGAATTCTTAAATTTAGGTGGTGTTCCCCTTACGCTTTGGCTGCATTCAACGTCTAACGTATGCGGACCGTCCGCAGACCGTATGTGCCGTGGAATCCATCTTAACTGGCTACATCGGTCTCATACGTTACGCGTGCAATGTAGCGGCCGTTAAAAGGTATATACTTTGATCCAGAAACTAACTTGTCCCTTACTCCGATCAATGCATTTTTATTAAAGTATTATGACTGGGAAAAAATTGAAAAAGGTACAGGTGAGTATTCAGTCTGAATGTCCCGAGTCAGCAGACTGAACCCACTTTTCCACGGAGGGGTGGACGGTGCTGTGGCCTCTGGAAGGCGGTTAGAACGGAGAGGTGGGTGAACGCACAGTGCCTGCCGAACCGGGGGAATGGTCCTCAGACTCTGAGGTGAACTCAGCGACGGGGAGGCCGGGGTTGGCGCTGCGGGAGGCGCCCATACTGTGTGGGAGTTGGGGAGTGAGCTTCACATCCTGGTGGCGTCTTCGTCGGAAAACTTGCTTCTCCTTATCAAGTGACGTGGTCTGAGAGAGGGTGACACAGCAGCTATCGTTAGGTTCTCCACACAACCACAGAGATGAGGAAGGCGTCCGATCAACCACCAGTGAGACACTTGGCAAAGGTTAGATGAGCCAATGTTTGCATGCAGTTGTATCTGGAAAGCTGCATTTACCGCACAACAATTCTCCTCCGTTTAACTTCTTTGGACAGAGAAAGTTTAACTTCAATATGTGACACAGCAAACTAGTGCAGTGCTCAACAAAACCAGGAGAAGCAACAAGCAGCAAAAAGGTCTGCCAGCGTCAGGTGTGACACCTCTACGTCTGTGACTGCACTTCTTACGACATCCAGGTGTTCAATGTGTCACATGAACCCTCTGATGCAGTTAGCATTATGGATGCATAACTTACCCATACATAAGTAAGTAAATAGCAAGGCGACCAGGCGAGAGGAAACGGCCACAGCAATAGTGAGATGAACGACGGGATAAAGGGATGGATTTGAGGAGGTAAATGAAGGGCGAGACGTGGAAAGGGCTTCATTTAGGGGCAATGGAAATGGAGACTGCCAGCACTTTGCCATGGAAGCACTGCATATTGTGTCATACCTTATCCAGTACAATCTTGGATGCTGGATGTGGTCCAAAGACCCTGACCTTTGGATGGTAAAGTCCTGGTCCAGCTGAGCAGAGAGAGCAGGTGCAACTCAGAGGATCACCTTGAACTCAAAGCATCACTGATCTGATTGACAATAAGGTGCACGACTCTAAATTGCCTTTAAAACTGCTGTGATGAGAAGGGGCAGAAAAATAATGGCCCAAAAATGTCACCGTCAACTGACATTCTGTGAACTGTCAGACAACTGAGTAAGTATATTAAGTAAAGTAATTCAATTAAAAAGGCAACATACAAGAAAATGTAGAGAAATGCAACTGATGTTTCCCCCAATCAATAGCAAGTAGTAAAAAATATGACTTCCAGAATACGCCAATTGAACAAATCCAGCTCAGCTTTATAACTATTCCAAGAAATCATATACTGAAACGTAGACAACTATGTTATTTAAAAGATCTCCCAACGACAGTGCTGACAGTCCATGTAAAGAGGAGGATGAGAGGCCAGAGCACACACACACAGGAAGACCCGTCAGCAAGAAGCAGATGGATGAGCTGATGTATACACTGAGTAAAGCCGAGAAGTCACAAAATTATAGAAAAAAGATGGATTCCTTTGCTGCTTTGCAAAAGCATACAATGCTAGTATCAGTATTTGAATGACATTCAAAGGAAAGAGATAAAAAGCTTTTGCACACGTAAGGAGTTAAGCAGGAGATGAGAAAAAAAAAAAAAAAAAAGCATAATCACTAAAGCAAATAAAAAAATAAGCCAAAATGTGATGTACTGATGCAGAGTGTGCATGTGTGTGCGTGTGGATCAGTGCTTACTGTAATGACTGACACTCCTGCTGTGGTGCTGCTGAGTTTGGGCCCGGTGTTGAAGTGCTTCTTGATCTTCCCAGCCACAGGCAGCTGGTATTCGTTCTCCGAGACACCATCATCCTGAAAAAATACAAAGAACAAAGTTTCAGGAACTACCTGCTGCATCATACTGCACTCTCTCTTTCTTAGCAGCACTCGTGTGTACTGGCTGACTTTAACATGGTGAACTTACATTGACCCAGCGGTGATCGAGCACCTGTAAAGCCGTGTATCTCTGATCCACCTCTACCTGCAGCATCCCAGCGATCAAAGCCTAAATACAGACAGGCTACCATGAGACACCACAGCAACACGTCACTGACAGACTCTGGTGTTTTACATGGAGCATAACAATGGCAGATAATGGGAGCCCTTCCAGACCCAGACCTTGGCAGTGGCAGACACATGGTCCCAGTGAGGTGGAGGGAAATCAAGCTGGCCCCTCAAAAGCTGTTCAAAGAGAGCCTCCTGATCTTCACCACTGCTGTAGAAAATAAAACAGGGATTATATCGTATTAAGTTCAAACTAAGTTTCACATAATAGTCTATAATGTGATGGCAATCACAATCAATTCATTTTCATGAACGTGGTTTAAACAAACTGATGTGGTTAAAACACCATACTTATATCAAAATAAACCTCCTGATAATAGAGCACATACCCACGGAACGGAGGAAAGCCACACAGCAGTATGTAAGTGATGACACCAGCTGCCCAAATGTCAACCTTGAGGCCATACCTGTAATTGAAGATTAAGATAGCACGTATCAGAGAGACTAAGCACATCTGCAAGTAGCAATTACTGTAGCAGTTTTTGAAAGGGATGATGAGATTTATTTCTACTCTTTCACAGCAAATACCCTACTCATCATGTCTCACCCGGTCTCAGCAACGATCTCTGGTGCTACATAGGTGGGCGTGCCACACACAGTATAGAGGGGCCCGTTGACAACCGTAGCCAAGCCAAAATCACCTAGCTTCAGAGACTTACTACCATCGTGGTGTTCAAACACCTGTGAAAAACACACACAATAAGGGAAAGTGAGTAATTGCAAGAAAACATGTTTGCCAATTAAGATTTTTCGCTGTGGTAAATATTTTGTTAATGAGCTGGATAATAAAATTAGGTAAGACTGATGCGTACATTTGCGAATGTAGCAGTGCCATGGCCAACCCACAGAAAGCGCACGCTGTGATACTTCAGCTTACGTCGTATTTACCAAACCTGCAGTTCATCAGGTAATCAACGACTTTCTCCGCCCACTATACCGTAAATTGCGCTGTAGCAAAGCGTTAAGTCCTGGTGCTAAGATACGGCTGAGTGCAGACTGCCATATTCCCACTGCTGATGCTATGACTGTTTGAAATAATCCTGATGACAATATTTGTAATGTAGCGAGGAGTTTAACAACTGCTGGAATGGGGTGTAAACGCTGAGTCGGAGATTCGATGTCATCTTTGATTTCTTCCCGTAACTGTAATGCATAATTAGGCGCTTCCCCTCCCATCTCTTTATGGGAAACTCCCACTTTCCCCTTTACCCTCCCGTGAACGCATATGCATGACACGGAAAAGCGCAATTTGCCATTTTCAGTTACCGCGACAGGCAGTCTGCACTTGTTTGTACATACCTCGCCATGTTTTTACGCGCACGTTGCGAAACAAATACGCCTGAAGTGGGCGCAAAAGCGTTAATACATCTGGCCCTGAGTGCAGCGAATGAAACAGAATTGAATTAAAGACCTGGGAAGGTATGTATATGTTTTGGAAAAGTACAGAAAATGAACATGGACAACAGATGGACTCTATACAATGAGATTTTTGCTTAAAATCACCAGATAAGCATTATGTAACAAATGCCAAGACTATAGCAATAAACAACAGTTGTAAATGAGTTCACTTATATTCGAGGTGCGTCTTGTTCCAATCCCAGGCTTTTCTTTTGCAGATGTGAATGAATAGATTGCATTCATTCAAGTCAGGAATCTTAAAGTGCTCATATTATGCTCATTTTCAGGTTCATAGTTGTATTTAAAGATTGTACCAGAATAGGTTTACATGGTTTAATTTTCAAAAAATACTATATTTTTGTTATACTGCACACTGCTGCAGCTCCTCTTTTCACCCTGTGTGTTGATCTCTCCGTTTTAGCTACAGAGTGAGACATCTCACTTCTGTTCCATCTTTGTTGGAAGTCGCACATACGTAGTAGCTAGGTAAGGACTACTAGCCAGTTAGTTATAGAGTATGAGGGCGCGCCACGCTAGCAGCTAGGCGAGCATTATAACGTGTGTATTTGTGCACATTTGTCTCTGAGGTAAAGGCTGGACTCCAATAGAGCTGTTTGGAGCAGTGTTTTCTGTTGGAGATGGTAAGTGCCTTTGGGGTGGACTTCACTTTGTAAACCTATTACATGCATAAAAAAAGATACATAACACAATAAAAGAAAGGGGAAAAGCCAAAAAGCATAATATGTGCACTTTAAGTTTTCTGCTTCTAGAACTACATTTTAGAGTTAATAAATCAGAGCTATTTTAGATTTCCGTCTGTACAGAAAATACCTTGTGGAGTTGTGTACAGTAATTTAATTTCATAATTTAATTTATTTATCCTACGTATATTACATGCCTTTATATAGTTGTAAGTGTGAGCTTGTATGTACGGACTTTGGAGAAAAGGGACAAGAGAAACGGGAAAAAGGGGATTAATAGGAAACATGGACCTATGTGGTTTTAAGGTGCAAAGCTTTTACAATGTAGCTCCTCTCCACTCACATACAGAATCTTTGTAAAGCCATACTTACCAACAGGTTTTCTGGTTTTATGTCTCTGTGGACAATATTGAGGCTGTGCAGGTACTTGATGGCACTTGCCAGATTGAACAGCATACAGCTGGCGTCTCGCTCTGTGTATTTGTTTGAGGAGGTGATTGCATCAAAAAGATCGCCTCCCTGGAGAAAGAACAAAGAATATTTGGGATGTGAAAGAGTACAGGTTGCTAGTCTTTAAAAAAGGTCCCATGGCATGAAAATGTCACTTTGAGTTGTTTTTTTAACATTAATACAAAATAGAAGTCTCATAAAAACAAAAGAATTTGGATAGAACAAATTGAATAAAAATATTTCAGAAATGAGCCATATGACTTTTACTGTATTTGAGATTTGAAATGTATTCTTAATAAAATGTGTAGTACCTTAACCAACTCCATTACAAGAAAGAGCTCACTACAGGTGTCCAATTCCTCAATTAAAAGTACGATGTTGGGATGTTTCACGCGCCGAAGGATTGACACTTCACTCTGGATCATGTGTTCCTGGGTAACCGTCAAAATAAAAAAGGAAAATCTAATAACACTGTAAAGTGTAGTTAAAAGCATGTATACACATAGATGTCATGTTAGTCCCAGGGGAAATACCGTAGCACCATCTGCTGACCAATGAAGAAAATAAAGAAATTGAATAAGCATCCAAAACAGAACTCTCCATTAATATTGTACACAAAAAAAGAATTTCTTGTTACTGAATCAGACCAAATTTGGTGGTGTGATAATTGTAGTCAGCAGATGTAGAGGCCTGCTCACCTTTCCCCTGCATTTATCGGTGTTGATGATCTTTAGAGCATACTCTCTTCCAGTGGATCTCTCCACACACTCTCGCACCACAGCAAAGTTTCCGTCCCCTAAAGTCCTCCCCACTTTGTATCTCTCTGCTATGGAAGCAGGTACAGAGGGGTGCTCATCCATTGGCTCAGCTGTGGAGCAAAACAAAAGAAGATCTATAATGTTAAAGCTATGAACAGTAGCCAGTCTTCGTCCACTAGGTTTAGATCTTATGCAATGTCTTACCCTCACTGCCAGGCCCATCCCCTTCGTCCATTGAACTGCAAACCTTGGTAGAAGCTAAAGAGAGTGAAGAGCCACTGTGTTGAGATCCCTGGAAAGAAAAGACAAGCCATGGAGTGAGAACTAAAGACGCACTTGTCTATAAAAATTTCAAAGAAGGCAAACCTTGTTTAAAAAAAAAAAAAAAAAAAATTACAGCTTTACACAAAGCCTATTTGTTCCACCCTGGCAGCCTTGAGGATGCAGTTTGAGATTAGCTAGACATAAATAAAAGCGTAGTGAAACATTATATTAACCTTTCCACCAGCATAAAGACTGACATGTGGTTCTAAAAGGGATTGAGAGAAAATAATATTCTCTGCCACAGCCACAATACCAACCCCAGCCAGCCTTACCGTGCGTTCATGGGCATCGGGAAAACGTCATCATTCACGTCACTTCATGCGGGAATCAGAGGTGGGAAACTGGGGCTAGATTTTGCTAACAGAGTTTCCCAGTTGGTGACGCGTTTTTGACAACGGACGTACAGAAATATGGCTTACGATCGTTCAAATGTGTTGAAGGGTGAGAAAAATTCATGCATGCATGTAATATATTTTGCCAACGTCCAATGACAATAAACTGTTTATTGTGGACAATCGCCTCTGCCAAGAAACACACAGACATAACAGGTTTCTTCTAATTTATTCGTGTTCTATCCCGTTCGTTGTTCTGCAGATAACACCTGTTGATGTGCTGTTTGTAAGCTTGCATAAGAAAGCTTTTTTTATTGTGGCCTCCATGTTTTCACCCACCTGATGCTCTAGGCTACACCCAACAGTTGGTGGCAGTCATGCAACAAGTTGTTAAGCCAAACGGCAATATAACAGAAGAACACGCGTGCCGACTATGTGAACGCCGGCAGTCGGAAAAACAACGCAATCACGGGGGCAGTCCCTGATATTCCCAGGTGGCATGAACGCACCATTATGCTTAATTAATGATGGGATCAGTGATAATTGGAATTTGCGCATGAGTTGACTGTGTTATGCACTCCCAAACCTAATGTTTCGGTTTAATTTCATGTTACCATAATACTTTAAAATATTTAATGATAAAGAGAATTGTTAAAACTCCTTCTCAAAGCTACTGGGGGATGACGTATGTCTGACATAAAAGAAATCTTTAAAGAGATATTTATAGGCACATCAACTTTTATTACCCGTCGTCTTCGGAGGCTAGCTGGACTGGTTGGAGAGGATTTTGGAGACTTTCCAGATCGAGGTGTGGACAACTGACTTCCTGCAGTGCCATTAGCTGTCGGTACATTAGAATTGGAAACATCAGCATAATGATGAAATATTGCAGGATAGACGAAAACGTATTTTTTATACATAGTGTCTAAGTAAGTCTACATATAATATAAGAAAACTGTATGAGACTTTAGAAAAATACATTTGCTTTTGTTTCTTTGTGTCACACTCACCCGAACCAGTGGATGAAGGAGATTTACTCCTGCGTGACATCCCACCACCTCTTGGGGAAGAGAGACCCTGCATGGAGGGGAGGCGGCCATATGATGGAGACTTTGCCACCCTGCACTCTATAAAAGAAAGAAACATGTACACTGCTGGAGCAACTTTTTACCTAAATAATACTAGGCTACTAGGCTTTACCTGCATTTTACCATTATAAGTCAGCTTTAGGACTCTGACAGTTTGAAGTACTTACCTCTGCCAAGAAGGTTATGTTTTCGGTTCGGTTTGTCAGTTAGTTAGCAGGATTACGGGAAAACTACAGGCCCAATTTTCAAGAACCTTGGAAGGGCATAGCATGGGCCAAGGAAGAACCCATTACAAAATTATTTTTCCAATTCATTAATGTTTTAAGATAGGACGTGCTGCATTCATGTGGTGTCAGAATAATCAGCAAAGTGAGTTTGCTACTTATGCATTAAAACTGTGAGACAGGGCGCCTTGGCTGAGGTCTGCAATTTCCCGAGTGCCCTTTTAGTTCCAGAATAATGTTACGTTTGTAGAAAAAAAAAAAAAAAAAAAAAAAAAAAAAAAAAGACTATGTTTAGAGTATATGGCTGGACCGAGGTATGGTCAATGTGTGCGTGGCCAAATAGTCAGTGGTGTCTTTAATTCCTGAATATTAAATGTTAAACTGCAATTTTCTGTAGCGGTCCCAGTAATTGTTCGTAAAGTTTAATGAAATAGCAGATCATATGAAATGATTCAGATGAATAATAACTGTCGAGCAATTCATTTTGAAAGAGCAACGACCAATGGGGAATCTCCAATCACACAAACGTCATCACTTACTCCGACCAATGGTGTAATCTTCTCGCAGTGAAAGACTTTCGCTTGTATAAGATTGGCCCTGCATTGCTTGCGGTCTAGCCAAGAACGTTATTGAACAAGAGTCACAAATACTGGATACAGGACCGGTGTGCAAGTACTAGACATCATTAATAGGAACCATTTTCTTCTGGTTACAACAGCCTAAAAACCACAAAGTATGAACAAACACGCACACACACAATCATCTGTATTCATGAAGCAAATTTGTCTCCTCACCACAGCAACTGTAAGCATAAATACTCCACTAAGACTATTCTGCCACCCTTTCATTCATAAGTGGTCTTTATAAATGGAATGTTTGGCAATCTGATCTTCAGTACATGGTGTTATATAGTCCAATGCCATTTGGTAAAGTCTGGCCTCTTCATATTTAAACAAAGATTTGTAGTGAAAAAAGCAAAAGGGTACAAGGTGGCAGCAACATCTCATACTTTATATTAGTGGTACTTCTAACAGTAGGAGCAGTAGCAGTACCAGCATTTGAAATAATAGACATGGGATTACAAACTTTCAAGAAGCGCAATAATAGTTCCACTTGATTGGCATATTCAGTATTTACGTGGGCCACAAATGAGAATGGTTTAATAAAAGGCTATTCAAAGTATTAAAATTCGTTGGTATGCATAGCTACGGTGGGCAAAAACATAAAGCCAGACAAAGTGTTAGTCCTACCCTTTCCCCACTGAGCGATCCAAGCCTCATATACATAAATGAAAGAACACTTACCACTTTCATCCAAGTTGAAATCATCCTGATAACGGAACTTCTCAGGCCCACAGGCAAAGAATATATCATCTTCCCCAAAAAAGTCCTGAAGGCATGTAACCTGGTAAAGATGGAAAGGTTTCTGAGTACAGAATACTCTACATAACATTAACTCCAAAAGGCAGTGCTGGTGTCTCCAAATACCTGACATATACCAAAATAAATAAAAACAATTAAAAAGCTACCTACGTGTACTAGGTATTATTTTTCAATCAGTGCAAAGACCCACACACTGACAGTCTGCTGCTGCACTCACTAGCCAGTAATGGACTGCTTTCAAACTTTAATGGAGCATCTTGAAAGATATTCAGTAACATTTCAGTGTGTGAAAGCAGTGACCAACTCCCACAGAAACCCTTCTTCAGACAGCATATAATATGAGGTCAACAATGACATCCATATAAAATATATTGAATGAACTGTGCCAACTGCACTCATGTGCAACATGATCTTCAAAAAAAGATAAATAAAAATACACATTACAGTGATCTGATTAAATCGTTATTGAAATCTATATCTATATTGGGTTTCTATCTATGATTATGAGGCAAAGGGATTTAATACATATACTGTACATTCACATGCCCAAGATTTTAAGCAAAGTGCATTCAAAGGGTACAGTACAGTTTACTGTATAGTATACACAGTACTAGATATTTTAAGTCCAAGGACACATGGGTCCACCCAACGGCAACAACATTGTTAAGGAAAAACTCAGGAACAACACAACTCATTTCACATACGTGAAGAAGGCTGTGGAGACTTTGACTTACACAGGAGCATTTAATGAACACTCAATTGAGGAGACAAAGCAGGCAGCACAGTTTAACCATGATGTGTTATTGTGCAGTGCCGTCCCAACTCTCTGAAGTTCCCGTCTTCCTGAAGCTGTATTTAAACTCCTGCTGGAGGCGTTAAGTTTAGCTGAACCTTCAAAAGTAAACAAAGATATTGCAGGTGCCCAAATAGCTCTGCACAGAAAAATGTTTTAATGGATTTACTTTCTCTATGGCATTGGCAGGGTGAGCAGCACCGTCTTAGCATACAGCTGCTACGTCTCCCGTCATCTATGGAGGCACAAAGTTGAATTGCTCCTCTAGGGCTGGGCAATATATCGATATTATATCGACATCGATATGAGGCTGGATATCGTCTTAAAGTTTGGATATCGTAATATGACAAGTGTTGTCTACAATACAGTAAAGTGATGTCATTTTCTGAACTTACCAGACTTACTAGCCATATTATTTGCCTTTACCCACTTAGTCATTATATCCACATTACTGATGATTATCAAAACTCATCGTGTAAATATTTTGTAAAAGCACCAATAGTCAACCCTACAATATCGCCGCAATATCAATAGAGGTATTTGGTCAAAAATATTGTGATATTTGATTTTCTCCATATCAGCCAGCTTTACTGCAAAGGTTATGAGGTTATGTTGGTCACTGACCTGAAGGAGACCTGGGGTACCACAGTCTCAACTTACATAGCATGAGTTTGTAAGCTGGAAATTCCGCAACAAACATTACTGTGACTTTTTATCTTTTTGAAGCATGATAAGTCATATTTGGGACAATCTTATTAAGTCTTGATTATATAAATGTCAGTACAGATGTCCATCTACTTTCAGGTCATGTCAGTGTACAAGAGAGAAGACCATGAAAGAAATACCACTGGATTAAAGATATGGGATTTCACTTGAGCAGATATTAAATATGGCCAAAGTACAAAGGGAAAATAAATGCTACAGTGTGTGTACAGTAGAGAATATGAATAATGAAATTAAAGTTTCTCTCTACTGGTGTGTCAGCCTGGCTGCATGTGATAAGGTCTCTTGGGTAACTACCAAGAGAAGAAAATCTTTTAAACCTGTTGGATTGTATTCCGTATAGTCTGACAATGCCGTTTCCATCCTTTGTGAGAGATTACGCCCATTTGTCCGCTTTTGTTTGTGTCTATTCAATACAAAATCATGTTGAAACATAACACCAGTCATCCATTCAGGGAGCCAATCACAAAACAGAGGGCACATTGGTTCTCAAATAGAATTAATAGGTTACTAACTGGATCTACAAAATAAGCCTAAAATCTCTGAATTTGTAATAAGCTGTTATATGGTAGAAAGTTAAAGATGGTTTTGAATTTAACATTGCCACCACATATACTGTATTTCTATAAACAGAAATATTGATTATAATCATTTTTACTTTTCAACAAAGAGAAACTAGATGACTGAGTTGATGCATTTGCTGCGCTCATTAATACAGAAGTCCATCACAGTGGATGCAGTCATAAATAAATGAAGATGCTGATGGAGTCATGACCTTCTCCTCAAACGGGTTATTGATGTTCTTAACTACAGCGGCTTGCCAGAGGAGGTTTTCATTTCCTCTAAATAGGGGCAGACTCAGGCAAACCCCTATCAACAAAAACGTGATTTCATATTGATATTAGTTATGAAGTGGACATTATTAATTTGTTTTAAATGTTGCTATTGAGTAAAACACTGCAAGTAATAAAATAAAGTCCATACTGTCACCTTACAATGATTGTGTTCTTCCAGTGTCTTTGAGGACAAGGTTTAGAAAACTGAAATATCAAGACAGCAAATACATCTAATATGTACATACATTATTAATTATCTCGTCATTAAGAACCATGGAGAGTTCATCAGGAGTCTAATGAGATGACTTAAGAGCTTAGACAGAGCACAAAAACGACAGACAAGAAAGCCGACCACAGTCTGTCAACCAGACTGCCCTCTAACCATGCTAATGCTCCTTAGTTAAAAATATGAAAATATTCTGGTTTTCATTGCACAAATCTCAGGTTATTTTGGTAGAAATGTACACTGATAGACCAATTATTAAGATAGTACATTATTCCATATTCCTTTATCTGAAATACAGAAACGCTGGATTATCCAAACAAAAAGGAATAGGAAGTCATTTTTCTGCAGGTTAATATGATAAACCAAACCGCCTAAAGGTCATTCCGCCATGAAATCTTATAATAAAAATTGAGCAGAGGGGGGCTTAATGTGGCCATTTTCTCTGCAGACACCCTACTCTGACAGGCCCTGCCCCCACCCCTCCTCCAACAGTGTGAGACCCCAAAGGGAGGAGAGCTGCACAGCCATGGCCAAGGAGACCAGACCAAATCACAGCTGAGTTTGAGATGATGAGAGGTGCTTTAATATTCCCTGTCAGAGCCTATCTGGAGCACTGGACAGTACAAACTGCAGACAAAAGAACATTGTCACCATCAGTCTAGGTAAGACGGAATAACATGGAACACCCCGTCACTATGACGATGCAAGTTGAATTCTGGCTTCAGCACTTTGGTGGATGTCACCCCCTATAACTCCCAATGTCTCTCTTAAGCCGTTTAATAAGGACAATATTTTAATAACTGTTCCACAATAGGACGGTTCCTATTAAAAGGGGGTAAACGCCATTAACAGATCTTACGTAGCACTCTCAAAAGTGTCCAACTTAAGACTTGACAAAACATGGACTAATTCATGTAAGGTCTTAAATCAAATGTGGCTCACTGATTTAATTAGAGCCACTATTTATATTTTATATGCAACTCTGAAACAAGACTTAAATTAATTTAATCTTAAATTACACATTGTTCGTCTGAAATCCTAGGAAAAAAAAAAAGGAAAACCTCAAACCTATGATGGAACAGTATAACTAGGGCAATCATGACTGTGTTGCTTTATATTGATCACTAATGCCTGCTGGCTCAGTGACACCACAGCTCCATCAGGCCTACCATCCCCCCTAACACCCACACCCCTTGCAGTCCTGGAGCATCCTGTGCAAATATTGATTCTCAGGGTTTTATCTGTGTGTTACTCCTGAAAGAACACAATTGGAGGTATGCATGCTTTAGAAGCTAATCAATCTCAACCATGGTAAAGACTATAGATTACACAAAAAACACAAACTGGTAATGAAACATTGCTATACCAGTGGACAGGTGGAGCTCTCCAGGGTGCTGAATCACCCCTTTGAAGTGCAAGACCGAACACAGCAGGGTCACTCAGCATGTCAGGGAGAAACATGACTTATCTTCACATGTCATTTTCAAATGGTTCTAGTTCATTTTGTTTAAGCTGTCATTATGTACAGTTTGAGGGAATGCTTTACTTTGTTTTTATTTTACACTGCAGTAATAAGGCAAATTCCACGTAGCATAACTACTGTGGCAAACTCCTGATTCTGATCCTTTTTCAGGAATCAAGGGTCATTTATTTGCTATATCTACTACTGGTTTTCCATACTGTACTTTATGCCCATGTCTGTATGCTCAAAATAATGTCCAGTAGAAAGAGAAGAGTATATTCAAACATAATCCGAGATTCAAATTAAGTCTGCTGCAGAATTCTGTGACATAACTGCAGTTGCTGCAAAGACAGATAAGAGTAATAGCTTCCTCAATAAGTGCAATTCAGCACTATGAGGACATCCATAAAGGACACACAGACAACCCAAGCACACATTAACCATAACACTAACCCACACATTTCAAAAATTCTAATTACATCGCCTTGTCTTTGGGTTTCTATATTTAGCCCTTAGTAGTTCTAACGATGTCTGACTTTGAGCAGCAGAAAATAAGACCATATCAAATCATTTTTAGAAAGGCTTTGCTTTGACAAAATGTATCACCATAATATGGGACATTACGGCTTTACATGATATATTATATGTCAACATTTGTAAAAATAAATGTTAAACTGGCAACAGATGACCATGAAGTAGCATTGTTATCAACTGTAATTAAAAATATTTAACAATGTTAAATTAATGCATATCCTATGTCCTATAAACATATCTCACAGTACTTTTGTACATTTGACATGTTAGGTTTCTGCAGTTTTCTAATTCAAGTACAGCAGCAACCTCCGGTTTAGCTCAAGCATAATTAGTGCCTCCCAGAACAAAATTAGGAGAACAGAGAAAAACTCTTCTTTACACCAACTGCAGTAGGTCACTGAGCAAGTCCATTGTTCTGTGTTTGACAGCCAAGTCACAGCAGTAGGTGAGAGGAAAGCCAGACAGCCTCCCTATCTCCTCTCTCCTTCGTTCTCCCCTTTAGTTACAGTGAAAGATTTGAAAAAACTGAAGGGCAGGGTTAGAGAATAATTAATTCCATCAATAGGAAAAAAAAATGTAATAGTAGCCTATTGCTTTTACATGAAATGGCAAGAAAAGCACTATGCACAATGCTACAGTCGCACCATTTCGAAAACCATCTCTGCCAGGTGTCCTAAAACAAAACAAAAATGCCTACGCTACCGGTCAAAAGTTTGGGGTCACTTAGAAATGTCCGTTCCACTCCATTACAGACCGAATACCAGCTGAGATCAGTTGCATGGTTGTTGTTTTTTTAAACCAGGGCAGCAGTTTTTAGGATTACATTATGTGTTTACATAATTGCAAAAGGGTTCTCCACGGAAATGCAGGTGAACATCATTTTATACACATTTGTGAAACCACCAAAGCCACCATGTATAATGTATAAATGGCATGTGTGGTATGAGCAGAGACCAATAGAGATTCATTGTGGGAACACACAGGATAAACCAGGAAACGGCAGAGTGTAGGTCAACATGAAGAACACAAGTTAAATTTTGTTCTTTGGCACATAGAGCACCATCCATCTCATGACCACTTCCACTCTGTAATCACATTTCTAAAGCATGAATAGGTTGACACCTACACCTAATTTCACCATGGTTAAGCCTGTTTTTATGCATTGATATCAAAATAGGTTCTGTCCTAGGTGACTGTAATTGACATCTTCTTCTACAAGAAGTGTTGACTCTAAAAACACAGAAGTTAGTGGTGAGCATAATACAATTACAGTGCAGAGCCATATCCAATATAGCGGGGATTGGAATGCCATGGCCTAAGTCTCCTCAGATGTAATCCATCAAATATTCTCTGCTTCACCCCACATACAACAGCAGGCCACGGCATGTTTTCTTGCCCCCAAGGGCCTTGTCTGCACATTGTCTGTTCCTATCGCTTTCTTTCTACCTTATACGTCTGTACTTCATTTCATTGTAGATAATGTTTTTTGTTAAAGATTTTTTGGGGCTTTTTTGCCTTTAATTTTTGACAGGATAGCAGGGTGAGAAAGGGGAGCGAGAGGAGCAAGACCTGCAGGAAATCGTCACAGGTCGGATTCGAACCCTGGAGCTCTGCGTCAAGGCATAAACTTCAGTATATGTGCGCCTGCTCTACCCACTGACCCAACCCGGCCACACCAGTGTGGATAATGTTTTATGAATTATCAGTCATCTGAGATTTAAAGTACAGCCCAAGACCATTAACTTGGCTAAGCCCATTTGGCCAAGGATCACAGCCATCAAGCAAAGCCACCCGCTAAGCAGATCCACTAATAGAAACATGAATCATGAGTCTAAAATTAATGTGAATAAACAGAAATTGTCTATTACTTTTGCAGAAGAAGAATCAAGAGAGATGACTGAATGTGACTGAACAAGAATATCAGAAATTCTAACAGCAATGTTAAAACTGTAGCCAATACACTAATACAAGAAATGCGTAACAAGCAGTTATACCATTTTAAGTAAATACATAGGCTAATTAGGTAGTTGTGTCTGGAAATTTTACTAAATGAACATTGTTTAAAAAACAAACTTACTAGAATTAATTGTTCACAGAATGTCCTTTTCTCAGGAGCAACAGCCTAAGCAGGTCATTTACCAAAAGGTTAAACACCCATGAAAGCAGGCCCTGTGATGCCATCTGGAGTCACAACATGACAAAAAGTACAAAAAGCACGAAAACTAGAGCACAGAGCTGCACTGCCAAGCACATAACACTAAAGCTTATTTGGAAAGCATAGATGATATTCAAACCACTAAACAAACTAGGCAACAATACCTGGCAAATACCGTACCTGGTGTGAGAGATAAATGCAGAACGGAGAAGGAAATTCTGTTTCACTTTCACACAGTATACATGACGGACATCTACCTTTGGTCCATTGCAATTCCATACATTTAAGCTTTGCTAAACCATCTGTATTCCTAAAATTGAGAGGATTTGTGAAAGCAGTTTGTTCATATGAAAATCCCCAACTGTTCCCTCTACCATTAAAGAATGGGTCCTATCCAGGATTATACCAGCCATGTGCTCCTTTTTTGCCACCATGTGTATAAAAAGGCTGCCAGACCAAGCACCGCATCTATAAGCCGTCTTGCACTACACATACAGTGCTGACATTACTACTGCACCGCTCTGCCGCAGAGGCTGTTCCTTAGCAACCAGATCAGGAAACCATAGCAACCATCAGAAGAAAAAAAAAAAAAAAAAAGAAGTCATATTTTGTGATAAGGATACTAATGTAGCGTGCAGGTGATAATTTATGAATAGGTTTAGTTAAAAGCTAATTATTTCTGTGGGATGTTTGGTAACTCATTTTTTTCACTCAGCTTCATGTGCAGTGTTTTCCATTTGTAACACTTTAAGGCCCACATCCCAACTAACTTATTAAGTGAATACGAAATCCATTCAATAGCGTGCTACTGTTTCGTAGGATAATTAGATGAAGTCCTAGAAACCCATTTCTTGTAATACATTTAGCAAATATTCCCAGTTGACTTTGAACCTACCAGGTTGTCTCTCTCTTTGGGTAAGGAAGCAATTCTCAGAGACATGAATAACAAAGGAAAAGTTCTGGTTGTTCTTAAACCTCAAAACTCCCTCACTGTGCTCTATAAACTCAGAAGAAATGTGTACCAAGTCTGCCTCATGTGCAGATGTAAGATCCCTATGCGAGATACCGTTCAGTACCATTAATGGGAAGACCGAAGGTGGAGAGAACATTTAAACTAAACAGCAGTATACCAGTCTCCCCTACCAAATGTATGTGCTGCACACAGTAATTCTATGAACAGATAAAAGGTCTTGCCAGCATCCTTTGACTTCTATCCAACAAAAGCATCCCAACAAAAGCATCCTGTCTTCTTCCCAACTAGTGAGCAATTAATGTATCAGTTGTCTAAGATAATGGTACTTTCAGGTAAAGTGCACTTAGGATGCATACTGTAAATAAACAAATTAGAGTATAGGCTAGATTAGTGGGTTAACATCTCTTAAGTTTATGTAAAAGTGGTTACTTTTTCAAAAATGCAGATTAACTAATGTTCTCTCTCTGAGTTAGGGGAGCACTGAAAGTCATGCACAGACAGAGGTAGGGCAAAGGCCTATGCAACTTTCGAACATTAAGTAGATATGATTCCCTAATTAACTGGTATACACTGTATCACACATCTACATGCTGTAGTTACACAACGTAATATGGGCTGTGTACTTCAGAAGACAGTAGCATGACACAGCAAATGTGTAATCACATTCACTACAATGTTAAATTATTTCAAATTTCAGAAAAATTCTTTTTGCTGAAGTCATTTAACAGTTCTGTCTGGTTTAATAGAACAATTGTTACACTCCCCAAAAAAAAAAAAAAAAAAAAAAAAAAAAAAATGTATCCATTATCCAAATGTAATTTTCTCCAGTGTACCCCATTTAGAAACATGCTTTTATATTAGAAGTTTGCAAAAGTGAGGTTCACAGAATCAGCATTAGAAATGGTAACACCTACCATCTTGCCGTCAACAGTATATAGCCTTTTGACGACTCCAGAGTCCAGCTTGATGGCGTCTGTGACGTCAGTCATGACTTGCTCAAAGGAGTGTGCAGTCTTCTTGTTGAGCAAGATCCGTACGGCCTTACGAGGCTTTACTCCACTGCGGACAATGGTTACCAGTTTGGGCTTAATGAAGTCCTTGCCCTCCCTGGTTTCTGGGGCTCCAGTCTTGGCGCTACCAAGGGAAGAAGGGTCACGGAGGGCTGCAGCAGTCCTAGCACCGACTGCCCAGTTGGGATTTACATTCTTTGTGTAGTCTAGCATCTTGAAGGGCTCTATGGATGCACAAACATAGCTCTCCCCTGCAGAAAATCAAGACACATTAAAGAAGTTTTCTAATTTTCCACAAACTAAAAAGGGATAAAGATAATGAAAAGATCCCACCATAGTGTAATACAGGCTTATTCTGCTCTACAAGACTGGGGAAGTCATGCATTTTGTTTTGATCTGCATCAACAGTTAATTTTGGTGGAGTTTGTCACTTCATTGATCTCACATCACACAATATTAACTAAATCTGGGGCAGAATTACAACAATTTAGGAACACTTCTCACCTTCAACCAGCTGGTCCATGGAGGTGATCTTCGACGTCCCATCAATGGTATATATGGTCCGCACCCCTTGTGGCAAGTTGACATTATCTGACAGAGATCTTGTGAGGTCAGCCAGGAGTGCCTCGATAGACCTAAATCTCTCCTGAGAAATGGCATACACAATCCCTTTGAAATAGCGGTCCCCATTGCGGTAGAAACGAATCTTCTTGGCCTTCTTTTCTGAGATGAGTGCTTGCAGGGTCCTGGTTCTGTACAGGCTGCAGTGAGCGCTATGAGTGGGACTGGGGAGCCCATTCCCTCTTGAGCCCCTTCGGGTATATCGCTGAGCCTTGTCCCGCTCATCAAAGTGCTCCAGCTCCATGACTGTGCAGTGCAATTACACCCTAAATATTATAGGGAGAATGCTTAAGCCATTTAACCCAAACTTCTATAATACATAAAAAGCAATTAGGCATTCTGTCAGTTGCTTACACTCCTGATACAAGCTTCGATGGTGCTGGTGTGGTACACACATAATGAAGTAACATGTCACACCCATTTCATGCTCCCTAGTGGGTCTCAATTCAATCTTTAAAGCAATGTGGAGAGTACAACACCAACATGGCCACGAATCTTAATTGAGATAAAGCTTATGATGGGTAACATATACATACATACATACAGAAAGAAACAGTATATGGATGGTCTTGTTCTGGTGCAATCCCTTACCTTTGAGGGGAGGACAGATGCAGATGCTGTAAACAGAAGTGGTCTCAACGAATCATGTATTCATCTGATGCCTTAAATGAACCAGCGTCCCTTTGTTGCCCCTGTGATGGTCTTCTCTCCTGCCTGCCGTGTGTTCGCATGCAGGGAGGAGGCAGGGCTGTAGCCGGTGTCCTCCCCTCCCCTCCCCTCTCTTCCCCTCCCATTGCAGTGATTTACATCGGATCGCTCGGGTGTCAGCGCTCCTCGTGCACGTTGCTGCCATGGCGCGCCCTCACAGACACAGAAATCTCTGTGCACGGTTTATAGCTAAAATGATGCGCGTTCACGTTGACCTTCTTTAATAACCTCATAACTGGGATACTTGCACCTTAATAAAAACCAGTCCACTCATCACTATTAAGTTAGCTCACAGTCACAGAAAAGCGTGTGATTAGCTTGAAGTTACCACTGGGCTCGGCAGCAAGCTTTCAGATTAACCTCACCAGCTAACGCTAACTAGCTAGCAAACTGACTGAAACCCTAACGCTATAGCTAGCTATGCTAGGCTAAACAAATGTTTAAAACTTACCTTTTTCAATGATTTTTTTTTTTTTTAAGGTGGCGTTTGCTACTTAGTTTTCAATTATGTAACGTTAAGGTAAACCATTTACAGTCAATGACCTAAACCTAGCATTAGCTTAGCTAAAGTGGATATTTGTTTATTTCATAAACGGATATGTTTTCCGCTGCTGGAAAACAGGTATTAAAAATCCCCACACAATGGTGACCGAGCAGAGTAACATGCTGGGGTTACAGAGTGAGCCAAGACTGCACTGTACACATTCCATGTGCTGTAGACCTTTTTCACGGCAGACATGTTGAAAATAGTAGGAAAAGCACAGGTGAATTCAAACCCATTAATGATGGCTGCATTCCACTTAGGAGAGGCCCTGTTATTGTGCATGCTGACTCACTGAAATATCTTACTGGGACACTTGATGGAACTGAGCCATCGTCAAGGTTATCAGTTTCAGCTGTGCTTTTCCAACTATGACAAGTCGACATGTCTGCTGTGAAAAAGGTCCATGTGCCGTTGACGATGGCGACCAACCCACACAGCTGTGTGATATATTGTAATTAATTGTTGAGTCACACGCCGAGCGCGTGGATAAGCGTGATGAGCGGGCGAAGGACGCATTCCACACGGGAACTAATAACCATCACTTAAGAATGAGCAGAAGACCACCTAATGGGTAATTTGCACGTGTTTTTGTATCAAAATCTTC
Organism: Perca flavescens; assembly: GCF_004354835.1. Classification (NCBI taxonomy): domain Eukaryota; kingdom Metazoa; phylum Chordata; class Actinopteri; order Perciformes; family Percidae; genus Perca; species Perca flavescens. Next base: position 3,146,861 of record NC_041333.1, read on the forward strand.
CCAGCAGACTGTCATATACCATAGGCCTACATCTTGCATGAATACTTAATGTGGGAGTGGGTCTAGGGCACTTTTTTTTTTTATGGCTCAGCATTTTTGAATTTGATCATACTGATGCAAACAATTACTTTATTACATATGGCTTTTGTCCAGCTGGCCTGCTGAAAGCATCTAAAAATTGGAAAGGTTATTTTCAAAAAGTCACAGTGCTGATCAGGCTGTCCCACTAAAGATCTTAAAACGATGGAATAACTTGTTGAGAAGTTGACTTCTAGTATAAGGGGAACATTGATCAGTTCAGAATCAGAATCAGAAAGGGCTTTATTGCCAAGTACGTTTTTTGCACATACAAGGGATTTGTCATGGTGTGGTTGGTGCATGTCACACATTCTCTAAATGTAAGAAGGATAAAAATAATATAAACAATATAGGTTTGTGTCTTCCATAAAGTATGAAGATGAAGTCTATGTATTTGTAAATATTGTCCATAAAGCTTATAGACATAAGACACAAGTTTTCGGTGAATATCTGGAAGGTAACCTGGATATTTAGAGAAGCACTTTCAAGTCAGATGTAGCCTATGTTACAGCATGTTAAGGGTTTAAAAAAATATTTTTTTGCAAACCTGGGAGCAAGTGACTCCAATCTTATCAAACCTCAAAACCACCTGGGTCTAGGGACAGATGTCTTATGCTGTACAGCTTTTTGATATTAAAAAAAAAAAATAAAGGAAACTGAACACTTTTCATCTTCACTTCACTTCACCTATGTTGTTGGGCCTACGTGCAGTTTAGTGTCAGAAATTATTATCCAAAAACTGAGTGTCCCAAATGATGAGGGTCTTATTTGAGACAGGTTAGGGTAGTACAGGTGGTTTTGCAGGTTCATGATTAATTAAGGACATTGTATGAGGAATTTGGGACACTAAACTGCACGTCTACCCTGTTGTTGTTTGCACTTAGGTCCAAGGATGATCTTAAAGGTAAAGCTACTAGAGGGAAGTGCTACGCCTCTTCTAAAAAGGAAAGTGAGCTCCAGGCTTCTCTTCATTCTTGCAAGGAACAGAAACGGAGGTTGGACTTAGTCGATTCCAGATTGTGGTTTCATCAAAGCAACTGAAAGCAGTTTTCTGCTGAAATTCTTGTGCTTTCTGTTATGGGCATCTTGTACATTATGTTACGTTCTTGTGTGTGCCATATTCCTAATTTGGAGAGAATTATCAAAAACTTGTTGGTCGTGTTTACTGTACATATTCACAAATTCTCATGTATTTTCCCAGGCTTCAAATTAGAACATCTTGTCGACGCTTGTGTGATCTTCTGCCCTTTGTCAAGGGTCAGTTAGACACAGCGACCACTTTAGAGCTCACCACAAAGTACATGAGCTACCTGAAGCAGACTCTGCCTCCAAACATTCTGTCTAAAGTAGGTCTACTGCATCCTTTTGGCAGCATGGAAAGATCATCTTTGGCTGTAATAATTTTCACAACTTGATGTCTGGTTTTCCACAGGTTAATAAAGCAGTTGAGGCCAATGTGAGTTGTTCGTGGAAAAACGTAGAAATGCCACAGAAGAAACGGTACAAACTCTCTGAGCCATAGAGTTATTAAGACTGTGGAAGTTCAATTTTAGCTTTTAGTAATAGCAAAAGTGCTAAGTGTGAAATATTTCTTTCCCACAGAAGAACAGTCGGGCTAAAGAAGAAAACTTTGCATGGAGCAAAGTCGGCTGCTAAGAAGTCCACTGAGGGTATGACTATTTATTAACTTTACTTCATTGCATTTTGTGTCTGTGGATGCAGTTGTATTGACTACGCTCCGCAAGCCCGGGATAGCAAATTGTCAAATAAATGAATTGCATTGTTAAAGAACCTTGACTGCAGTGTGAGTTTAACATACCGTATTATGTCATTTTAGATCATGTCTCAAGAAGATGCACTCAGCTGAAGATCTGTAAACGAGTGACTCAGGCATCTAGCACAGTAACCAGCCCTCTGACAACGGACCAGATGCTTCCTCCAGCTGACTGCCTGACCACAGTGCACGCCCCGCCAATACTGCTGGACAAATCTGCTGTTCCTCGGGGACAAATGCTGCCGGTGTGCCAGGATCAATTTCTCTCTGCCTCGTTTCAGTCCGTGGAAAAAAACTGGATCAACCTGACCCCTGCATTTATTAACCCTACTTCATGTGCTTTCCCACCTGCGATGATCCATCCCACTTTTTTACCACAGATTGGGTCGCACCCATCTTCAAGCCACGCACTATGGGATGTTGATCCTGGCCTGGGGGATCCTGTTGCTCTCCCATCAGTGAATTTTGTCCAAGCCTACAGCCCACCTGAACAGACTACAGAAGTAAACTTCATCATGCCCCCGGTAGAACAAGGTCCGATCCATTCACCTCTCGTTGGCACAGCTGACAGCGATTCAGCAGTAGATTTTACAAACCAACCACTCATCCTGTTTTCTATGTTTCAAAGTGCAACTTCAAGTTCTAATGAGCTGACACCTGAGGCTGGAAATGAGCCAGTGTCAGATGCTCTGTGTGATTCAAGACTCCTTCAGGAGGGTGACCTGTGTAGCAGTAGCCCTTTGACAGACAGTCCACAAGATGTGGTCAATCCATTGTGGCTGGATTTGCTGTTAGATACCAATGGTAACTTGTGCTTCCCTGACGCTAACCTTGTAAACGTTGTTCTTTCACCGTACACAGGGTCCAACTAACTATGTCATATATCACGTACATATTCATGTGAAATATATACAGCCAATATTAGAGAAATAGATGTTGAGATATTAGTGTTGTTGCTTTTTTGTTGGTCTATATACATATGTGACAGATGTATATAAAGTTTTTTTTTTTTCTCTCTCTCACATATTATTGAGCAAAAGCTGCATTTTTTGTGATTTTGCTTAAGGGGCAAAGTAGCAGGGGATACATGACTACTGTCATCGTTACGGTACAGCCAACAAATTGTAGCTCATAGTGACCAAGTCCATGAGGTCTGTGTGCAGCATGGTACACAGACACCAATAAAACACATTTGAGTAAAAAGTGCTGGCAGGTTTTCCCCATTTTTTTTGTTGTTGTTACAGATGGCATTTCAGTTTGTCTTTAGTACATTTTTCTTTCTACAGAACATTGTAAGAAATGGCAGCTCTGCATCTTTTCAGTTTCTGAGGTAAATAAGTCATTTATTGAATTATCCATTTGACTATTTTAAAAATAGCCAATTCATATGTTATTTGTGTTACATAACTGGGAAGTCATTGGATGACTGAATACTTCCGTCACTTCAGTTATGAATAAACCCAGTCAATGTTAATCTTTGAAATAAATATTGAGACTAACATTTTGAATTGAACTTGTATTTTGTGAAATTCAACTGACTCAGCAGCACAGATGAGAATTTTGAAAAAATATTTCTAGTTCAAGTACTTAGTATACCTAATCAGAATATTGAACACTGGACTGTATTTTGTGATTACTTCAACCCTGGTCACACAATAAATGTGAAACATTTGGTATTTCTTTTGTTCTTAATAAGAAACATTTACAGAATAAACCATCAGTATGCTACTGTTAAAAAAAATAATTAAATTAACATGTTATTAAACATACAGCCACTAGATGGCGGTATTAGGCCGACAAATTCTAGATTGCATTTACTGGATTTAAACCATGGATGTATTAAGATTACACAGAATTAAACAGAGAACACAATAGCGGTGAATCAACAAATCTTCAAAAATAAAATAAAAATAGAATTTCTTGCTTATTTAAACATTTTATTTTGTCAGAAAATTCTTAGTATTTCAGGTGGTTAAGAAATCTCAATGCACAACTGGAGTACTTGAAAGCCAACTTTAAATTCCATTTACCTGTTGAGGTCTTAAAGCTGGAGTTTGATAAGATTACAAACCAGATAACTCGAAATAAACAAGTTAGCATCACACTTCAAAATTCACATTGTTAATGTTTTGTCCATCAAAATAAAATCTAGATTTGTATATGAAATACTGAAAATATGTGGATACAACTGAAGTGAAACGCAGAAGACAGCAGTGCACATTGTAGCAGAACACAAATCTACAGTCAGTTTGACAGTTTCACACTCCTCAGACTTGCAGTTTAGAGACATTAACATTTTAGTAACACTCCTTCATAGGCACATTCAAAAACTCTAGTATTGAGGTTCTAACAAAAAAACAATGGACTATAGAATTAAATTACAGCTTGACAACACAATAGATTTCTGTATATTGTTTTGATGTTTGCAGGCACAGTAAGCAGCAATGATTACTTCTCATTTTAAACACCACAGGGAAAAACGGGACACTTGTTTTGTCTGAAACAGTTATATCTAAAGATACCAACACACAGAGAATATTAAAGGTCCCATGGCATGAACATTTCACTGAGGTTTATTAACATTAATATGCATTCCCCCAGCCTGCCTATGGTCCCCCAGTGGCTAGAAATGGTGATAGATGTAAACCGAGCCCTGGGTATCCTGCTCTGCCTTTGAGAAAATGAAAGCTCAGATGAACCAATCTAGAATAGTAGATTAAAGACATCATTACTTGACCATTACAGAAAAAGAATAAACCGAAACATAGGCTTGTAATTTGTAATTTAAAGATATTGTTGTATATTATTGTATTGTTGTAAGTTATTGTAAGACCGAAAGATTGTATGCTGTATCTGTTTACTTTGTAATAATATGATTTTGTGAAATAAGTAGCAGGACCTAATTAGCTAGTTGCTTCTGTCTGCTCCTTCTCTAACTAATCCTTTGTATTTTTTATTTTATTTTTTGTTTTATGGTTTTCATTTTTTTTTGTCTTGCAACATAATTGATTGTTTGAGATAAATAAATAAACGAAAGTAATCTTCCCTTTATGAGGTCATAAGGAGCAAGGTTACCTCCCCTTTCTCTGCTTTGCCCGCCCAAAGAATTTGGCCCACCCATGAGAGAGAGAGAAAGACATCATGGCTTTCAAATGAGAAAAGTGGCAGTTGGTCAAAGCCTCACCCCCACCCTCCACCTTGCTCCCCACAGAAATGGAACATCCTAAGTAAAGCTCATTGTGGGACTGGCTCTAGTGGCTGTAATTCTGCTGAATTTCAGGAAAGAGACTTCAGATACAATATTAGGGGACCACTAAGGTCTATATAAAAGAGACTTCAGATACAATATTAGGGGACCACTAAGGTCTATATAAAAGAGACTTCAGATACAGTATTAGGGGACCACTAAGGTCTATATAAAAGAGACTTCAGATACAATATTAGGGGACCACTAAGGTCTATATAAAAGAGACTTCAGATACAATATTAGGGGACCACTAAGGTCTATATAAAAGAGACTTCAGATACAGTATTAGGGGACCACTAAGGTCTATATAAAAGAAACTTCAGATACAGTATTAGGGGGCCACTAAGGTCTATATAAAAGAGACTTCAGATACAGTATTAGGGGACCACTAAGGTCTATATAAAAGAGACTTCAGATACAGTATTAGGGGGCCACTAAGGTCTATATAAAAGAGACTTCAGATACAGTATTAGGGGGCCACTAAGGTCTATATAAAAGAAACTTCAGATACAGTATTAGGGGGCCACTAAGGTCTATATAAAAGAGACTTCAGATACAGTATTAGGGGGCCACTAAGGTCTATATAAAAGAGACTTCAGATACAGTATTAGGGGACCACTAAGGTCTATATAAAAGAGACTTCAGATACAGTATTAGGAGACCACTAAGGTCTATATAAAAAGAGACTTCAGATACAGTATTAGGGGACCACTAAGGTCTATATAAAAGAGACTTCAGATACAGTATTAGGGGACCAGTACGGTCTATATAAAAGAGACTTCAGATAACAGTATTAGGGGACCAGTAAGGCCTATATAAAAGCATCCAAAAAGCACCATGTCATAGGACCTTTAATCATTCATTCAAAGTATATAAATTGCACTTGCCCTATCAGGGGATAAACTTAAACACAAATATGCTTCACGGAGATTAGGACAATTTCCAGTGTATGTATATCAGCAATTCAATGCTGTCTTTGCTGAGCAGAGTTAAAGCAACACTATGTAACTTTACCCGTTTCGGTCTCAACCTGTAGGGGGAATGAATCGGGAAAGAAAGTTACATAGTGTTGCTTTAAACTGTTATCTTTCAAAATAAGTGATAACTGAATGTGACAGTGTGCATCAATATACTGTATAACAATGTTTTAATTTGGACTATATAATCTGCTGTTTCTCTTCATTTATGTCCATCTATCTTATTTTACATCAAGATTAAAGTGCTTTAGAGCTGTATCAAACTATAGGATATGCATAAAACAGTAGTTGCCTTGTAAATATAGAACACGTTTTATAAATAATGAATATTAAATATAGATTTCATTGATAGAAGAATAAAAATTATGCTTTAAGGCGTTACTGAAGGAATGTGGCAGGGCACTACCAGCTATTTGCCCGATTTCTCCACTTGCTTCCCATTCTCTGGTTTTTCCTGGAGCTTGTAATCTTCCAAAATGGCCTTCGCTGTCTGCTTGCCAGTCCTTTTCACCACAGCTTTGATCCCCAGGTTGTCGACATTGCAGGCAGTGAGACCGACATTAATGGCAGAATTGACAGCGTGGTCTGTGGCTTGTCCTGCTGCTGCCCCGTACCTTCATCAGAAGTCAGATTGGATGGGATGTTAGAGCGAGAAACAAAGAGGATTTGGGGAGAATTCATTGATATGCAGAGCAAGATTTCCCAAGAGGCCATGCTGTATGTGAATTTTAATGTGAGGATTACACCCATGCAAGTGCGCAATCTTAAATTAAGAAATTTCTGACTGCAAGAACCTGAATTTTAATTTCTTTTCACTGTGGTTCAGAGATCTAAAGGCTGGGCAATTGATCATCTATCTTGGTATGTATAATTCCCCCCACCCAAAAAATACAGATTATTAAATAAGAAACCATTAAATGATAAGACAGCTGGATGGGAATGTTTGTTTTTGGCTAATCCAGTTAATTAAATAACTTGATACTTCACTTAAAAAGGGAGACATTGTATGACAAGAACTAAATTTATATTAGCTCATGTAGCCCAACCCTGCAAATAAATAATCAACTATATTGTGTAGATATTTTGCTCATCATTGGAACAGTTAGTACCAATTTATACAATATAGGAAGATTTTTTAAATCAGGATAGACCGAAAAGTTGCCAACTGTGAAACTTGTGGAGAAATCAGTGATAAGCAGCACCATCATGTGAACCGCCACACAGGGAAGGGCAGTGAGTAGGCACAGCAGCTTAGATAACTTTAGAGAGCCAAATCATTCCAAAGAAAGAAAAGAAAAAAGGCTCATGTCATGCTTGTGATTAGTGGTGAAAAGAGTTATGGTAGTATTAGCAGTAGCTGTGTATAATTAGGAAAAATGACACCTATTCTCATTAGGTGGGTCAAAGATGTTTTGTAGACCCCTAAATCTGCAAAGTAAATTGAAAAGGAAAAGAAGTGAGTGCACGTTTGGTTTTGCATGAACAATGCAAGAGGTCATTTGCAACATACACATCAAAAACCTGTTTAAAAAGCAGTGTCAAGCAAAAACTTGAATTGCTTTATATTAAAGCAAGTGACAGTGGTCAAACAAGTTATTTTAAATTGAAACTGACGACTTACTTGTGTTTTACGGTGGTGACCGTCTCTGATGCTACACTCGTAGTGATGTCCTTTGCTGCTACTTCCAAACCAGTCCACATGGTCGCAAATCCTGGGCAAATACACAAAATACAAAGCATGTTGGCATATTTTAGTCCTCTTACGTAAACAACTTTCTCTTGGAGACTATAAAGTGGAGATTAGAATCAGTGGAGATGATGCACTCTACCTTGCACTCCACTGGCAGCCACCACCATGGCTCCATCGATGTTGGAACGCCCGTCCTTGTCTTTCCTCATGGACTCTGGGATCAGCTTGCCTCCGTGTTTTTTCACGTGGGGAGCCAACTCTCGACCCACACAGCCAGCGACCGTGCACACACCGTCCACTGCAGTTACACAGCATTACTCAATTAGAGGTCCACTGCCAAATAACCACACAGGTAGAGCTGCAAAGATTAATCGATTAGCTGTCAACTATTTAATTAATCGCCAACTATTTCGTTAATCGATTTATTGGTTTGAGTCATTTTTCAAAATTCTTTGATTCCAGCTTAAATGTGAATATTTTCTGGTTTCTTCACTCCTCACAGAAAACTGAATAATGAATATATTTGCATTGTGGAATAAAGAGACATTTGAGGAACTGTCCACCATTTTGTGACATTTTAGACCAAACAATCGATTAATCGAGAAAATAATCGACCCATTAATCAACTAGTTGCAGCCCTACACACAAGGTTGGTAAAACAGCTGACTGGGAATGACTTTGTCACCTAGAAACTGGCTGACTTTGACAGCTCCCCCGGTTGCTTGCTTGGCAACATGGAGGCCTTTGGTGACGGTGGGGCTGACGTGGGTGGGTTTGTCCTCCGGGGTGATGTGTTCCCTGAGTTTAGATGCCCCTTTGTGAATGGCCTTGCCTGTGAACTCCGCTCCTTTCACCAGGCCCCAGCTTAGCCATGACGCACCTGATAGGCCAAGAGGATCATATAGGGCTAGTCACAGAGTCTCTAGACTTTCCTTACTCATTTTTCACCCAAAAAAAAAAGCATTATGATTTTTAGGGGGAAGACACAGTTGGACCTCACCTGTCAGGATCCCGCTGGCCACCTTTTCACTCCACTCGGGCAGAGCCTTCTCCTCCTCGACCACAGCTGGTTCGGTCTCCTCGGGTGTAGCGATGGACACCTTCTGACTGAGATTAATGTTGTCTGCAGCTTCAGCTGGACCCTGATCATATAGACACATTGGTTAGCTAATGTAAGATGAAGACAGACAACGTGAGCTGAAAATAAGACCTACTTGTCAGTCAAATCTTTCGACAACTTGTCTGCTACTTTGTGCAAGCTGTACACATCTCCGTTCAGATGCTTGTCTCCAAGTAACCCCCTAATTCACACAATAGCTCCTTTTATTATTCTGTGCTTCTCGTTACAATGCGCTATTTGTTTGCTACAAAGAGATTGCCAAATTTGAAAAGGTCTCTGTGCTGTCAGAAAACAGTCTCCATTTGTGCTGAAAACCTCAATTCTTCTTCTTGACCCAAAAATGACAACACAAAAGTGCGTACTTGCTGATAAGGAATCAGGTCCATCAGAGAAGATGACTAGGCTGATTGCATAAATCAAAAATGACCTCGTTTGGCATCGATCTGAGCCAGCGTCTCTACCTCCATGATGGCTGAACTGGCACTTGTCTTTCAGCTGAAACTTTGAGGTTGTTCCAACGGCTGCAGATAAGAGCATTATAACTGATTAGTTCTCCTCACCTGCCTGTCTCAAATCCCCATAATGCTGAGGCAGGGGGAACTTGGAGAAGTGTGCCAGCTCAGAACTAAGCAGGAGCAAGAGTTTCATGCCAGGCCACAACGATGAAAAAGTTTAAAATCATGTTAGTCTGCAGCCTCAAAGTATTATAGCAGTAAGTAAAATTTTTCTTATATGATGAACAGATTTAATGTCTGCAGTGTTTGCTATGCTTGCATAATTTGTTTGTGATTATTGGAGGAATGAAGGGTCTTCAGGTAGGGGGGTAGGGGGTCTCGAGCTTTAGTTTTGGGATTGTTGAGGTTTCTTCAGTTTTTGGAGCCGACACAGCGCTGGGAAAACGTCAATCTACTGTCAGCTGTTATCAGAGGACGCAGGTAAGGGAAACAAGAAATAAAAACAAACTCTCAAAATGAAACTGCCAATACGTTCATTCACATGAGTTAAGTCGTTTCCGGTATATCGATAGTTTAATTTAAAAGAAGTAATGTCACATTATGATCCATTTCTGTGTAAAAGGGCCATACACACCTTGCGTAAATATATATTTATATTTACCATCACGTAAATATAAATAGAAGATTTTTACGATTTTAGAGCGGCTCTCCGCGAAGCATACGCAGCACTACGCACTGCTCCCGTGCCTGGTGTCGCCAGTTTCATCGATTATGGTGGAAGCGTAGTGTTGGAACATCTGCTCCGCATACGTTACACGTGCAATGTAGCCGGTCCGTAAAGTTAAAATGAATGAACTCCTTTTTTGGAGGGAGGGGGGGCTGTGTTACTGTTGAGTTTGCACTTTCAACTGCATTTTAACACAGGATCTTTAAACAACAAATATCTTTGTATGAGGAAAAATCTATTTTAGGCCCAAATAGATTCACTGATTTGTTAAGTCAACATTAGCAGCTGACGCTCAGGCATTCTATTTATTTTTTTGGGGCTTTTCCCTTTAATGACAGTGGATAGATCAGAAAGGGCGAGAGAGATGGGGGACGACATGCAGCAAAGGGCAGCGAGCCAGATTTGAACCCGCGCTGCTGCAGGACCGCTCTTACTGGGTGAGCTAGAGGCCGCCCCATGCTCAGGCATTCTAGTACTACATTCATATTATTAAACAATAAGACTGAGGAGTGTGATCTAAGCTTTTGAACAGTACACAAAATGAAGATACACCCACAGTCCCGTGACTGTAACTACCAATACCACCAGTGCACTCTTCACAGTCTTATTTGCTTAAAATAGCTCTCTGTGCCTAAACTGACACAAGAGGATTTGCCAAAAGGCATTGTGTAATAATTCTTTGGAAACCTATTTTGATGTGAGAACCTATACATTTCAGAGGACACTTTCTCTGAGCATTTGGTCAGTGAGAAAATCAGCATGAAAATACATGGCATTAAGCGGCAGATAACTTGTGTTGATATATATTCAAATATATTGCCCCCATTTGCTCCCCAAAAGACCACTGACCTGTACCCTGAGATCTGTCATCTGGGACAGCAAGTCCTGGAACAGCTGTCTGTCTGCAGCTGGCAGCTCAGAGGACAACACCACCCCAACATAATAGCCTGGACCTGGCGCCATCATGTCCGGAAACATAAACACACCAGTGTTACACAGCAACACTGGGGAGTCCATGGCCATGAGAGGGTATAGCCAGTCACACACCTGGCAGGAAGCAAAACAAAAAAGGTAAGAGAAAAAAAAGAATGCAACAGCTGCAAAAAAAAGTGATGATAAATAACTACATGTACGATGTCACGATGAACTATGTGTCCACATACACTACAAGGTACAATGATGATTAAATTCACATGGAAGTCACTTTATTTATTTTTTTTTAAATCATTTTTACCTGCACTTTAATGTTTTATGTAAAGCACTTTGAATTGCCCTGTTGCTAAAATGTGCTATACAAATAAAGGTGCCTGCCTGCCTGCCTGCCTGCCTGCCTTGCCTGCCAAACGTAAGAGGGGAAAGGAGCTCTGCAAAGAGATTTCAGAATATAACCTCAAAATGACAAGCCACATGTGTAATGGTGATTCTAATTAGTGCATCACAGTGAACCGTCTGAGAAGGAAAACCAGAGGACACCATCTCCCTCTGACTGCCACATGTCTAACAGGATTATAGGGCGTAACAGTGTAAGCAGGGTTTAGATACTTGCACTCATGTGAATCAACGATGTCACCTGCTGGCAATATGCACCTGGGAAATTCCCCAATGAAGAGTCAAATTTGAGTCTCATGATCCACTAGTGTCTGTGTGTTGGCTGTTTTGACAGCAGGCTAAGACACTTCCACAAAACAACAGAAACTTGCTTAAAACAAGATAAGTTCAATTCAATTCAGTTAATTTAAGAAGGGGACAGTATAAATTAATAAAAATGCATGATTATACATGGGTCAAAAATACCCAAATTTGCCATAATTCATCTGTAGTCCCTTGGCCTCAATGTTAAAATGAATAAGATAACAGTATTGATTTAGTCTTTTAACGAAAGTCCACGCTGATATCCTTGCATAGCTCCATGTTATTTCTTATCTTATCACTTGTTTGTAGTCGTTTGTAATTTTTACATATGACCTCCACATTACAAACCAAGCAAGTGGTTCAAAGGCCTGGTGGTCTGTACACTGGCTGGGGACAACATAACATGTAGCCATCTTGTGATCACTTGTGAATACCTTATTGACTGTTTCAACAAAGACTGAACACGATAAACCCCTTCAATGTAGGATTCAATGTAGTGCTGCTGTATTTGAATGCATCAGACTGTACAGTTGTAACTACTTTCTGGTATTTCACTGTGCATTTTAAGCACCGCCCATACTGTAAAAAATAAATTAAAAAAAATCTGCTTTTGGTAGTTTAACACGTTAGGGGTGCGAAGATTATGTATTGTTTATGAACATGGACAAATTATAATTTAGGTTCAAATATGTATGACTGCATCTCCACCCACCCCTCGAATACAATGATAAAATTCGCAGATGACACAACTCTGGTGGGAGAAATCTCTAACAGCGACTAGAGAGAGAGCTGAAGTTGACAGACTGACAGGATGTTGCAAAGACAACAATCTGACCCTGAATGTCAAGAAAACAAAGGAGATCATAGTTGACCTCAGAAGGTGTTAGGAGGACCCCCGACCCCTCATTGTGAATGGTGAGGAAGTGGAAAAGGTCTCCTGTTTTAATTCTTGGGGATCATGATCTCAGAGGATCTAAAATGGGAGAGAAACACAACCTCCATGGTCAAAAAGGCGCAACAGCGCCTCTACTTTTTTCGAACACCCAAGAGGAGCAACCCGTCTGCTGAGCTGCTTAAGATCTTCTACCACTGTTCCATTGAGTGTCATAACATACTGTATGACTGCATGGTATGCCAACTGCACAGGGAAGGACAGGAAATCCCTCAATCGAATCATAAGATCTGCTGAAAAAAAATCATTGGACTTCCCCTGCTCCCACTGGACGACATCTTTAAGATCTGCTGCCTCCGGCGAGCGCACAATATTCTGCAGGATGAGACACACCCCTCAAACCATCTCTTCTCCCTGCTTCCATCTGGCAGGTGGTATCGGGCTTTTAGCGCACGCATCTCCAGGCTGCAGAACAGTTATATCCACAGGGCCATCACAGAAATGAACAATCATGCCTCCCCACCCCCCAGCCAGCACAGTTGCACTTTCTACATAGGGATTCTATGCAATGGGATGCCTTGATAATGTTTTTTCTTTTCTTATTTTATTTATTGTGTGAGTGTGTATATTAAAGTGAGTATTGTTTTAGAAGTTGCACAAGCAAATTTTGTTGTATGGTTGTACTGCACAATGACAATTAAAGTCCATTATCTATTTTTATTATTATTATTATTATTATTATTATTATGTTTTATAACACCAACTTTATCTTGTGTAAATAAATTGTCATAAGATCATCTGAGTTTTCCTAATGTGGAGAAAGTTAATTTCGTCTTCACCGGTCATGAGTGAGGTACCATCTATGTCCAATTTTGAGCCAGTAATTATCCTGATTGGATTTCCCAGGATGATGACATCATACCCATAAACCCATAAGAGCTTAGGGCACTCAGTAAACAACAATCACATGATCAGGTCCATGGGGTGAGGGATAGAGATCATTAACAAGCATATCTCCCCCTGCTGATGACTCACAGTCAAAGAGGTCTTGATTAGCCGAGCAAATGTTACAAAATCAGGTTCAATGGTACAAGAATGCCTTGGAACACTGCAGTGATGACATTACTTATTGCATCAGATGGGCACGAGGGCTAATCTAGTCCTTTCAAACTTATACCAGTGAGTGTTTAGTGTGCAGGAAATATTTATATTTCTCTTACCTGCAGAAATGCTGGTGGTCGGTTGGGCATCGCTTCATGGTTACTAGTAAACTTCACCAGCCGCAGGAAGCCCGGGTACGACGGAGCGCTCACCTGTCCTTCAGGAGTGACAAAGAATATCTGTACACCGTGAGGGATATACACCAGCTCCTCTCCTTCTTCTCCCATACTCTGGGGAGATGGTGTTGAGTTAGATGTACGACTGTAGAACTCCTCCCCAACCAATGACATTTCCCCTGACTCCGTTCCATATGAGACAGATAGGTGGCCGTCAGCCGCCTGAGGAGAGTAAGCTGGAGGCTTTTCCGCTGGAACCACAGGCTGTCTGGTAGGTGAGAGAGGCAGACCCTCACTACTGCATGCTGGCACCCCTCCTACAGCTCCTGCTGCCTGGCTGTTAGGAAAATGTAGCTTTGGTGGAGCTGGCTTCTCTGGCTTGTTTTTGGTGGGAAGTTTTGGGTAGAGACCTTCTTCAGATGCATCTGTAGCATCAAGGCCAGACACACTGCTAGTGTTTAGTGTAGTTGCAGATTCAAGGTCCGAGCTAGTCTCTAGTATGGCCAGGCGAGTGGTGATGTTGTTCAGCGTCTCCTGCATCTTCTGCTGCATCTGCCTGGCTGATTCCCAGGAGCTGCCGACACACTCCTCTCCCTGTGAGGGCACACTAATGGCCCGGAGGAGGTGCTGTCGCCCTCGCTTGTAGAGCTCCAGGGCCTGGGCCTTGTCTCCAGCTTCATCTACTGTGAGTCCTTTATTAATGCACTCGAAAGCCCTCTCATAGCCATCTTTGATAACTTGAAGTCTGGCACTGTCGAATGCATCCTGTTTAGCTTTCTCCATTCCCTCTGAAATAAGACATTAGCTTTGTTTACAACTGACCTTATCCATACATACAGCACTAATGATGTCCAGCATGAGAGGGCAGATTGTCACCATTGCTAGAATGTAACACACATCATAATACTTGACGTTATTTAAGGTTAAAGGTTATTCTACTGCTGACTTAACTTCGGCCCCAGTGTTAAGATCACCTTATTCACAATTAGAAATAGTTTAATATCACTCAGAAAGAAGGCCCGTGTAATTGTATTGAATAAATAAGTTACATAGCTAATTCACTGCAATTATGTGCGTTTGTTTATCTGGTTTAAAAGAGGTCGCTAAAGTAGGCTAATGCTGATTATAAAGTTGCCAACACAAACTAACAACAGCTAACGTTTCTGTTTACACGAGTTCAGTTATTACGCCATGTTACTGTACCAACAGCAACGTAAATATAAGAAGTCTGTTAATAACATGATTAGTATTAGCTCGTTAGCATTAGCTCCTTCATTAGCTTACGGTATCCAGGCTTACCCAGTCAGCGAAAAACTCCGAAAAACAACTTAATTAGTCAGTTAGCTATTTTGTAGCTAACGTGACGTGTTCTTGTCAAAACGGATCCTTCTAACTATTGAACAGCGTCAGCAGCCTTCGCCCTGAGTAAAGCTGGGGTCTGTCGGTACTCGGTAATCGCCGATGGACCTGTTAAAGTCTCTCCAGTGGAATGTAGTAGTGATGTTACACACTACTCTCCACAATGTTGACCTTTGAAGTATTGTGACAGGATGTATCGACGCTTTGCTTCAACATGACAAAATAACGTGCAACGTCATGCCCCTGATGTGCCCTGAAGCGTGGCTACACTTTGTTTTATTTTGAAAGTATTAACCGGAAGTGATGCTACAATTGCTGCATCGACGCCAGATGAACTACCCTATGTGAACTAATGTGAACTACTCTCCATGCAATGAATACACTAGCCTCTTCTCTCCTCTCCACTAACACGGAGGAAAGGGCACCGACAAAGTGCTTGACATACATTTCATATGTCTGAGTTTATAGGAGATTTATTTAATAAATTCATTGCGGTAAATAAGTGCAAGTAAATAGCCAAATACAATATATGTTAAAACCACAGACTGTATAATACAGTCTATGGTTTTAATGTTACCTGTCTGGATGTGATGTGCTTTAATGTACAATTTTTAATAGCAGATTTCTATGGTTATGGTTAACACTGTAAATAAAGTGTAGCTGAACTGGTATATTGCCTGAAATTAGATTTAAGTAGTACAAATGCAGGTTAGCAAATACTACTGCTTAAAGTTGACCCATACAACAAGCTTGTCTTGTGCAATGCCTCTGAAATAAGTTTTGAATTAACACTATTTTTAACGTTGATTATTGTATTGAATGGTCTGAAAAGATCAACTGGCTAAATGAAAAATACTACAATTGTAGTACTGTTGATGCTGTTAATAGATTTCAAGTGTCTTTAATAAAAGCACTGACTTAACCCCTCCCTATCCCTAGTCATTACACTTGCACTTACCTCCATCCTGGACTATACATCTGCACATACTATATTTTTCATTCTGTATTTATTGTTTACTTCGTATTCATGTTTAATATGATTGTTTGTGTATGTACGCACCAATCACCAAGGCAAATCCCACGTACTGTGGCAATAAACTCATTTCTGATTCAGATTAATAAACCAGAAATGCAGTCTGCTCTGTAATCCTGGCTGACTAAATAAATACTTGGTGCACAGCTGACGTGAATCACAGAGCAGATTTATTTATAATACCAGATCAAAGGTCATATACCGTTGCACAAACAATATTAACTCAAACTTTCTGCCAGCATGTGACTTGAAATGTTTTTAAATGCTCCTTACATCACAGGCTACCACAAGTTTGTACATATGTTATCACCAGAACTTTAGGGATGCCAGCAATGATGCAAATTATACTGATGTGTATCAGTTACTGATTGAGTTTCTGCAGAATTAAAAGATGCACCGTAAAATACCTCCGCCTACGTTTCCATAATGGTAGGTAGCTCACTCTGGAGAGTTCCTGGTTGTGGTCACTAGGTGGCAGTGTTGGCTAAACCATTCTTTTCCACAAAAAGCACTTTTCTTCACCTGGCCCTCCAAGCCTTGCTTCTCTGCAAAGCGTGACACAAAACCTCTCTGTTAGAAAGGGAAAAAAAGTAGATTAAAGTTTCAAATGAAATGATATATTTCAGTACAATATACTGTGAAAAACCTCTCACATATTGTGTCCGTAGTAGCATGTCGATTATTGTGTATATAAGTGCGTGTCAATACTATCTGTTTTTGTACCATGTTGTGTGAGACGCTTTGTCAAGGATGTTCTTTTAATAAATGTTAATATATATACACATACAGCATTGAGTTTGTTGGTTTTCCTTTCCATCACATCTTCTTCCTGGTGTACAGCATGATACCACCAGAGGTCCCCATTTATTGAGGAAAAGGATTAGAAATTATTTTTTCTTTTAAAACAGTTTGAGGATTTGTCTTAAATGGGAAAAAAACTGCTATACATCTGTTTTGGAGTTCTTAACATTAAAATATTGATACTAACCATTACCCTAAGATATTGTTTTTCATCAAGTCAGTTTTATAATCTGTATTATTTCACATTTAGTCTGAATATTTCATACATTGGATACTTTAAAGATCACAAGATAATTCTCACCCACTGTCTTCTCAGGCATTTCTTGTGTAAATCACAAATCACAGTCAATTATTAAATGTGAGATCTATAAATATTATACTGCAACAATTTGAAATTTAGGGTGGTTTGCCATTTCACCATTAGCCTGGATGCCAGCCGAACTTAGCCCCGCCCACAGAATTCGAGGTCGGGAAGTTCGCATTCTGACTAGAATCTGAGTATGACCACGTCAGGCTACTTCACCCTAGGTGCAGAGTTCAAACATCTGATGAATACCACTGCCCCATGTGACTAAAGTGAGTTGAGCAGCAAGATCATTTAGTATAATCATAGTCAAAACATTTTAGATTTTCTAAGTGACAAAACAAAAGAATATACAACCTATCTTAGGTAGATAAGTTATGTTAAACGTTTAATAGTGGCTTAGACGTATAGTGTGAGCTCCTCCGTGTGGAAGGGGTGTTTTAAAAAGAGCACAAAATAGTGCAGTTAATGAACAAACTTTTCATTTTTTTACATTAATAACAGATCAGAGATCAATAAAGGGGAATGCATGCCTGTTTAATATTACTCTCCCTCATCATCACCATCATCTCCAAAACTATCAGCTCCAACCTTCTCATAATCCTTCTCCAGAGCTGCCATGTCCTCTCTGGCCTCAGAGAACTCTCCCTCCTCCATACCCTCACCCACATACCAGTAAACAAAGGCAAATTATACTTTTTACAACTACAGTGACACATTTATTGCTCAAACACAAGGGTACACATCTAAAAACAAATGCAAAACAATGTGCTCCTGTATATTGTACAGGAAGGACACTTTAAATTTAGATTTACTTATTAGTAAGTAGACCCTACTCCTCTCCTTCCTCCTCTCCCTCACCCTCAATAGAGTCCACTCCAACCTCTTCATAATCCTTCTCTAGAGCTGCCATGTCCTCTCTGGCCTCAGAGAACTCTCCCTCCTCCATACCTTCACCCACATACCAGTGAACAAAGGCACGCTTAGCATACATCAGATCAAATTTGTGGTCAAGCCGAGCCCAGGCCTCTGCAATAGCAGTGGTGTTGCTCAGCATGCACACAGCCCTCTGGACCTTGGCCAGGTCTCCACCAGGAACTACAGTGGGCGGCTGGTAGTTGATACCCACCTTGAAACCAGTGGGGCACCAGTCCACAAACTGGATGGAGCGCTTGGTCTTGATGGTGGCAATGGCAGCATTTACATCTTTGGGCACCACATCCCCACGATACAAAAGGCAGCAAGCCATGTATTTACCGTGGCGAGGGTCACATTTTACAAACTGATTGGCTGGTTCAAAGCAGGCGTTGGTGATTTCTGACACTGAGAGTTGCTCATGGTAAGCCTTCTCAGCAGAGATGACAGGGGCATAGGTGGCCAGAGGGAAATGGATACGGGGATATGGCACCAAGTTGGTCTGGAACTCTGTCAGATCAACATTAAGGGCACCATCAAAACGAAGGGAGGCAGTGACGGAGGACAAAATCTGACTGATCAACCTGTTCAGGTTGGTGTAAGAAGGACGCTCGATATCGAGGTTCCTACGGCAGATATCGTAGATGGCCTCGTTGTCCACCATGAAGGCACAGTCAGAGTGCTCCAGGGTGGTGTGGGTTGTCAGGATAGCGTTGTAGGGCTCCACCACAGCGGTGGACACCTGGGGAGCTGGGTAGATGGAGAATTCCAGCTTGGACTTCTTGCCATAGTCGACAGACAGACGCTCCATCAGCAGGGAGGTGAAACCCGAGCCGGTCCCACCTCCAAAGCTGTGGAAAACCAGAAAGCCCTGAAGGCCAGTGCACTGGTCAGCCTGAGGACAGAGAGGGAGAGACAGCAGTCACATATGAGATATGTCATTTAATTTAATATGTGAAAATTAGGAATGAATCCCTCTTGATATTAAGTTACCCACCAGTTTGCGGATCCTGTCAAGCACCAGGTCGATGATCTCTTTGCCGATGGTGTAGTGTCCACGGGCGTAGTTGTTGGCAGCATCCTCCTTGCCAGTGATCAGCTGCTCAGGGTGGAACAGCTGGCGGTAGGTCCCAGTGCGCACCTCATCTAAGGAGACCGATTTAATCAGAAATCACTTGAGGGTTTGACTTGATGAAATAAGGTAACTATGGCATCTATATATTTAAATAGAGTTTACCGACAACAGTGGGCTCCAGGTCCACAAAAATTGCTCTGGGGACGTGCTTTCCAGCTCCAGTCTCACTAAAGAAGGTGTTGAAGGAATCATCTCCTCCTCCACAAGTCTTGTCACTGGGCATCTGTCCATCTGGCTGGATCCCATGTTCCAGGCAGTAAAGCTCCCAGCAGGCATTGCCAATCTGGACACCAGCCTGACCAACGTGGATGGAGATACACTCACGCTGTGGAAAATAGAAACAAGGTTATTTACCGGTACGCATTATTTTAGACAATGTGACAATGGAAAAGAAAAGAAAATGGTACACTCATGCTGGAGGAAAACAGCAATTTGTAACATTATTACATTACATTACTATTATTATTATTACTACATTATTACTATGAAATATTGCCAGACATCTAGCTACTGTATATGTTTAAACCATGTCTAATTAGATGCTTGAGATCATCATCATCACACCTCAAAAGCAAAGGTCCAAAGAGAAGAGGGGAAAAAAGAAAAAGGCTCTTTACAAAGAACCAGGTACCACAACATCATGACCAAGTCACATGCTGCACATTTATTTACGGTCTTAAAATGAAATACATGTGACTAAAGCAGAAAAATAATCGCATGTTGATTTGAGAATATATATAATATTACATAAAATATCTGCGGAGGGACATAATCTGTAACCTTTTATAGGGTTGTGCTATCAGCTATTTGTTTGCCTGATTCATTCATTTTATTAGAAAAACCGGGGGTTGCTGTCAGACCCTTTGTTTCATTTAGGCGGTAAAGCCTTATATACTGTCTATGGGTAAAGCAGAGGAATGTTACAAGACTAGCTAGCTAGCTATGTTAGCTACTTACAAACAAGAGAGGTATGCACACGGCACAGTCAGACAGGAAGCTTTAGCTAGCTAGCTAGGTTAAATACGCTAGCTATCGTTAGCGAACTAGCTAACTTTAACGTTAACTGAAATTATAGGCGCTGTCTTTTTTATGAATTAATTAATACCAAGAAATTAACACAATATAAACGTAACATTGTCATAAAGCATGAAACGTTGCTAACTTAGACTTTTCATTCATGGCAATGCTAACGTTAGCTAGGTAGCTAGCTAGCTAAGGTTAAAGCTACAAGTTAGTTAGCTAGCTGATGCCATAAAAACTTAGCTAGCGTGATAGCGAAGTTAATTGAAAATGTGTGCTGTGTACTGAAAGAAAACGTATTATTCCATACTCACCATGTTTCCTGACGCTGCTTTGAAAGAGAGCAATGTTAGCTGAGTAAGACTAATTTAACAAATTTAACCGTCCCTGCTGCGCTTTTAGGAGTGCTGTTGGTGTTGCTAGGCGAGTCCGCGCGTTACTATGGGGAAAGAGCAGAGGACTCCGATTGGTCGAGGGTCACAAGAGCGCCTTTCCTATTATTTAAAAGAAAACATCAATCTTCAGCACAGGTGTTATCATAGAAATACAATTGTATTTATTATTATAGAATTCTTTGTTTCTATGCGTGTTACCATGGCTGTTACTCATATATAATAATAATAATAATAATAATAATAATAATAATAATAATAATAATAATATAAGATATAAACAATGATCCTTTCTAAACCGTATCTGATGCACATAACATAATATACAAATAACAAAGCAGATCCCCAGTCTAAAGCCTTGTAGAAACCAATATGTACTTTGATCACTCAATCAATTGACCCCACATTTCTCCCTTTGTTTTGAATATTTATTGTTTGGTTTCACAAATTACCCTTCTGCTCAAACAAACCAGTATTAGATTATTTATTAGCCGTATTATTCTATTAGCTAAATGGCATATTCATCCATGTAAATAGGCCTACTCTAATCAGAAACCATTATTTATTGTGTTTGGAAATTAAACCAAACAATATATAAGAACCATTTTATATTCTAAGAATAAGAAGGCAATTAAAACACTAAATGGATGTGCTCTCTATAACTTATTAATTTATTAATGTGATGTAATGTTTTTACTGCCATTATTGTACCCCCTGGCGATTGTTAGCCTCAATATGAGAAGCAGAACATAACAGATAAATATGAATAGCTAACACAAGTAATGGTTAAAAAAATAGGAATGATAAATAAACCAGACACTGCAAATTTTTCTTCCATACAATCAAGAAAATAAGAATATAGGCCTAATAAATGTCAAATAACTACATACAGTATGCTATCAAATCAGGTGAGCATTTAGATGTTACTGTACTACTGTAATTAAAAGGAGCAACCACACACACACACACACATACACACACACACACACACACACACACACACACACATGCAACAGTGTAAAAATACTCTGTTGCAGTAAAAGTCCTGCGTACAAAAGTATTAGCATTAACAAAAATGTAATGTACCAAAAGTAAAAGTAGCCTACTCATTTTGTAACATGGTCCAAATCAGAATAATATATACTATATTATTTGATTATAATTAGTGATGCATTAATGTATTCATCACTTTTATGTTGCAGCTGGTGAAAGTGGAGCTCACTTTAACTAGCCTACTTTATATACTGGGTAGCTTTAGCTATAATAATATATCATACTTGTATTAATAATCTAAATGTGAAAAGTAACTCGTAACTTAAGTTGTCAAAAAAAATACAGTAGAGTAATACAAAAACCCTTTAAGCAGGGGCGGAGCCAGACGTTGTAAACATTCAGGGCTCAGCCCAAACCTATTTTCAAGCCATTTGAGATAATAGAATGCCTAAAAATCTGTGACGCCAAATCCGACCAGGTGCACTTGCTTGTACCACACCCAGTTTTTTGACCCCGGCCTTCATTTTGATCTCAACTATACACTTGTGTAAGTTTTGTGACTGCATTTTACATGGTTACAACACTATTGCACTGACAAAATCAGACATATAAACACCTGGCAAAGTACTCAACTCCGTCTTTGTGGTAGTTTCCACTAGATGACACACACACACACACACACACACACACACACACACACACACACACACACACACACACACACACACACACACACACACACACACACTCACACACACAGTGAAAACTATACAAGCATCTTATGTAGGCTGCACTAAAAAGGTTCACAATTTAAGCTTGATAATTGTGGAAAATTGAATATGATAAAAAAAAACTTCAGAGATTTTAACAGTTTTAATTATTATGATTATTAAACACAAAGTCATATAGAATTACTTGAACTTGTATATCTCTTTTGTGTGTAAAAACAGATCAAATCAAACATGATGCAGTAGTATCAAGTATGATAACTTGACCATTTTCCATGAAGCTCTAAACATAATGGCTTCTGTGGTTAATATAAAATAATCAGTTAATCCGTTTTTCTTTGTGAGTGATGTAAATTATGTACATCATCTTGTAGTTCTGTTTAAACCAATGGACTTCAACATTTTTTAGGACAAGGACCCCTTAACTGAAACAGAGACTGAGCAGGGGCCCCTTACTATATATTGTATAAAATGTTGCGTATTAAACTGGGCCTACAATAACGTGTGGGGCGACCTAACGCCTTTTTACATACCTTTTTAGTGCATAAGCTATTAAAATAATTGTTGGCATGATTTTATAAAGCATGTTTTAATGTTAAACATACATGTGGCACAGTCAAGGGCATAACTTTTGTTCAACATTGGGGGGTGGTGAGATCTCAACTTTAGAGCAAAATTATACTTTTGAGCATATCAAACACTTCATTTCCTGCATTCTGGTGAATTGTTCTGCAACAATTTATGCATTTTCTGCATCAATGTATGGTAATGTAATGTCTTTATTTAGGTATAGGAAATTATAAAATGTTTTTTTGGGGGGTTGCACTGGCCAGTTTGTATTATTGGGGGGTTGTAAACCCAAACCCCCCTGTAAATTACGACTATTGGGCACAGTGGATCCTCATTACTTGTATCTGTGGATGGCTACCTTAGTGACCTATAGAACAGTATCAATAATGTGTTTTTTTCTCACAAATAAGCTGATTAATATTTACTAATAACATGTTGGATTCATGTTAACACATTTTCATTTATTTTTCTACTTTCAAAAAATTGAAGATCTCTGGTTTAAATCTTAATCTAAATATAGCAGAAGAGTGTTAAATAGAGAGGAGTAGCCTACAGATATATATGACTATAATCTGCAGAGGGCGCCAAATCCAAATCTCAAATGGAAAACTATGATGAGACATGGAAATGGAGAAATAAAGAGTGGTGTTTATACTACTGTGGTTTCAAGTTCATCAAAAATCTTTTTTATCCCTCATAATTTAAGCAGTATGTCTGAGCATGGAAATGATTAGGCCTACAGTTTGGCAGAAATGTGCCACTAATGACCATTTAATTGCCAGCATATGGGCATTAAACAGAAAAGGCTGCAGGCATAATAAGGCCAAATAAACATGCATCTACTAAGAAGTCCCCTTTTCACAATATTTCATGTCCCTGTTTTATTATTCTGACTGCCGCCAGTTTCTGTAGAGCCCGTGATAGTCGCTGTGAGCATGAAGGCATGTAATGAGCATCAGTCTCATCCCCATGCAGTTTGACAGATTCAGCATACATCCTGCACAAATACCAGAGATGGAACAGACTGGACACACTCTTCACACATAAGGAGGTAATAATTTATGGCTTTAGAACTGTTTCCTTTTTGCAGCAGGAACTGTCACCCCAATGATTTTTTTTTGTTTTCCCATCACAAATGAAACACGTTCACTTAAAAGGAATTTAAGCTCTTGTCCCTAAAGTTAACTTTCCCTGTTTACTATTGTGCATATTATTAACATTGTAATTCAAGTGAATAAAAGATAATTTGTTGATGATGATTTTCCTTTGAAATCCTTTCTGTATTTAGTTGTAGCTCTCACATATGCATATTCTCTGATTTATTATGCCTCAGAGTTGTAGTGACTATACTGCAAATATATAGCATGTCTTGATATTGTTGACTATTTTGCTAGCTGAACCTCCATGAGGAAGTTGTAAATTTACTATATTTCATTGTGGTGAGCTCAACAACAACAAAATTCTGGAACTGAAACAGGCGGATGATACTCGTCTTTCATGTTGGTTCACATATGAGCAACATTTGTGCCCTTCATTGTTTTTGCAAGGCTGATTTCTTTTCAATCTAAAGAATAATAGATGTGGTTTTGGTAAGAGCAATCAAATATCAAGATGACATCTAAATAATAATGTTGTTTCTTTTTAGTTGAAGGAAGCAAGGACAGCCACTAATGATCGTTCTAGCTGCACTGTTAAAAGTTGACACCATGACTGCTTTATCTGTTGTTTTTGCTATTGTTCTGTTGCCACACCCAAAGAAGCCACATTAAGATTTCATTAAACCTAGAACAGGCTGTCAGCATTCTTTGCACAAAATAAACAGACTTGATTGTTTCAGCACTCACTGAAAGGAGTGACAACACAGTGATAAATAACTCAGCCATCAATCAAATGATGTGCAAGTGTTTGGTGAAAGAAAATGAAAAAGCAAGCTAAGATTCAAAATAGTTTATTGGTTTAATTTTATCCTCAGATATTTAAGCAATTTAACTTCACTAAGCTGCTGTATTTTCATGGAGTTTTAATGTTGTGTTTTCGCCTCAATTTAGTTGCATGAATGACACACACACACACACACACACACACACACACACACACACACACACACACACACACACACACACACACACATATGCATTAAATGTCTATAAATGTAAATATGAAAGAATTCAGCAGATTAGCCTGTAATACACAACTGTACAGGCTGCTCTGTGGATCTCTTCAATACTATTAGTTAATATTGTACATTTTGTCAATCATAAACTGTTTTGCCCTTCACTGCATTATACAACACACAGTTAGGCTACATTTAACAATGTGTTTCATAATAAGTTAGTTATGTGTCTCAAACCTGTTTTGTTGTTTGGTTTTTTGTCTGTGCCAGATGTGATTATGGATACAATTATGGCAATAATTTATTTCTTGATTTAATATTTTCTATAATTAGGGTTGGGTACTGAAACCCGGTTCCACTATGGAACCGGTTCCTACGCAACCGGTAGGAATCGGACAGGATTAGAACGCAAATTTAGGTTCCTCATTTCGGTTCCACATAATGTGTTGACTGAAATATTTTCCCTCCATTACTCCAAAACGGATGTAAAAATATCCCCCCTTCTCTGTAGTCTGCCGTTAGCTAGCTACTGTAAATGTAGGCTACTTTTAAAATGCCATATTTTCCCTCTGTCCTCACCAAAACGGATGTAAAAGTATATTACGGCTAACACATCTATAAAAGAGCCTTTCTTTGATGTCATTTTTCAGTTTATCAAGAATCGGTTTAGGAATCAGAATCGTAAAAATCCAAACCATACCCAACCCTATCTATAATGCTTCACTTTGTTTCATAATATGTCAAATAGTCCATGTTTATTCAAGATTCAAAGGTTTAAAAAAAAACTTTAATATCCCCAAGGGGCAATTTGCTTTGCAGACACTAGTCCAACACAAATAAATTGAATACACAGCACAGCACAGCACAAGATCCATATCTCCCACACTGTCACCATGAGTCATGGAAAAAGAAGACACAATCACATGACATCTGGAGCTGTAGTTTGTATGAAAAAACCAATAGGGTAGAACAAAGGGCAATCTGTATCTATAAGGGCCACCTGTGGGGAGATTAAACCTCCGCCCCTGATGGAAGCATCTGGAACTCAACATGTAAAGGATGTTGAGGGTCCAAAACGGAAAACTTATGGTCGAAAGTGACGGATGATGTCACCTAATGATACATCTCGATGTGTGGTATGCCTTTGAGATAATAACATAGTAACGTCAAAAGTGCTGCAACAGCTTCTGAAAAACAATTTTCTCAGCTATACATTTCACCTGTTTGCCAAAAACATTAGCCTTTCTCAACTGCAAAAAAACAACATGATGCAACACACTTATAAGTGTATCACACATGCATCTTTTGTAGCCCTGCAAAATCACAAATGATATATATATATATATATATATATATATATATATATATGTGTGTGTGTGTGTGTGTGTGTGTGTGTGAGAGATTTGTACCATAACTTAATACATAGACAACTAATATTACTGAGAACAACATTCAAATCAGAAATCAAATCAGGCTTGACTTACTCTTTGCATCAGCTGCAGTGGTTAATGTTGCCAGTATGTATAATGTACATATAATGTATTCATAGCTCCTTGGGCAAGCACATTAAATATGCAAACATAACAAGGAAGCTACAGTATGTCACTGCAATGCCATATTGAGTTTTATTATTAAGTTTTAGATAAATTACTTAGACACAGCGAGAGATTACATCTGCAGATGTTAAAATCAATATAGAACAATGTATCCCGTCCTGTCACCGAATAAAAATAGTATATCAACAAATAAATGTGTAATTCATTGAATTACATGTGTTTCATGTTATTGATTAAAGTGATTTATTAAAGAGTGATAGAACCAACTTTACCATAACTATAGACAGAACGAGATGGGAAATATGCAACCAGGACAGAGGGGTTGTCTTTCTTTTCCTACTGAAGTTGAAAAAAAAATACAAAAAGTAGGGCAGCTGTGTCCTCTGTCCCACATTTTGCTATGCTTGATACACAAATACATACCTCTTGTGCACACCTAATAAAACCCATATGCATTAATGCAGTTCCTATGGACATCAGAACCTCATGTCACAGTTTCCCCTCAACCGTCCACTGAGGCTCATGATTTATTGTCCCCACAGTGTATGCTGGTCACAGTTTCTCCTTCAGGCACCAAAAATGTGCTCTGGTTTCCAGACAAGTGTTCCCCAGCAGCAAGTTCCCAACAACTGTTCAAATGTAGAAAAATCCAGTACTTGTTTATTAACTTTTCTTTTGTTGAAGTGAAGACACCCACAGGATCCAGTTATTAGGACTTAATTGTATAGGGAGAAACACTCAAAGTGATAGAGTATCAGCTACAGTATGTAGCTGTCAGGGTTGCCTCAGGTAAACATCTTTTTCATTTTAAAAAGGTATGATGAGAGATCTCAAAACACTCCATTAATCACAAGGTACATACACATAGGGAGAAAATGACAGATGGGTGGGAGATCACATCTGTAAGACTTGTGAGCTCGTTTTATGAGTGTCAACTTTAGTCATAAAGTTGCAGGACACTGAAATAGTACGAAAAACGATCATTAAGTGTAAATGTCCTCATCTTTTTTTTCTTTTTTTAACAAATGTTCATTGTTCTGTTGATCTCCTCGTACGTTACAGTGTTTTTTTCTTCTAGGTACTGAATCCCACTCCCTAGTAAACCTTTCTCTGCCCTGTGATTTATGAGAGAAGAGATCCTGTTCTTTTCTGAGTCCAAGAAGCTGCACACTCATGAGCTATCATACTCGAGGTGAAACAAGGCTCTAATATTTGGAAAAACACTGTCCTCAGTACAACCGCTGTGTCTGGTTAAAAGTGCGCTAAATATGGAATGGGGTACAACTAATCTGAAACAGTCTTATAGAGTACTACGAATGATTAAGTATAACATAAAGGTAAACCATTAAGTGCACACTCATAATAAATAAATGAATAAAAGTTTCTTCAATAAATCACTCAGCTGTTAAAAAGTTATCAGGATTAACCAGGGGATATGAGAAATCCTTCCAGCAATCTGATAGCACTGGATGCATGAGCACTGAAAAATGACTGAGATAACTCACGCCATTTCTACTAAAGTAAGGTATGTTTCCCATAAACTGCAACTCGGGGGAAGTTGTCGTGCATGGGTTAAGACATTTTCCTCAGTAAAAATTCCAAATAAAAGATAGTAACGTTTAGTTTGCCCCTGTTGCTTCTAGTTTCTGTGTTCATAATTATCTTAAAAACATTAAAGGGAGTGGCACTTTGAACTTGGGCTCAACCAGTGAATTGCGGTCATGTGGTTGTGGATTACACTCAGGCTAAAGCACATTAAAGGGGAACTATGCAGTTTTTTTTTTTAGCCTAATTTACCTTAACTGAACAGCTTTGGAGTCATTGGAATGGTTATATGACTTTTTTTCAGGTAAAATGGTGGTGGTCTCGCTCCCTCCTAGATCCTGTGAGCTGAAAAACCACCCTTGCAACTTTCAGCCGGCGAGCTGCCGGCCTCAGAATCAGGAAGTATGGCGTGATATCAGATCTTGCGATATAACGAATTGCTTCACGGCACTGTGCACATATACGCCCATTCAGGAACCGGCTAACAAGGTAGCGATGGAGTTTTTCACACTATCGTCATGGCTGAGCCGGTTAAAAAGAAGCAGAAAGCTAGGAAAGCATTGTCAGAGGAACAAAGAAAGAGGAAACGGCAAACTGACCAAGAGAGGGGTCAGACACGAGGAAACATAGAAGCTGCCAAATATCTATTATGAAGCTGTAGGGGGACCTCTATAGAGAAACGTGCCAGCAAAAAGCGAGAAAACAGCAAAGAAATGGCCAAAACTGCATAGCGCCCCTTTAAGTAGTTTTGCTGAAGTATATGTATAAGTATGTAGCTGCATGATATTTAGATAAGAGGAATCACTCTGTTTATACGTTCAGTCCATGGAGCTAAGTGCACTTCCACTTACCAGTGAAGAAGTTATATTTTTCCCTCACTAATGTTCATTGTAATATTGTAATGTATTGTGATATTGTACATATTGCATACTTTCTTGCCAGAACTGGAACTGTACTGAACTGTAACATGATTGCTTTGCTACCAGCGACTCTGATAAATCACATTTCTGAATCACAAAACTATAAAGTTGCCTGAGGTCATTACAAATCAAACCCTTGCTGCACAGATACTGTGCTTCTGAGGGAAGTTCTGTCTTTGTCAGACCATGTTGAGCTACTAATGATCATGAACCTGATTCAGGTCAAATGTATCCCGCCCTATTTGCATGCTGAATACTGTGGGTGTGAACCTACAGTCAGAATATTATGCCAGTAATGGAAGATTCACAAACACATGCAAACATCATTGGTGTGGTTTCCCAAGACAGTAAAATATCATTGGCAAGAAAGTGTGGGGAGGAAAGCCAAACATATTGGCTACATCAACATCAAGATGGCAAACAACCAATCTAAGAGATAGAAAAATAAGGAACATATTGAGGCTTTGCATTTGATTTTTAAAAATGTGGAAAACAGAAGCCCTTGATGGGGGTAAATGATTGAAATGAAAGGACTCAGTCCTAGTTTCCCCTAGAGAGAACATGTACTGTAATTGTCATCATGACTGACAAAGTGAGTGTTGAAAACATGACTGACCTGCAGTGGTACCTTAAAATGCATGGTAGTAAAATTGCTTCATATTTAGTATGCAGCATGAGACAATAGCAGGGATTTGTTTAAAAAGATGCAAACACAAAAGCAATGTCAGCAAAATAATATTGTGCCACAATAGTGTTGTTAATATATGGCCAAAATGTTAAAACCCGACCCAGTTTATCTTAGGTAGCTGTGCAGCTACCTAAGATAAACTGGGTCAGGCTTTTTCATTTTGGCCATATTCTGTTTCTGACGCTAGATAGATATATAAAAATAGTCTATAAAATCAAATTTATTTACTCGTGAAACATAACCCAGAGTGAAGGTAAGAAGCTAATGCAAATCTTGCCGTACAGTGATAAGGTCACCGCTTGTCTCAACACATCTTGACTTAAAGCCCTCTTGGCTACATTTTCCAAGTGTGAAAAGATGGAGATGTGTTCAGCATGCCTGCACAGATAGAGGAATTCATCAGCTGCATGTAGGTGTGTCTCATCTCAAGGCTAAGACTGAAACAATCCATTCACATTTTATGGTGTCTAAATTCGAGTAATGATGTATGAAGAACATGGCAGGTCACGGTGTAAATTACTGTAGAAATATACCTGCTTTAGCTGTTAACCAATGCAGAGTTATGAGAGGCTGGAACTCCTCATCCTAACTCACAAACCTTATAAAAAAAAAGGTATTGAAAAAAGACTTACCATTAAGTCAACTGTCTAGTTTATGACTAACCCCTGGAATCTTGACAATAACCTCCTTAAATATCCCATAGCACTTCAAAGTTTGACTGAAGTCCCCCTCCAGCAAAACTATTTACTTGGATGTTTGACCTTTGTGCAGAGTTGTGTATGTGCAGAGTTTTAAACTAGAAGGCTGTTAACAACTTGATCTGTTTAAGGCTTGTTCATATTGTCAGGGAACGACCAGGAGACAGTCTGGAGTAGTGAAACAGAGCTTTATTTCGATGATCCAAAACAGAGAACAGAGAGAACAGGCAGGAATACGGCAGCAGGAGGTCAGGCTCAGAGCAGCAGGCCGACAACAGGATACAGGTAAGGTAAACTTGGATGAGCTGGACATACGTGAGTGGTCAGAGCGCCGTGTAGAAACGAGACTAGACAATGAGTGTGTGTGTGTGTGTTGGTGCTGCTTATGTAGGTAGAGACTGATTAACTGCAGGTGGTGAACTGATGTGGCTTGATGCAGTGCAGGGGTGTAATCAGTAGGAGGAGTGTGCTGTGACAGTGAATGGGGAAACAAAGACAATGAACACCAACTAAAAGTCCATGTAAACCAGACAAAGTCCATGATAACCTGACATTACCCCCCCCACAAGGCGCGATCCACGCCGTAAAAGGCAAAACATGGGGAGTGGTGGGGGGGGAGGCGGGCAGCCTGGAGTCCGGGACAGGGTGAACCTGGGCAGAGCTGGCTGGAAGCGTGACCACAGCGGAGCTGTCTCCTCTGGAGGCCTAGGGAACAGTGTAGGCAGGACCGCCACGGTCCCCGTAGGAGGCCCAAAATATTCTTAGGGAGGCTCCTCAGGAACATGTCCAGGACAGGCAATGAGGGCTTAGGAAGGATGCTAGCTAGGCTGGACTCCGGGTCCAGCCTAGCTAGCATCCTAGCATCCAGCTAGCTAGGAATCCGGCAGCAGAGGAGGTCAGGCTCAGAGAAGCAGGCAGACAACAGGATTAAGGTAAGGTGGACTTGGGTAAGTGGTCAGAGCATCATGTAGAAACAAGACTAGACAAGGAGTGTGTGTGTTGGTGCTGCTTATGTAGGTAGAGACTGATTAACTGCAGGTGGTGAACTGATGATGTGGCTTGATGCAGTGCAGGTGTGTGTAATCAGTAGGAGGAGTGTGCTGGTGACGGTGAATGGGGAAGCAAACAGAAAGACAATGAACACCAACTAAAAGTCCATGTAAACCAGACAAAGTCCATGATAACCTGACACATACAAGCAGGAATTATATCCATCACAATCAGTTTGGCAGCTACTCAAAGTCCGACATGCAGTTTGAAGAAGTGTGCTGTGTGCAAACTCAAAGTGTCCAGAGCACATACACTAAATAGACTGTTTTTATTTTTTGAAAAATAATTAAATCTGTATTTTTCAATTAGGTAGATGCCATTGTTTTGAAGCAGGCAATTGTACCTTTAAAAAAAAAAAACTTGTGTAAAAAACCATATCAGATGCAAATTATCAATTACTGCAGATTATTTGTATACATCTCAAAACAAGTCTTTTTTTGCTTTTCTTTTTTCTTTAGTTTGTTCATTGTTTTTCCAAGTACAAATACAAACACACAGGATATTGATATGTGTGTATATACAATAAACAGTGTGTACCATGGTTTGTCTGTTGTCTATTTAAATGGTTTGTCTGTTGTCTATTTAAATAAACAGTGTGTACCCAGCTCTAGTCTGTCACAGAGGGAAGGTTCAAATTGTCTATATACTTAGAAAGACATCCCCATATTTTATAGAACCTGCGGGTAGAGCCCTTGATGGTCTGCCCTATTTTTTCCAACTTCATAAAAGAAAGGATATCTTTAGGGAACTGAATGAGGGGGCATTTGAAGACTTGCACCTCAGCAAAATTAAACATCTTGCCACAAGTGTGATAAATGCAACAAAGTCAGCCTTATATGTAGGAGGGAGAACACCAAACAAAGCAGTGAAAGGAGAGGGAGAAATTGTCCAAAACAAGTCTTAAATGGATTTTAAAACATCTTTTTAATGCTGTTTGAACTCATCACATATTCCATTCTGTCTGCTGGTTCTAATAACTGAAATATTATTTTCCAAGTAATCAGTTTTTATGGACTTCAGCATTGGATCACATAGAAAATTCAAAATATCTCGTGCATCATTTTTGAGACATTTTTCAGTAATTTAGCCTGACCAAATTCTTTGAAGACTCTGTCTTGAATTTAGAATAAACTTCTGTGTGTTTAAACTGTGCTTGACAACAGGAATATGTGAAGATAGCTATGCGTCACTCCATGGGGGTGATGAGGTTATGTCAGGCGTGGCCTTAATATAATGAAACCTAACGGAAATCTGCTCCTTTCACTTAAGGTTTTCTTCCAGAAAAAACAATTTACATGGAACTTCTTACAATAATTCTTTCTTGTGTAACGAAGTAATGATTCAATTAGTTGTCTTCCTAAGAGTGTTATATTGCTCACATGTTTGTGTGGAGCTATGAACTCCCTGCAGTGATGAAGCAAAACGGAGCCAATTCTCAGACCATCGCACAGCCACTGGCTGGACAGAGAGGAAACGGCAGACTGGAAATCTGGACCAGGAAAGCACAGGGAATCCCGTCTACGTGGCTCATGACAAACTGCTGGAGGAGTGGAAGGGGAGTGTTGTTGGCCACCAGTTAACTGATCCTGAAGGAAAAGAGTGAACTATTGCCTTCTCACTCCTGTAACCAGCAGCAAAAACAAAACTTTTACGTGTAACCTATAATGAACAATGATTACACTGAGAACCTGTGCACTAATGGCTTAATTATAAAGTCATGTGCAGCGGATCATTTTCAACATTATTCCCTAAGGTATCGTAAATCAGGGTTTCCTTGGCTCCTGCTGTGCATATGTGTTCATAAATCCATTCTGATGCATTGTAACTTTTAAAAAACACTGTAAACTTGGATTCCACAAGGGTGAAGTATTTTACAACTGGTTTAGGTCACAGAATGAATTATTAAGTAACCTAACTTTAGTAACTTTGTTAAAAGAGCCCTGTTCTTAAAGTGCTCATATTATGCTTTTTGGCTTTTTCCCTTTCTTTTATTGTGTTATATATCTTTTTTGTGCATGTTATAGGTTTACAAAGTGAAAAAGCCCAAAGTCCCCCCCCAAAGGGACTTACCATCTCCAACAGAAAACACTGTTAACAAACTGCTCCAAACAGCTCTATTGTAGTCCAGCCTTTACTTCAGAGACAAACGTGGTCACTTTGGAACACACGTTATAATGCTCACCTAGCTGCTAGCATGGCACGCCCTCATACTCTGCTTCTTACTGGCTAGTAGTCCTTACCTAGGTACTGCACGTGTGACTCCCAACAAAGATGGAACAGAAGTGAGATGTCTCACTCTGTAGCTAAAACAGAGAGCTCAACACACAGGGTGAAAAGAGGAGCTGCAGCAATGTGCAGTACAACAACAATATGGTGTTTTTTGAAAAGTAAACCATGTCAACCTATCCTGGTACAACCTCTAAATACAATTATGAACCTGACTTTAAGTCTCTTCACTGGCTTCCTGTCACTTATAGGATTCAGTTTAAAATTCTCACTCTTACATACAGAGCATTGAACGGTCAGGCACCTGCATACTTCAACTATATTTGTCAGCTCAGGTCTAATATGGTAAATTTACTGTCTGTGCCACCTGTCTTAAGACCCATGGTGATTGATCTTTTGAGTCTGTAGCATCGAGACTTTGGAACGCTCTTCCTCTGCTCTTACGTCTTGCTGTATCTGTGGACTCTTTAAAAAAATCAGATGAAGATGAAGATCTTTTTAGACAGGCGTCTAGTTGACCCATCTGCACTTTAGTTTTTATGTATTACATTGTAATTTTTATTGTGCATTGTGTTATTAATATGTATCATCATGTATGTTTTTATGTAAAGCAGTTTTTAATTTTTATCTGTGATAAGTGCTCAAAAATACATTTTATATACATACTTACTTATTTACTCTATAGCGGGGGATGCACAAAAAACAGGGCAGGATACTCAAACTTTTAGTCCAAGCTCCAAAAATGCATTATCCTACATTTTTCACTAGTGCCTCCAAGCCCAAGCCGAGATAACCCTGGTGTTATCACCCAGGTTATTATCTTAGACTTGTCAAAACTTCCTCCAAAACCACAGAATACATTATACAGATTTGTTTATAGACAGAGTCAGGCTTTATTGGACCATTCCATACCTCACAATTTACATCCAGCGCTAACTTTGGAAGTATTGTTCCCTATATATAATTAATAAGGCAGAGTAAGTAAGTAAGGATGAAGAGATTACCAGGGTGGATGAGCGAGCGTGTATAGCTCCTCAGACTTTCATGCTGGAGTTTGGAGTCTGCATCCCATCACATCCCTACAGTTAATATTTGCCATTTTATTAACTGTAACCACAATCTTTCCCTGTACTAAACCAGGTGTTTACTTGCCTAACCATAATACTGTAACCATAAGTTATAACCACAATCTTTTTGCAACCTTAATGGTGCAATATGTAATACTGACAGCTAGTGTTTAAAATAGTCATTGCAGTACAAAGATCAAAATACTGGAGAGAGCCGTCTCTCCCGCCCCCTCCTCCCCAGACTCAGAGTTCACGTAGGTTGCCAGGCTGAGACCGCAGCATCCACAACAATGTTGCTAATGGTTTGTCTCACATAGCCAGACATGACTTCACAGCACAGTGGAGTAGCTAACGTTAGATGCTGGCTATATTGACAGTCATAGAAGCCCGTGCTCATGCCGAGCTCTGTACCCAACTGACGGACACATTTTTTCGTCTCAGAATTACAGCAGGAACCGCTAAAAACACAACAACCTTGCTGTCCTCTCCACCCGACGGACAGACACACTTCCTCGGCTTAGAATTATGGTAGGAACTGCTAAAAATACCACTACCTTAGGCTTAGGGTTAGAGTTAGGGGTTAGGGGTGTCCTCCGCACCCGACTGAACACACGTTATTGGCTTAGAATTACGGCAACAATCGCTAAACGCACTGTAAACTCACCAAAATATGGTGAAAATAACTCACAAAAAAAAATCTAAATAATCATCAAAAATAACTCACCACTGTCAGCTATGGCCGCTGAACAGGCTAAACATTGTAAACAGCCGTGGCCCGCTTGCCTGGTCCTTCGGTAACGTTAGCAGTTAGCAGGGTTAGCATGGTGCCGTTAGTCAGGACCAGTCGGGATCACTTTACTAGCTATGTCTCAATTGCTTTTGCAAGTAACCAACTCGGGTACTCTAGCTATATAATTCATTGTGAGTACACAGATGTTGAAATGACATAAAATGCCCCTTGTAGCCGTAATAAATTAGCCTGAAGCTAATGCTTACCTGTTCAGGAGGAAATTAGCCAACTTTGCGCCATTTTGGGCTTCAAGCTGTCTTCATCTTTCAAATACTGTACATCTCCAATATTTACCCGGGGTTTTGTTATGTCTCTGGTCACGCAACACGTTAGAAACATGCTGTGTAGCGCGCTGGGTTGAACGTTTCTGAGAAGGAGTGACATCACTGTGTGGTGTGATAGATAACTCCAGTCCATACCATTGGGATACTCTCCACACTTGAACACTATGCTGCTGCATGTACTCCTTTGGCACAGTGGAAAACATCTGGAAGTTTTGGTGAGTCATAAAAACACACACAAATGAAGCCAAACCTGCCCATGGTCTGTTGGTTATACTGTCCAATTAAAACCGTGTTGCACTTTCCCAACAATATTAAATATTCTCCGAGCTATGGGGTAATGCCAAGAATGCTCATGTAAACATGCAGTAAAAATGAAGTGTGTCATGACACCACTGTCC
This sequence comes from Perca flavescens, assembly GCF_004354835.1. NCBI lineage: Eukaryota > Metazoa > Chordata > Actinopteri > Perciformes > Percidae > Perca > Perca flavescens. The sequence goes on from NC_041333.1 coordinate 3,183,315, forward strand.
AATATATGTGTGCAATATAGGAGGATGGTGCTCCAGAGGAAAGGAGAATGCTCATTTTAACGTCACACTAGACTTTCTTAACTCCTGTTTTGACAAGTGAAGACATTCTTCTTGGAAACATTCAAGTTGCATAAAAAAGCATTTCCCAGCTGTTGAAATTGTTTCTAAGTTGAAAAGTACAATGAAACAGAAAATAACGTAATATCAACAGTAGAAATTGCAATGAGCTAACATACGACTAATACTAATACAACAACTTCTAGTATATTAGTATATAATATTATAATAAATAGTAGACCACACACACACACACACACACACACACACACACACACACACACACACACACACACACACACACACATACACACAGACTTTATTAGTAACACAATGTACAGTCTAATTTGATCCAATACAACGCCATAAATTCTGCCTTTATAAAGATAGTAATGCCCAGTTTTTTAATTAGACAGTCAGAGAGGTATTAATTTAAATGCATGTTTTTTATTGAGGTTGTAGTTTGCAGTGGTGTTGAACTGAACTGCATTATATTAAGAGGTGTTTCTAATATTTCGTCCACACCATTTACATTCTGAGAGGGGCAGAATATTAGGAAGATCTTTCAATATAAAGAACAAACACCACCCACTATTACCTCAATAAAAAACATAAAGTAGAATTATTACCTTTCTGACAGTGTCAACAAAAACTGAAAAACTCTAAGCTCCGTAAAAGTAGAATTCATGGCACAGCTTTTGTACTGGTGAGTATATCACTCATATGGATATATTGGTGCACTCTGGCTTTAAGGAGCACTCTTGCTGTAACCCCCAAACTGGGACAGTGGCTCCAGCTAATTCCAAGAACAACATCTGAGATCCCTGTCCAGAAGAGTGCAGTCCCAGGAACAGCTAAGAACCCTCAGGCTCCCAGGCCTCTGGTAGAGGACCTGAGCTTGAAGGAAGAGGAAGAGGACCGCCCAGGATGGGGCGAGTGGGGATTTTGACTTCTTAAAAACAAATTATCTCCTTAGTATCAAGTATCATAAAATGTCATTCAATACGAAAGTTCACAATTCAAGTTCAAGTTCAAGTTCCACTTTATTTATCCTTAGAAAAGGAAATTTGATTTGCAGCAGGATATTCAAAAACACACACATACACATACATGTGTAAGCAACATTATAAACACAGCACAAGACACACATCAACACCTTCAATAGAGACACCTTCCCCAAAACCAGTGACAAGATCCAATTGGACAGTACACAGGTCAATATATCATAATGAACAGTAATGAAAATAAGATAATAAATAAGAACATTTCTATATAAAAAATTCAATGATGTCCCTCAAGTGAATTCAGGTGCCTAATAGCCACAGGAATAAAAGAATCCCTGGCACGTCTAGTTCTTAACATAGGTAGCCTAAAACGGCGACCTGAGGGGAGCAAATTAAACTCCCCAAAGAGTGGGTGATCAGGGCATTTTAAAATTTGGTTAGCTTTACCCCTGACCCGTCTATCATATATGTGTTGCAGCTGTGATAACTGTACCCCAACCACCTTAGACGCTACATTTACCAGCTTTGTGAGCTTACGCTTATTGGTCATTGGAAGACCACTATACCACACCCCAATCTGTACGCCTTCAGGACCCTGAGGTAGCGAATCCCTCTCCCCCACTGATACTGACTCTTAAATAATTGTGTGTGTGTGTTGTGGCATTTTGAGAGGCTTGACTACAGTGTGTGTCACATAGGTGGAATGGAGCTGAAACAAGAAAAAGAAAAATGTTGTTGCAGGGTTTTAATAATAGTTAAAATCCTAATTGTGTAATGCAGGCTGTCCTGCAAGCCAGTGCTTATGATAAGGCATTCCACAGTATTTGGGTTGGCCCAGGTAATGAAAGATGTTGCACCTGAAGGCGATGAATTGCTTTTAAAAAGAATTATTTGAACAGTGTATCCTCTTGTGTGCTTTCATTAGCATGCATGAGCTGTTGCTGTCAGCTGTCAGGTAATAATTCAAAACAAGTCACTAGGTCAAATGTAGCCTACAGCTGCACAGTATATAGTTCAGAAGAAATGCATTAATGGTAACAAAAAAGCAAAAACAAAATGAATGGTGGACTTGTCATACTGTATTTGCCAAAACTAAGAGAATAATCCAAATACTGGATCTTACTATTAGAGAACTTTATGTATTTTCCATAAAAATTGAACATTACCACATCTTGTCTATGCACGTGCTGGGGTTGGACAAACTTTGGGAAGTTGTTGTTGATCCCTCTTGTGCTTTGAGCCTGCCATGGAATTTGGGAAAAACATGGGACTGCAGCTGCTGGTGGTAATCGTACTGGTCTCAGTGCAGAGAAAGTGAATTGTAGCTCTGGGAAAATGTATTAATGTGAGATGCACAGTAATATACCGCAGAAAACATCCCAGTGACATCTTCAAAAATAAAATTGAAGACAGAAGAGCTTTGAGTTGGAAAGTACAGTTTGGGGGGAAAATTGAGGGGGAATTGAATTATGATTGGATAAAAGGCTCAGTTTCAGGAAAAATATAATCTCTGCCACATTTCTCTGAAATGTACAAAAGCACCTGTCCCTTAACTCGCAATTCATCTTACATTTCTATGGAAACACGGGCACAGGGGTATAGTACTTAAAATACGCTGAAATGACAAATACTTTCAGATTGTGTAATGCAGTATAAATCACAGCATCATCGATACAGATTTGTAATTTCAAAAACAGAGAGATGAAAATTGGTTATGTAACAAGAATAAATATCCAAATATCCAAACTAATCAGCTTGCACTTGAGCAAATAAAAATCTATATAGTGTATCACCAACCATGTATTGTTCAAGCATATCTCAGGAAATTTGTAAAAAAGTTAATTTTGTTTAAATTTGAACTGTATTGACCGAAAGGGGATTTTTGTGTTTCTTGCTGCATGTTATATATAAAAAGCACATAAACATAAAATACATAAAACAAATACACAAAAAAACGAAATCCAGCTATTACCATCCACAGTTTTTGAACAAACCACGATCAGGTGCCACATAAGCATTTAACAGTTTGATGAACTGATACTGCAAGCCTGAAATAGTGTTGGATATATTCACAGGTAGCCACACCTCTGAATTGCTACCCACATCTCACATTTTCTAGCAGTTTGGCCATGCAGTATGGACACCAGGCTAAGACACAGTGGTCATTCTTATGGAATTTATACAGAATTTTAATCCAGCAGCAGAAAAGAGTCCAGGAATAGCTTGATCTTAAAATATGGCCCATTGACTCATTGCTTCCGTGTGGCAATAGTCCTGTGAATATCCCATTTGTTTCAGATTCTACGTCACCTGATCCCCATTAAACACTTGCTGATTGGTGGGTTAAGCAATAGTGGAGGCTGCTATGAATATTTTGTGTTTATGTATTGTGTCACATTTTCGTCAAAGTTGACATTGAAAAGGACTACATAGTGGCTGGTTAGCTCAGTTGGTAGAGCAGGTGCACATATGTAGAGGTTTATTCCTCGATGCAGAAGGTCCAGGGTTTGAGTCTGACCTGTGATGGTTTCCTGCATGCCCCCCCCCCTCCCCCCCTCTCCCCTTTCAAGTCTGAGCTGTCCTATCATTAAAGGTGGAAATGCCCATAAAAAAAGAAAAGGAATATGCAGAGATTTGTGGCTAAATAAAGGGATCATGTTTTTCTGTCTGACCCAAGATATTATTTAATCCACATGTGATTTGTTATTGCTTTTTACGTAATTATCTACACTGGAGCCAAATAATTGGTATTTTGGACCTGCATGGAGTGATGACACAGATGAAGAATATTGAAGCCATCTGAAGACGGCAGAAATGTTGAAATCAAAGACATAGTGATTTATTTAGTGTACAAATATGTGAGTAAGAAACCATTTGAAACATTTACGGTTAGGGTAAGGCTCAGAAGCCTGTTCTTTCTGTAATATGAAAGCTCATAATTCTTGTTTAAGACCATTTCAACTGCGTTTGGAAAATTAAACAAATGTTCCCTTCAATGTTTTAATACAAAATTAATATTTAAATGAAATATAAATTTTATAAAACAAATTGCACATTGATTACCTAAAGCTACACAGTGTTTAGTAGTTTATGTGAGTATAGCAACTTTCAAATGATTTATGATGGTGTAAGTTTTGGATTATAGAAAAATGTGTCAATTCCAATAAATAATGGTGCAGTGCCATTTTTCACACTACCACTGGGGAGCACAATGTTTCAATTAAGGTTGGTGTAAAGTAAACATGTTTTTTAGAATTTTGTGTCAGTAGATTATTTAAAAAACATAGTAAATGAGGAATCAACAATTTTCACAAAGGCAGATGTGGATATCAAGAGCATAAGAAAAAAACAAAAGTATGTTGTATTTATTTATCTAATAATGTATTCATTTTGGGACCAGTTCCCTCACATTTTGAACCATTATATGAATTGAATTGTGGACTTCTGTATACTGGTTTCTCTGACTATCTGCAGAGTTCACTCTGCCAGATGAGCTCTTTAACGCTTGTTGACAAATGTACAATGTCCTTTGGTCTTTACTGTCTCAACCGTGATAGAGACAAAAGCTGACAGGTGCATTTAAACACCTACGTGAAATCTGTTTTGTTTTTAAAAAAAGGATAACTGACTTCATTATGATTAATACATTTGTTGTTATTGATATTTATAGCTGGTATTTTAAAATGTACATAACATAAATAAATAATAATGTGCTAACCAAAGACATTTGGGTGTGGAAGTACATAAAGACATACTTTTACAACATATAACCTACATCTAGACAGAAAGTCTTTTAGCCACGTAGAGTACTGTACATGAAGCTCTTGGAAAAATTTGCTCAATAAATTGTCTGATTTAATATAGAGAGGATCATTTATTGGGCTCCATCTATGTTGCTCCGGCAATTATTCCCTGTAGTCTGTCAGAGCATGAAAGGTTATGTAACTTTGGAATCTGCTTCTCTGTATGACACATACCACAGAACTGGAAAACAAAAGTTGCTGCGCTCTATAGATCCTTATCCACTATGTTAAAGGTTACATAACCTTCAGGCTTATTAGTGTTAGGAAGTGCTGTAGTCAAGACCACCTTGGTTGAGTCCAAGAGAAGTCCGATAGCAGGACAAGACCGAGTCCGAATTAGAACAAATTGTGTGTGGTTTATAAAACCAATGTGTATTATGCTAGCCTAGAAATCTAGACGCACCCTAGCAGCAGCAAATGTAATTTGCAGACTCTAGCAACTCTCCGTTGGCTTGCGAGCTGTAAAAACCAAACTCTAGTCAGGCCAATCACATTGTGTATTGAGTCGGTGGGTGGGCTTAACATATTGACGGCAGAGTTGCGACGGTTCTGCGTGAATTCCCTGCTACTTGAAAACAAAGAAGATGGCTGCTGCTGCTGGAGAACAGATGCCTTTGGCCGCGACTCTGGAAGACTTGGAGTTCAGCTTTTCTTTGAGAAAAGAACAAAGAACGGCTCTGAAGTCATTCTTAAAAAAGGAAGATGACCGGATACGACAAAAGTTGAATCTATCAACTAGCGTTGCTCTGCCTGGTTGTAGCGCTATCCTATTGCGTGCGGAGGGAATTTGAAAAACATCCGTTTATCCCGCCCCTTGGATTGAGCCCTGCCAATGGTGAGTTCCCAGACCCAACATCTTGATGTGGGTCTGGCTTGTCAGGCTAGTATTATGCTGCTACTTGCCAACATTATGTCTGTGGCCAAAATGAAAGTGATAGATGCCTCTGGGTGTGCGGGCTGTGCGGAGGCATATGACGCAGCCAGGGATATAGCAGGCGACCCATGTCAATGGCCGTTGTAGATGGATTTTGAACAAGTCTGAGACAATAGAAAATCATCTCAAGTCCGGAGTACTATAGCACTAGTGTTAGGATGGTTTAAAAGCTAATATGATAGCCTACCAAACCTGATAATAAAGAAGAATACATACTTTATTAACTACAGGAGAAAATTACATTTTTTGTTAGTTATTGTTAGTTACACACAGACCTGAAAAACAGACACATGCACAGGACCTATACATGCACAAATGGAGGGATTTCAGAGTGAGGGGTTGCGCTTGGACAGCACCAAACAGTTTGGAGTTTGGTGCCTTGCTCAAGGGCACCTAGGCAGTGCCAAGGAGATGAACTGGCACCTCTCCAGCTACCAGTCCACACTCTGTACGGGGACTTGAACCCCGCTCCGGTTCCAAAGTCCCTACGGACTGAGCTACTGCCATCCCACAATACTCCTGCAAACATTCAGGTGTGTATCATTCACTTCTTAGAACAGTAAACTTGACCTGACTGTTAGCCAGTTCCTCAGTGACTGGGAAACAACAACAGTGACAGATCAGGGTGTTTTGTAATGAACAACAATTGTAAATTCACATTTTTACATTAAAGTAAGACAAATTAAAGTACTGATATGAAAGAGATCCAATGTGAGAAGGCAATAAATCAGTGGATTTCAGACTGGAAATGGGAGTTTTTGAAAGATACAAATCTTGGTGACTGAGGCCTGTCTCACAAAACAACAAGTTTATCATTGTCAGGCCATCATAAAGCCTTCACAAAATCTATAGAGATACCTAATAAACTAAAAACTCATAGTGACGTCTGAAGTCAAACAAGATAAATCAAAAGTTGATAACGCCCTAGGCCGTTTAAAAAACGGTTGTAATCCTTACACATTTATATCGACGTTTAACCGATTCAATGCAACGTTCCATATCTAGTGGATTCACATCCGTATACTGGGGTTCATAACAAAAATAAAAAAAGCTATGGGCTCAAAATTAGCCCAAAGCAAAGTGTTAATTCTTGCTTCATTAGACATGCTGGATACAGTAAACGCTGAGCTGATAAGCTACCGTCAAAAGATATTCACACCCCTGCAAAAGCTTTCTAGTCATTTTGTGTTCCAAAACTTTAAACAGGGCTTCATTCACATTCAAGCATATAATCAGTATCTGTAACAATGGCGGGGTTTGAAAGGCACCCTGTCGATTCAGATGACTTGTTATGGTTTTGCAGTCATGCAAGGTTAACTTCCCTCACTTGGAACTGTCTCTCAGAACTCAGTAGGACAGTGATTTATGTTGAGTAAATCTCAAATTGCTTTTCTGCTTGGAGGCATAATGTTCAATCGTACCCCGCATCTCATATGGATAAAGACAGATTTAATTTTATTGTGGCCAAGTCTATACATAATTGCACTGCAGTGGAAACTTATCCAAGACTCCGCACACAACCCCCGTGCCAGGAACATGTCAGCGCTTTGGAGTCGGTGATGCATCCAGATGACAAGTCACTTTCACACAGCTGCTCTAAGGCATTCACCGATACGCACATTAACTGGGCCAGAGAGTTCTCCTGGTATGCTTATAGGATTGATTAAGGCCAATTTAAAACAGACTGAAACCTTTCCTGAACTCCCACATTTGTAGGTCACATGAGGCAGCATATACTTGTATATTACATCAAGAACATCATCATCATACTTATATGCAAATGTAAATCATTAATTTGCATCAATGGCACCTGGACAGCTCAGTTAGATATAACAATATCAGCTTTTAGGAAAAATGTGTGCTTTTCTAAAATCTGAACTGCCATGCACTTGAACTGCTATAAGATTGACCATTGATTGAAGAAGAGCTGCAGTTAGATCCAACATCTTTTCTATAAATTACACTCTAATATCCAAATAATGGAAACTTATTATTGCACAGTATATCAATTGATTATTGAATTCTGCTCTTTCTAATTTTGTCTGGCCTTTGCTCTGCCTGTTTTGGTGATACAGAAAAAAGAATGCTGTTCTATTATAAAATACCACATGCTGATTCCATGTTTTAAAAAGCCGCAGCGTGATCGATCTTTGAAGGCTAAAACTCATCTCATTAATATCTGTTTGGTCCCCAAATAACAAAAAACAAAATACTGACAGATAAAGATATTGTAGACAAATCTGCTGCCTGTGTGGTTTCACTTATGAGCAGATGAGCAGGCAGCTGCCTGTTGGAGTAAGTGATGAACAGTGGAATCTGTCAAGTGAAATTTGGATCTGTTGTTGGTGATACCAGCAGTCTCATAAATGACTTTATAATTGATTGGGAGATCATTGTGGACTACAGTGTGGAAAATCCTAAACCAACTGGAAAAGCAATAGGATCCTCCAGCAGATGTTTTCTCAATTTTTAGACAATGTTGTAAATGTTTCAAATATTGCCTGCTGTGCGCCTGCCTGCACAATGTATTCACTCTCTCTGTAGCAGGATTTGTATGTTACTGTAGCTGTTTGCTTAAAGGTGACCTGCCACACAAAACCGTTTTAACTTGCATTTTTTGAAATATGTTAGGTCCATATGTGTTTGTGTTGTTGTGAATGTGAAAATGAACTGCTACCTCCTTTGTCAGCTCTTGCCACTGAAAAGAAATAAGCGGAGAAATCAGGCCAATAACAAAAGCTCTGTCTGTCTGATGTGTTGTTGCCTGAGCTCATTACTATTCATGAGCTCACCCAGTTGCGCTGGGTAAAGGATTCTGACAGCCAGGCTCTCATTGGCTAGCTGTTAGCCAATCAGAGTCAAATTGCCACAAAGTAATGACATGTGGCAGGGCACAGTTATTTAATATCTGCTGGTAAACCTAATGCAACAGTCACTGATACAGTCTAAACCCATAATGCATAATGGATTTGAATGGAGAACATATTTGAATAAACAATTTTTAAGTTGATCTTGAATTAAAAGAATATTTGTTATTATTAGGTGTTTTAGTTTTTTGTTGTATTTTATTAGTTCATGGTCCTGGAGACTCTGCTCCTCCATGGAATTATATGTTCCCAGCCCACCTCCAGCATTATTAACCCCTCCAAAATTAACACTCTTAGACAATGTATTTTTACCTTTTTGATGCTTTTTTTCCCGTTTTGCTTGCTTATTTCAACATTTTTGGCAGTATTTTTTTCCCACTACCACCAGAACCAACTTATTTACACTAGTTTTACACTTATTTTTTCTGAATTAATGGTCAATAAACCTCATTTATATGAAATTATACCTAATGTTTTTGTAAAAAAAAAAGTATAAATAGACTAATGGTTAAGATCAGAGGAATTAAGGTACTGGATAATCACAGATATGTTAAAGTTTAGTCAGGATTGTGCTATAAAATTGAAAACAACACCCACAATTCAATGAAAGTAGAGATCTGATCCTTAATTTCACTTGAAATGTGAAGGGCGTTGTATGGAACCATCCATTTTATTTTGGGGCAATTTGGTTGAAAGAAACCCAAATTTCTGATATAGAAACTTTGAAAACAGGTCAAATTTGACCCGGGGACAACAATACCTTCATACTGCCATACAGTAACTATGCAGCTGAGGATGTTTCACTGATACTGAAATAGGGTCAGTCAATTGCAACATGACTTGTTGAAACAACTATAGAGTACAGATGTGAATATGTTCATTTATGCAGAAGTAGCCTAGCATTTCCAGACCTATCTCCACAGCGCTGTGGAGTAAGGTCTGACTACACCACAGATACATTCCAGGATAGGAGAAAAAAAACACTGAGTTGTTTCCATTTCTTTAAACCAATCACAATCATCTTGGGCGGCGCTAAGCTCCAGACGCAGCAATGGTGGTTCTGCTAAATAGTCTCAGGAAGGAACTAGTTTTGGTGGAAAATTTGCACCCCGCAGAAGAAAAACGCCACATACATATCAAGTAAACTGTTCACACAATACAGTAACATGAACTATTTAAATGAGCTGGATACATGGTACTTTGTCCACAGCAAGTTAGAGAGTAAATGCTGTAAATATTGTAAATCTTTACAATCATTCCCCGAAAGAACCAAGCAGGCGTGCCTTGGGCCCCCGCCTGTGGCTTTATCCTGGAAATGTACTTCCGTTGATCCAAACTAATGCACAAGGTACAATATTTAAGGGTTTTGTTCTATTTTTTGTCATCCATACGTATATCTGTTGGTCTTGCTGTATATCAGTGGTGTAGTCTATGTGATATGCAGGTATATGTATGTATACAGTATACCACCTAATAAAAGCTCCAGGATTTCCATATACCCACTTAAACATGTGCAATGATATGCAACAAAATAGTTTTGTGACAGAACTTCAGATATGTGTATTCACAAATACGGGGTTGAGTAATGTGACAGCAAACTAAACTAACACTGCAGAACATGCAGAGAGACTTTTCTCATCTTTCATCGACCCGCTTCTGGCTGAGTGCAGTGCGTAGTGTGTGCGTAGGGGCCAAATGCTCCGCCTACACTAACGCCAGTATCCTCCCTTCACCGCACATTTTAGACAAATATAAGCAGCCAATTTTATTTTGTCCTCGTTGCTTTGGGGTCAACTTTTGTGATCCAGGCTCAGGTCCCTGATGTGAACGCCCCCTTTATGCTCTATACTTTTATTATACTTTTGATATATTTTGGATGTCATCTGGGTTTTTCTTTTCATAGGATAAATAAAGGGTTTCCCACCATAAATTGGTGCATGCAAGTGCATCAGAATGCAGGAAATGAAGTCTTTGACACTCAAAATAACCCTGGGGGAGGACACCCAGACCCCACACTTTGATATATATATATATATATATATATATATATATATATATATATATATATATATTTATGTGGTACAGCATACCCACTACAATACATTAGACCACACCACTGCTGTATAGTACACAATAACACAACATGTTTTTGTACTTCTTGTTTGGTTGGCAGGCGAGTTATCGTTTTGCCTTTCCACTGACTGGTTGAACAGACAGCCTGCTTAATATTCCTGAAGAAAGAAGCATTAAAATGGCAAAACAATAATGACTTCATCACTTTAAGCAGTGGTGAACCAGCTGCATGGCTCAATAAAGACTGTTGTTGCACACTGTGAATTATTTTGAATGTAAAAATGACAGATGAAAAGAAAATAGCTTTTTATATTTAGCCATGTTTGTGTTTTTGTATATTGCAAGAGTTTCTTTGTGTCTTGGCAGTTACTCAGATTTGACTCATTCCAAGAAGCCGTCAACAACATGGAAGAGTTTTGCACATGACAGATAACCGAGGAGCTGGGCCTGTCCCAAAAGTCTGCGCACAACAGCTCACAGTGTCCCTGCAGACTCAGGGCAAATATTATTTAACTGGCTGAATTGTTACAAACACTGACTTAAACATGATTAATTCTTCTGATAAACATTAAATAATGCATTTATTGTTCATTAACCACTGTAAATAGAATCATGATTACTGAAGTTAAAGTTGAAATTAATGGTTGATTTTTTGTTTTTTACATTATGCAACTTCTAGAAGCAATAATGACTTTTTTAAGTTTCATTTTTTCAGTTCAGTTTTATATGGTGATACATACTTTCCATGAAAAATGGAAAAAAGAGAGTTCTTTTTGCGCATTAAACCCAGTTTATTTCATATTTTACACAATGTCTTCTTGGAAGTTTCCAGAAGTGGACTGCCATGCTCCCTATTACACATACAGAAAAAATGACTGGGGCATTTAAAAGGTTGACTCTGAAATCACAGTCTAATTTAAAGACCTTGTACTTGGAAATACAAAATGCAGACATACTATTTAGATTTGACTTTTGCTATTTTAGACTCTCTTTTCTGAATCAATGTTAGAGCCTTCTAAGTAAAAATGACATAATACAATCTCTTCAGATACCCTTTTCAAATTGGCACATACTCTTTATTGGAGAGGTTTAAAAAATAGAAAGGAAACAATTCTGCAGTTTGATACAAATCCAAGTGATACAAGCATAGAGAAAATGTACATGAAACCTTAAACAACTTACAACCGCAGAAATTAAAAACTATGTAACAGTTCAAGTCTGAAAACACATTTTTGTTTTCAATCTTTTACCATGCTGAGACTTATAACTATTCCCAAACAGCTTGTAAAAAATCTTGTTTTAACCTTCACCTCTAGCAAAAGCATAGAGAAGTTTAGAACTGAAATGTTTTATAGCTACTCTAATGGCTTGGATTGAAAAGATTTTATTGCTACCCTGACTTGCTCCGTGTTTTAAAAGTCATGCCAAAATGTTAATTTCAACACTGTTTACATATGCTGAATCCTTTTCAGAGATTGCATACTCATAATGGATATACATTCAAAGCACCATTACATTGTTTATAAGAATAGTTTTATTTTTTGTCAATACCTTTTACAGTATAATTGAAATCACTGAAATTTGAAGTGTTCCCTGTAAACACCAGTTTCAACATCTGGGTTTGGTGTCTCTCTCCTGCCTTTACAACGTCGATATTCTCATCCATCCATGCTCAGTCCCTTACTTTTCTCCTGTTGCCAGCTGTTAGAAAAAAGTATAGAACCATAAATACATGTCAATAAGCCAATTCACGTGGAATAGATAATATAAATATAGATGTCTGATCTCATCTCTCCCCATAAGGAAACATCAAGCTCAGCACAGCAGGGAGTGGGAAGTGAGAATAATAACTAAATAAGTTATTATTAAGTCACACATATGCAAGTCACAAGCAGGTCTCAAGTCACTGTGGTGAGAATCAAGCAAGTCAAGTTAGTCCCTGCTATCAGTCAAACAAGTCACAAGTCAAGTCATACAAAATTCTGACCTGTAACCAGTACCCCATGAGAACGCAGCTATGTAAGAAATATGCTCTCATAAATTAATTTAATCAGTTATATTACCCCAAATCAGTCCCCAGATTTTCTTTCAGATATGTCATCTCAATAGAATGCACAATCAATTCTAAACCAAGTCTAAAGTTGGTTAAAATTAATGTTTGCATTTTGAGTCGTCTGTCTCCAGTCTAAGTCAAGTCTTAAGTCAGGAATACCAAGTCAAAGTCAAGTTGAGTCGTTTATCAATGTAATTCAAGCAAGTCTCAAGTCCTTAAATTTGCAACTTGAGTCTGACTCGAGTTAGGTTGTGACTTGAGTCTGCCAAGAGGTGGATGCTGCTGTGGAGGTGGAACTCAAAAAATCCTATACAGTATGAACAGCAGCCGCAGCGGCATTAGCACCAAATGCAGCATAGCTTTCATGTGAACGTTGTGGCGGCAAGCATGGCAGCAAAAGAGTGAGCAGGGCACAGTCGGCTTAGAGTAATAAAAAGAGTTTGACATTTTGGGAAATGTGTTTATTTCTTGCCAAGCGTTAAATTATAAGACTGATACCATTGGATCAATCTTCTTATCCAACTCTCAGCAAAAAAATTAGTAGCCTAAACACATTTCCTAAAAATGCTGAATTATTGCTTTAAGTACATCCCTCCAACGATTGAAGGGCTGCGTTGCATATATGATATAGGGAAAAGAGTATGCCGTGAACATAGCAGCGGCCCGAGTTGGCTGCATGAACTAGCTTACAGGCTACACTACATTTATTACAAATGCAGGTTGTTGTTTTTTGACTGATTGTCTTTACCTAAAACTCTCCGGGTAGCAGTTCTTCTTGTACTGCCTTCTATAAAGGCAAACAAACATAAGTCACACATTATGTATGAATTGTTCTTTCCCGGTCACTGAGATGATTGATAAAACTCACCTTGGATCATTTTGGTAAGTCTTTCAGCATCCCCTTCAATGTTGGAAAGGTCAGTTTCTGAAGGAAAAAGATGAAAAAAATGTTTTAAAGATATGCTATATATATATATATATATATATATATATATATATATATATATGTATGAAAATTTGCCTTAAAGAATAATTAGTTACATTCGGGTTATTTTATCCTTGTAATATAGCATAAATAACCGCCTATATATTTGTTTTAAGTCTATTTTAACACCCATTAGCATGCTTAATAATACATTTGTATATTCAATTCCTACTTTAATAAGTGGGATTACTTGTAGTACATTACTTAATCTAGGGTGAATTTAACTTTATTATTTCAAATCTATAAATGTTAACTATCCCCAAACTTCCACAGACATTCTCAGGCCAGGGTGGAGATATAATCTCTCCACGTACTCCTGGGTCTTAAGGCCTGGACATGCCTGAAACACCTCCCTAGGGAGGCGCCCAGGGGGCATCCTTACCAGATGCCCAAACCACCCGCTGCTTTTAGTGCAAAAGAGCATGACTGAGATGACTGACCTTCTCACCTTATCTCTAAGGGAGACACCAGCCACGCTCCTGAAAAAAACCCATTTTAGCTGCTTGTACCCGGGATCTTGTTCTTTTGGTCATAACCCAGCCTTTATGACCATAGGTGAGGGTAGGAACGAAAATGTACTGGTTGATCGAGAGCGTTGCCTTCTGGCTCATCTCTCTTTTTCGTCACAATGTTGCAGTAAAGTGAATGTAACACCACCCCTGCTGCTCCGATTATCCGACCAAACACGCCCCATAGTCCCCTCACTCATGAACAAGACCCCAAAGTACTTAAACTCCTTCACTTGAGGGGTAAGGACTTATTCCATACCCGGAGTAGGCACTCCATCGGTTTCCTGAAGAGAGCCACGGCCTCAGTTTTAGAGGTGCTGATCCTCATCCCAGCCGCGTCACACTTGGCTGCAAACCGATGACCAGTGAGTGCTGAAGGTCACGGACCGATGATACCATTATGACCACATCATCTGCAAAAAGCAGTGATGAGATCCCCAGCCCAACGAACTGTGACCCTTCCCCACCACGACTACGCCTCGATATCCTGTCCATGAATATACACACAGGATTGGTGACAAAGTGCCACCCTGGCGGAGGCCAACCCTCAGCTGGAACGAGTCCGACTTACTACCCTTGAACTCCCGGGGGACCCGGTTATACGCCTTCTCCAGATCTACAAAACATATGTAGACCGGATGGGCATACTCCCAGCCCCCCTCCAGGATCCTTGCAAGAGTGAAAAGCTGGTCCTAAGGCACTGTCCCAGACTTCCACGCAATGTTAAAGAGGTGTGTCATCCAAGACAACCCCTCCACACCCAAAGCATTTAGCATTTCTGGAAGGATCTTATCAATCCCTTGGGCTTACCAGGTCTGTCCAGAGTCTTCCCACACCCCCTGACCCAACTCACCACCAGATGGTGATCGGTTGACAGCTCCGCCCCTCTCTTCACCCGAGTGAAAACATGAGGTCTCAGATCATTACAAAATCGATCATCAACCTTCGACCCAGGGTGCTCTAGTACCAGGTACACTTATGAGCATCCTTATGTTTGAACATGGTGTTCGTGTTACAAGCACAGAAGTCTAACAACGAATATATTAATATATATATATATTAATATATTATATATAAATATTCCTTACAAATGCAACCACATAAGAAGGCTGATGTGCAGAGAAGTGAGGAATAAAACTTCACAACACCATAGTCACACAAACTAGAACAATAAGCTGTGGTGCTTAAAATACCTAAAATTATTCTTACATTTCTGTGTTCAAATCTGTATTAGTTTCACTGACCTTCCAGGGCGATGTTGGTGGAGCCACTGCTGACTGAGAACTGAGGGCCTGCAGGAGACAGCATTTATGAGTTTGCGAGAGGAAAAATAATATAAAACTGCAGAAATATTGATTCAAATAAAAGATATTTACCATCAATGACCCTGGTAACTTTGGTGAAGGAGGGTTCACCCTCAATGACCCTGGTCACCTTACTGAAGGATGGTTCACCCTCAATGACCCTGGTAACCTTAGTGACGGAGGGTTGACCCTCTATGACCCTGGTAACCTTAGTGACGGAGGGTTGACCCTCTATGACCCTGGTAACCTTAGTGACCGAGGGTTGACCCTCAATGACCCTGGTAACCTTGGTAACACTGGGCTCCCCTTGTATAACCCTTGTGACTTTGGTTACATCAGGAACTGTAAAAGCAAAGAAGACATGTTTCACTACGTTGAAATGACAGGCAGCATAGCATTGCTCCTCCATTCAGAGTTTCCCATTCGTATGCAGGTATCATAATAAATGGACCTTTCTCTGGATAAGAAAGGTTGGCTTTGACAAAAACGTGATTCATAATCAAAGAAATTCTGCCATCTAGTTTTTAGATATTATTATTATACTGTTATTTTAATTAAATAAATTGTGTTACTTTTACATTTGTAAATTCTACTGGTACAAGAATTAGCCAGTAAAGAGTTTTTTCTTTTCTTCTCTCTGATTATTGTCACTCGCGTGTTTCAATTTAAAGGTCCCATACTTATTTTCAGGTTCATACTTGTATTTTGGGTTTCTACTAAACATGTTTACATGCTTTAGTGTTTTAAAAAAAAACACATTATTTTTCTCATACTGTCTGTCTGAATATACCTGTATCCACTCTCTGTCTGAAATGCTGCGTTTTAGCGCTTGTCTCTTTAAGCCCCCCTCCTGAGAAAGCCCAGTCTGCTCTGATTGGTCAGTTTTTCCGGGTCTTCCGCATCTGGGCTGCGAGTATCTCGCTGCGTTCCATTCCACAGTGTACATAACACTGTACTCCCTACTCCCTGCTCCGTGTTCAGTCAATGTTGGTTAAGGGAACTTCCCTTGATAAAATTCCACCATTCAGAACACCCTTTTAACATCACCAACGCAGTCATCACTTCCTATGCTTCCTCTGTATTTTATCATGGTAACATAAACACATCAGATACGTGGCTGCTACTGTGGAAGTTTTTCATTATACTGAAATAAAATATTGAATAGATTGAAACAAAAACTGATAATGTTACTATTACAAAATCTTGAAATATACTGTATATAGCTTTAAATGTGTTTTTATTAATTGACAAGTTACAGTACGGTATTATTCCACCCTGTTGTTGTCCCCATTATCAATTTAAAACAATGCCTCAACTTCTTCTCATGGCTTTTAGCCTGGCATACTTTTTGATATTACACCAACAATGTATTTTTCGCGCTCTAGTAAGGCACAATGATTGATGGATAATCTTTCTTGTCAACTGATGAACCAAAGTTCCCTTTGAACTGAGCATCTTTTGCTCCCTATGGTTTGGAATCTTACTTAAAGGTGCTCTAAGCAATGTCACACGTTTTTTAGGCTACAACCTTTTTTGTCACATACATCAAACATGTCCTCACTATCCGCTAGCTGCCTGTCCCCTGAACACACTGTAAAAAAACGTGGTCTCTGTAGACAGCCCAGGCTCCACAAACGGCAACAAAAACAAACTGTGCCAACCTGCACACACATCAGTGTTCCAGCGTACCAGCCAATAACCGACAAGAAGGATTTGGGGGTAGGGGTTGGGGGGTTAGTGCGCGGAAGCACGGAAGGGAGGGGAGGGGACGGGATGAGGAGGAGGGAGGGGCAAACTAGCCTCTTTTTGTTTGAAAATACTTCGAACGTCAACAAGAAGTATTGTCACCCAACATCGCTTATAGCACCTTTAACATGGCTGAATATCCTGTGCAGTCCACTTCGCACGGAACTACTAGGCGATCGGAACGCCCCCTCTGTTTTATATTAATTAACGTTGTGACATCACAACTGTAAGGAAGTCCTAACGGCTCGTTTAAAGGAACAGTTTCTGAATACGGGCTGTGTGCATTTCTCTGTGGATCGTTTTGATACTTTCACAGTATTAATAAAGCACATCGACCTGCTTTATAATAAAAAAGACAAGGAAATCTTACTTTTTCCAATATGGGACCTTTGACAGGCAGTAGCCTCCCTAATCCCCACCCCCTCAATTCTTTATTTGCTACTGTTGTACTACCCACATATAATTTGTCAGACTTTACTGATTAGGAATCAAATGATGATGATAATCTATAATCATCATTACTGTACCGTGCTGGACACGAGTGATGATCGTCTCTGAAAACAACAGGAGACATAAAGCCATTAATGACAGTGAAGAATGCCTCTTGAGATATTAAAAATACTGTATTGCAAACAATACAAGAAACACATAATATTGCTACTTACTCATAAATGTAAGGGGAATTTCCTGATATCTGAATCCTGAAATGTACTGTAAAAAGAAGGTAAAACACACATTAACAACATGGTATACAGGATGACCACTTTTTATATGCTGCATAACAAAGCCCATAATTAATTAATCTGTAAACCAAAAATCAACCAACTTCTAAGCTCAGTCAGAAAACCTTTGTTCAAAACTACTACAGTAGATGCATTGCACAGTTGGCTTCCAAGCAGGTTCTTGTCTTGTACTTTATGCTGAGTTATGGTGAGCACACAGAAAACTGCACCCTGGCCATTATAAGCCTTGCAGCTTTTATGATGAGTTTTTGATATGACACCTTGATTTGCATGTAAGTGATGAGCCTCTTCAATAGCATGAGGAAATCCTGGCTTCCAACAGGGATATCTGGAACAGAGCGCAGGTTGGTTAACTGCAGTTGGGCCTTTACAACTGTTATAAAAGTATTGTAGCGAGAACATCTCTTGACAGATTTACGAAAGGTAAAAGGGGTGGAAATTGTACCTCCAGGATATAAGACATGGTTGACGAAGTGAACGACTCCATTTGTGGCCATTATATCAGATTCAGGGATTTGGACAGAGTTCACTAGCATTGAGTTGTTTGCCTGAGGAGACAGTTAAAACAATTACAAATGAGAAAACCACAAAATGAGGGGCTTGAATGAACCTGCATTTTAAAATACGATGAATTAACTACAGTGCATAATGTTATTAGTTTGCTGAAGTTACTGAGTTTAAAAATTGAGGATGAGCTTTTATCCATGATAATGATCGGCACTATCATAATTTTACTGAATAATTAAAATATTTTTTAATACCTTTATACGTAAAGATAACACATGATATATCATGTATTGCCTTCAGATAAAATATGTTCAGTCTTGCTGTGCTAAATACTTACAGACAACACTCTGAGGTTGCTGCTTTGAAGAGACTTGAGAAGGTTTGTCACCCCACCCTCCAGACCTCCACCAATGAAGATACCATTACTGATGTGATACAAGAGAATGGTTCTGAGAGCATTTATGTCACCTGAAATAAAGAACGGCAAACATATTAACTGTCATTCATTTGCTGTTTGTGATTTCCAACTAGCAACATAAGTGTCTGAAACACATGTATAAAAGATGACGTCTATACGAGTATGGGAGACCTACTCTTCAACAAGGACAGATCACTGCTGCTCATGCCAGCAAAAGCCTTATCGCTCGGGGCGAACAGAGTAAAGTCTCCCTCCTGTTTCAGCAGGTCAGTCAAGCCAGCACTTTCCATAAGAGACAAAAAGATCCTGCGGCACAGAGAAGAAAACAGTAACCTGCTGGGGCGCCTGGGTAGCTCTCCTGGTAGATCGTGCGCCCCATGTACAGAGGCTCAGTCCTCGCTGGTTCAATTTCAACCTGCGGCCCATTCTGCTTGTCATCCCCCCTGCCCCCCTCTCCCCTTTCATGTATATGTTGTCCTATCAAATAAAGGCCTAAAATGCCAAAATATCAAAAATTTAAAAATTATCTTAGAAGAAAACAGTAACCTGGCTGTTAACAGAAACCACTGGTTGACATATTGCAACAATTCTCATTCCTATACGTGCCATGTAGATTTAATGGAAGGTACATAAAGATGTGGCTTGAGTATTATTCTTACTTTTAATACAGCAGTTCTTTTTTATTTATTTTTTTTACTTACATTGCTCTGTACTTACTTGAAACCTCCATTTTCTGTCAGAATCTCAAACATAGTTTTTTCTGCCGGTTTCAACAGGGTTCTCATGAGATGAAGGGCCCCGTTGCTTCCTTCTTTACTGCCTCTCAACAGACAGGAATTCTCAATGCACACAGCCTGCAGAAATAATCCACAGGGTAAAGACAAGGATGATTAATGTCACGTCTCAATAGGAGGGTTGATACTCAAATAACAGGGCTAATGCATATAGTGTGTGTTTAGTGGCACCAAGCCACAATTTTTGGACAGAACTTCAAAGAACAGGACGCACTGTGCGATAGATGAAGACCCTCAGAAATTTTCCTCCAATGGTCTCCAGCCGCTGGCCGTTAAACAACTGTCCCAGGACAATCTTTTTCTTCAAGATGTGGTTCTGCAGGATAATCCTGAGCAGCCTCTGATCCATGGCCATCACTTCATCTGTAGTGGAAAGAAACAGTTTTATTTAAAAAAAAAAATAAACATAGCAGCAACATTGTACATTTACATCTAATGTACTGGCTTTGGCAGCAGGAAGTGTTTATATTCTTATTATTTTGACCATAATGTCTAGAGCAGCTGCGGCAACACCAACAGTGGGCAAAGACACTGTTTTACTGACTTGATTTACTGCATAGTTCTGTAGGTGGAATCATTACATCATGTCTCATGATTTGTAGGTTAGTGTACATTTACAATACAATTTTACAGTTTGAATAGAAGGTTCCTGTTACATCCAGCCGTTGCTGCCTTGTGCATTCCTGACACCCATTTAAAACTGTATACCTATAAAGATAAAAGTATCCTGCCTCGATTAATTACACATTCTTCTAACAGAAACAAAACATCTCTACTCCTTTTGGGTGAAGTCCGAGAATGTGCTCTGGGGGAGTGGGTATTTGGTCTTACATGGCTTAAAGCTTCTGCAGTATCCCAATAGATCCATCATTTCCCTGAAGCTCCATATATGTACATATTTGTTCAATTATGACTCAACACGCGAGGGGAAATAAAACATATCCCCACAGTGTGGAGCAGTCATGGTTAATTTTTAGCCACCTGCTAAATGGGAAAACAAGTGGTGGGGGGTTGGGGGTGTGTGATGTAATGAACAGCATGTTACTCACCATTAAAGACAGTGTTGAGGGGAGCCAGCAAAGTGTACTCGGCGTCTGACATCATGTCAGCAGACAGGCCCAGCTCGGACACCATGTCACCAAAGGTTGACAGGGAACTTCCCACCAGTTCCATCACCTGCTTAGCTTAAAGGACAAAGGGAATCCCATCCAACTCTATTAAAACAAGGATTCTCCTTTTGTGACAGTGTGTGTAGTTTTCTTCAAATCTCATATTGACATTTTGTGTTTCAAGAAAGTTGTTCTAATTTTTGTAACCATCTTGATTTTAAAATGTTGCCTCTCTGTAGTTTGTTCCAGGATTGGCATACAAGTAATCAGCGCATTTAGATCTGAATTAAACAAGCTGAAAACTCTGGTTTAAATACTCATTTTGTCACACTTTAAGATGAAAGCATATTTAACAAGATGTAGTGCAGTGCAGCAAGAGCAATTCAGCTTGTCTCATTCCTGCGAGCAGTGGGCATCAGCCGAGTGTGATATGAAAATTGCTTATGCCCCTTGTTGACAGCGGAGTCACCCGTACAGATCATTATATCCATCAACATGCAACCAAAATTAAGTAGATTCAACAAAAAACAGTTATTGCTTGGGTGCCCGGGTAGCTCAGTTGGGTATATAGAGGGTTTATGCCTCGACGCAGAGGCCCAGGGTTCGAATTCGACCTACGGCAAGTTTCCTGCATATCTTCCCCCTCTCTCTCCCCTTTCATGCTGTCCTGGTGATTAAAGGCAAAAATGCCACCAAAATAATCTTAAAAAAAATGTCGTGGTGGTTCTATCCTGCATGGAGTTAAACAAAGTGCGTGTTTTAACAATGCCTTCTCTTTTTATTTTGAATGTCAGGAAAATGGTTTTACAGAAGAAAAAACAATATATGTATTCATGTAGTAGAAGATGGGGGTCTAACCTGAGTCTGGCATCAGCACTTGGTCAATAAGGTGGATGACACCATTGGTGGTGACAATGTCCTTCTTGCGCACCATCTTGATGCCGTTGACAGTTAAACTTTCGCCATCACAGCCAATCTCAATGTTGTTGCCCTCCAGCGTCTCGTAAGAGGTGCCGGACATGATCGACTCAGAGCAATGGACTGAGTCCAGAAGGTGAAAATTCAGGAGAGCTGAAAAAAGCAAGACAACGTTTTGAATTAATGTGTGGTTTAGGTGTAAATGTAGGTGTTTATTTGAGTAGGTAAGTTGGCTGCATGGGCGGTTTCATGTTCTCTCTCATGTGACACTGCAGCTGATGCCTGGGAACCTGAAGACCCTTTGGATCCCTCGGGGCCCTGAGAGAGAAGACTTGGGATTTCGTCACATTTCTGTTTTACTGTGTTTGAAATGGTCTGTTCTCACATCATAAGGAAAGCTGTGGGCTAATAAAAGTTTTGGCTTGTTGCCAGTCTGACCCGCTTGCTCAATAAAGCAGCTGTTTCCTTCCTCTCACTGTTGACGCAAAACAAGCTAAAAACTTTGAAATTCTGCACTTTTTAGTTGTTTGAGACAAATACTAATAGCTAAAGTATATTGATACTGACCTACCTACAACAGAAATACCGGTAACTCTAAAAGAACAAAAATTATTAAAAACAAATTATGTGTTGCATTATTTGACTTTCCATCAACAGTTTCATGCGTGAATTGAAACTTGAACTGAGACTTATTTTTATTGCTCTTCAACAAAACTTTGTTATGTATAGCCAAATGTGTGTAAGTTCCAGATACACTGCGGCATGCGGTGTCATCTGTTTTGAGTTAAACATGTGAAAAAAAGAAACGCTTTATGGGTGGCTTAGTCTGGGAAACATGCTGTCAGGGAAACTGCATTTCTTTTCCTGTATTTTGAATAAATAAATGTATATATGGCCCCGGTTTGCAGTTACTATAAATCCTCAGTTTCCACTGCAATGTTTTAAATGACCTTAGGCATTAGGGAACAGCAAGAGACCTCTATAAATAAAAGTCTGGTTTACCTTTGAGGACCTCCTTGTCGCCCTGAAGTCTCTCCAACACTTCGCTGCCCAGACTCTCAAAGGCTTCGTTGGTGGGGGCAAAGAGAGTGTAATGTCCTGGCTGACCCAGCTTCTCCAAGAACCCAGTGGTTTGAGCCACATCCTAAATGGTGAAATCACCAGCAGGACTATGTTCATTGAACTTCAATTTTTAATAGAGCACAGTAGAAACATTTGCAGGAAGTAGACCTAACAACCTAATCATCGGGACCCCCTTTTGCAGCAGTGTTTGCATTTACTTCAGAATTCTTGTCCTTAACCTTAAAGTGCTCATATTATGCTCATTTTCAGGTTCATAATTGTATTTAGAGGTTATATTAGAATAGGTTTACATGGTTTAATTTTCAAAAAACACCATATTTTTGTTGTACTGCACATTGCTGCAGCTCCTCTTTTCACCCTGTGTGTTGAGCTCTCTATTTTAGCTACAGAGTGAGACCTCTCAACTTCTGTTCCATCTTTGTTGGGAGTCGCACATGTGCAGTAGCTAGGTAAGGACTACTAGCCAGTCAGAAGCAGAGTATGAGGGCGTGCCCTGACAGTAGCTAGGTAAGGACTACTAGCCAGTCAGAAGCAGAGTATGAGGGCGTGCCCTGACAGTAGCTAGGTAAGGACTACTAGCCAGTCAGAAGCAGAGTATGAGGGCATGCCCTGACAGTACCTAGGTAAGGACTACTAGCCAGTCAGAAGCAGAGTATGAGGGCGTGCCCTGACAGTACCTAGGTAAGGACTACTAGCCAGTCAGAAGCAGAGTATGAGGGCGTGCCCTGACAGTAGCTAGGTAAGGACTACTAGCCAGTCAGAAACAGAGTATGAGGGCGTGCCCTGACAGTAGCTAGGTAAGGACTACTAGCCAGTCAGAAGCATAGTATGAGTATGGGCTTTTTCACTTTGTAAACCTATAACGTGCACAAAAAAGATATATAACACAATAAAGGAAAGGGGGGAAAGCCAAAAAGCATAATATGAGCACTTTAAACATTATTTCATATATCCCTGCTGTACGTTTACTCACATTCAGAGTTGTCAGGTCATCGTCAACCTCAATGACATCCTGGATTGTGTTTCCAACAGCGCTGATAACACGGTCAATGACATGCACAACTCCATTGGTGGAAACCTGGTTGCCATAGATAATCCTGGCGCAGTTCACAGTCACCACCTGCACATAGCATACACTTCACTGTTATACCACAGAAAAACGTTTTCTGTACAACTACAAGAGGGGCGTTATGACAACAATGAATGTAAATACTCACCCCATTGGAGTAATGGTTGATTTGGAGACCCAGGTCATTGTACATGGAGGTGACTGTCATTCCATTCTTTAAATCTTTGGTCAAGAGGCGTTTGTTGGCCATATGATAATGCAGAGCGTTGTACAGTTCAATGTTGACATTGCTGACCAGTGCACTCCTGGACTCCTGTTGGGTGAGAAAAATTAGATGTTTAAACCTCACAGACAAAGAGCCTCCACACCTTTTCCATTTATTCTTGACTCACTTCATCCAAAAGCTCCCAGGCCTCGTTGCTGGGGGCAAAGAAAGTGAAGGATCCAGGTCCCTCAATCTCAGGCCTTAGCTTAGAAACATCAGAGTATTTTTGGGTTGAGGTGGCCTTCACCAGACCCAAAGTGCCATACACATGATCAATTGGGGCCACTAAGAAAGAGATTGACAATAAGCATTAGATTTCAGACTGTTATTTTGATACTAGCCTCAAAGAGAAATACTTCTCATGTTTCAACAATATGCTCCACCATCCTCTTCTAGTATATTGGGTCTAAAATCAAAAATAGCACACAGCTGCTCTACAGTTGGAGGATATGGTCTCACCTAACCGTTACCGTTAATTTAACCCACTGTACCTGCAGGGCAACCACGCATGCCTTCCAGCTTAATGTACCCAGGGCAGCACTCATAAAGCACAGTCCTGCAGGCAAAAGGCAGAGATCACAAATATGAGTATCATCTCAAATAAGCAGCACATCCCTTGAAATGCTGTTTGCACGCATCTTTTAACAGTGTGAGAAATGTTCATGTTTCCAGCTGAATCAGCATCCCACATTGGTGCTGTGTATTCAGTGTATCCAGATGTTACTCATTATCTCCTTCCTTACACAAACAGACCATGTGATCCTACAGTTTAGGCCAAAACCTAATGGAAAGGGTGCCTCGACGATTATGCTACCATTACAGTAGTAGATTTATATTACCAGACCTCCTCTTTGAAGCTAAACAATTAGTTTGGAGTCTACTTGGCATTTGGTTAACCTCAGAAGCGTTACGATTTTGGCCTTGGAAAACTGCAGTACAATCACAATTGAGTTTAAGGAAATTTTGGTCGACACGAGGAACATGACACAAGGGTTTGATGACTTTTAACAGTTAAACTAATGTGAAAAACAACATTATTCAATTGTCAGAGTTTTTTTCTTTTTACAAATGTTCATAATTTAAAGAATAACGATTGTGTTTTGTGTTTAGATGAATTAGATGAGAAATGTTCATGTGCGTTTGCACAAACATGTGAGAAGCATTGTCTACTCTGCACTTACTGTAAATAGTGCTGGACACTGTAGCCCGAGGAGGATAGTAAAATTCAAAGTGCAGCTGCTACATATAAACATGACTATACCCCTTGCATCAGCAGGTTTTAACATGTTGGAACTATATCATTGTTTCCATCTCCTGGAAAAACAGACATTTGGAGATGTGCATTTCACCTCAAATAACTAACAGGAATGCAACAATAAAGAGACCCACGATACATAAAGAACATCACAGTCCAAAGTTGGCTGGGAAGTTCATTACTGTAGACTGCCCAGTTTTTATTCTTTACATGGAAGTTGCTCCTGGCAGCATTTATCAGCACAACATGATTAAAATAATCATGACAAGTAGCGGTTAAAGGTTTATGAAGTCTGTGTACTTTACAAATTGATCACTTACAAATGGCACAATGAAACAAGTAGCAATATATTTGGTTGCATATGAACAATGCATAGGAGCACTGGTTCTACATAACACGCTCTACATATGTGCGCCAAAGTTTAGCAGTTCTTCTTCGTCAGCAGTTTCCCCTGAGAGATCTACACAACAGGAAAGTTCCATATGTGGGCCATGTGTAGTTTAAAACGGACAATAGTGACTTTGTTGGCACGGTTAGGTTAACAGCGATGTAATTGGAATGATCGGCTAAAGCTACAAGTGCAGTAACTGTAAATAGTTGCTCTTGGGCAAAAACATCCCAGCAGAGAGATTCCAACACTTCATTAAACTGAATTAAGCTTTTTGTTTGAGCAAAAAAACAAAAATGTGTGAACTGTCTCAGACAGGGTACAGACAGAGGGTTCTGGGTCATGGCTGACTATACCTCTTTAACAGCTGTATTCAAAGTTGAATAGAGTTAGAGGGATTGGGATGAGATCACACAAACCCCATTGGGGCAGAGTCAGCAAAGCTCTCGCTACATTGCTCTCCCACTCCCACCAATCCCAGGATTGTGTCTGGCCATAGCGTTGGAAACTTTTGACTTGTCAGCATCTCTATAAAATAACTGTTCCACTAAGAATCTTGATAATTTTGTCAAAAATGATATAAGCTGTCTGTGGCTTTATTCCAAATCAAGCAATCAATAATGGGAAATTTGGTTGTACAAAGTTTACAAAGCTGCGCTGGAAGCAAAGAATATTATGTGTGGAATTATACCTCAGTGGGACAAGTAGAGTACTTTGGCTGGCTAAAAAAAGTGCAATTTAAAACATATGAGATCATCCTGGTCAGTAAGTTAGACTGAATTATTTGATATGTTCAAGATGGTAATGTTTTCCTGTTGCTTAGTAGGAGAGATCTCTTATTGTATTGTATCTTATACACAAGCTAACCTTTGCTGTAATTTAAGTTATACCAATTCCATTTAGAATGTCCTTCACTGTCCTGATTGGTCTAAATCAGTGTGTGACAGAGACAGACGTCAAAGGTGTATGGACATGCACTCTGCTGCAGGCTAAAATTACAGCTGTTTAAAGATAGAATATGTAATGAGTATCGCTTACTGTTGGTAAACACAAAGCATTCAAAGTTGGCCCCTCCTCCCCGGCTCAGAGCCAGAGAGAGAGGGAGCCGCGGTGGTGGAGCGTGCCAGAGAGCGAATGAAGAGAGGGAGCGCCGAACAAAGCACTGAATAAAGCGCTATTTTCTGATTGTTTCACGGCGGTTATGTTTTTAAACATACACACACCTCCGCAGTAAGGTGCCACATTGCTGGATTTTGTGTGAATACAAAGTTTCATCCTGTCTGTGTTTGTGTTGGTTAAACTCGTGCGTCAGTATGAGACGCTGAGGGGCAAAGCAGCTGTTGGCTGCACACCCATGTGGTGTCCAAAGGCTCTTTGTTGACGCCCATAAATGTCTTGCACACAGAAAAATAAGAGGAACATTCAGGCTGAGGGTAGCTTCTCTGCAAATACAGACACCACTGTGTGCTCGTTAATGGCTGGGAAACATCTGTGGAGCTTGTAGAAGAAGGGGGTGAGGAATGATGCAAGGGTTATCTGTGTCACAATGACTGTGTTTAGAGAAACATTGGTTACATTTGTTATTTGAAGTATATGTATAGCAGTTTGTATGCTACTGTAGCAAGTGTATACTGTATGTGTACACCTCTTTTTTGTATCATTCTGTGCACGTGGCACATTAAATTGGACATAACCTAGTTTAAGCTAAATTTACCTTTAACGTGTTTGTCCATCCTGTCCACCAGTTTACTGTGTGAATTCAACTTTGGCACAGCTATCTTTTTGATTGATTCCACAGTCCTATGCCAGACTCCCGTTGAAATAGATGAAAATAATGATTCCAACATTATAATTTGCCAAGTTAAACAGGCAGTGTGTGTTCATTAGGAAGAACTAAGCCTATTGAGAGTGCTATTAAGCATGCTTTAGGCATAATGGAAGGATAGAGGGCAAGCTGAATGTGTGTGTGTGTGTGTGTGTGTCTGTGCATGTGAGGGAGAGAGAGAGAGAGAGAGAGGAAGAGAGAGAGAGAGAGAAAGAGAGAGAGAGAGAGAGAGGAAGGGAGACTGTAAAATACTGTCTGCATGGCTTCCATCCATGTTTAAACACAAAAGTGCTGAGGGGGCTGGAACAATAAGCGAAAAAGAGGTTGTCTAGATCATTCTAAAAAAAAAAAGCTGAACACTTTTCCATTCATGAATTCAGTCAAAATTTTGCAGCCACATCATATCCTGGAATCAGTGGTTCACCACTGTGGCATTCAACGACGACCAGGCTTTCTTAGTTCTGAAAGCCCTTATAATAGGCAGTTTAAAGGGTCAAATAGGACTGTCTCCAAAACAGAAGATTTAGGGCTGCGTTCACAAATGTGTTTTTTATTTCAAGCGTTAGTTCCATTCAAAGTAAGATAACAGATGTCTGTCTCCGTGGAAACATTCAAGTTTCCATGAAAACCCCTTAAGCGGAAGCAGACACTGAAGAGAAGTGCTGTATTTTCAAAAACTCACAGAACTGACGCTCACGTTTAACTTTTTAATGTCCTTGTAATCTTTATCTTTAAACAGGATGTTGTGGCTGTAAACAGTCCAACAAAGTGCTGCCACGAACACTTAGAGATGCATAAATAATTTATTCCTCCACACGTAAAATACAACTAGCACTGCAGTTACCAAATGTAAAGTTACTTTGTGAGTCGAAATAAGTGCGTTAGTGCAGCGGTCGACAGAAAGTGTTCGCTCCCAGGCTCCCCCCCCCCTCTGTCAAAGCCCAAAAAACCAACAGGTGAACTGGTGAAGCAAACAAATATGTTATCACTTCCGCCATGAAAATGCCCAAAATCTACAATGCAAGTGCACAATATAATAATCAATAAATAATATAAATGAGACCATAAACAACATACAATATGTGGCTTCTATGAGAAACAACTTGTCTTGTTGGAAACAGGAAACAACACTTACGCTTTCTTTCCACAGATGGCCCCTTGGTACCAGTTACGACAAGTGCTAAAGTACTTTTTCTTGGTCCCCATGACCTGCTGGAGCGTGCAGACATTGGGTCTGATGAGAATTGAGGGTACAGAAAGAGAACAAAGCATAAATTAGCAGATAAAAACACAGGAGTGAGATTCTGTGGAAACTCTGTAATAATTCACATTTGAATGAATATGTGACAGGCCTGCAGGGTAAGGCACCAGACTGTCAAGTGTGACACTTTTAACACACCTTTTCTACGTGAATGTAATACTATTCAATAACATATGCCATAAATTAGCAATTGGTATTTGTGAAACAATTGTGACTGGATTACAAAATAGCAGATTTCATATTAAAATAGAAAAGAAACAAATGCTCAAGGCTCAATACTGTTGCATGCAAAACAACTAACATGACATCACAAAGGTGTAAAAAAACAAAACCCCCAAATAATCATAATGAAAAATATTGATAAGCTTACCCTTCTTTTCTTGCCCTGATGCGACTGTGGGTGACTATTTTGTCATAAGCTGAAGACTCAGCCTTGTCAAATGTGGAGAACACAAAGAGTGCAAAGGCAGCTACGAAAAGGAGCTTCATCCTTGATTTCTTAGCGAGCCCCTTCAGACCCAGAGTAATGGGAGCAGACTCAGAGTGGGAGTTTATATACCACAAGTTTCACCCCCCACTCAAGGAGGATGGCAACATTTCATGCATGCATATTGGACCACCCTGAACCTCTCAAAAAAACACATTTAAATATACTGGGCTTTTTTTTCACTCATTTGAGTATGTGTTATGAATTATGATGATTTGTATTTTGTGAATTATTTGATCATCTAAGGAGGGCCATTTAAAAAAGATGGGACACCATCCCATTTACAAAATGTTTTGTAATCGTCCTCTTTTAAGCACATTTCAAGGTGTACACAAGCTTAATTATGTTAAAACTTGGTTATTTTACCACAGTGTTAGGCCTACTTGATTAAGAATTCTTTAACATATCAGTTGATTGCATTGAAAACATGATATTATCTGGACACTTTAGTACACTTTTTGTTAAAAAGAATTTTAGATTTTAAAGTTCAATATTAGACATATTATGAAACAAATTGCTAAAGATACTTAAAGATCTTTAAGTCTCATCTTAAAACACATTTTTATTCTTTGGTGTATGATTTAGTTTAGGAACATTTGTATAGAAGTGTGTTGTTTGTATGATATTCATTGTGTCTATATTTTTATTGTCTTCTTTTGTTTTTATAACATAATATAACTTTGTACAGCAATTTGTTCAGCCTAGGTTGGTTTTAAATGTGCTCTATAAATAAATTGACTTGACTAAAGTAAATATAGTACTCACTGCACTGCCACAAAACAGCTCTGCACATTTTCTGGAGCCCTTCAACTGAGAGCCACATTAAGAGAAATACATAATGAGCAGATGGGATACAGAATCCAGCTGCACTTTTCTATAAAAGTGTCATTCTTTTGGACAGCAAACAAAGAAACATTGCATAATCTCTTCTCTGAACAAATGCCAGAGCACTGACTGTGTACATCTTTCAGAATGCCGTTTGCTCCACCTAGTGGTGGGAGAGAGTGCAGGCAGTGAGTCTTGCAGCATTACTATTTTACATGGATAATATTTTCACATAAAAGTTTTTACATTGGAGAGGGAATAAATACTAGAGATGCATCACAATTTGACTTCCTATCAAGCCAAGAACCAGTAAACCCAACCGTAACACCCAAACTTTCATGTAAAGTCTGAATTTATTCAGTTCTAAATTTTAAAATGTGTACTTGTATCCATATATTGCTGCTTTATTTTATTTTTTCTTCATTTTTTCAAATGCATTCTAATTGGAGCCACACTAGCCTTTTAAAGCCACCCATATCTTACATTTATTGGCAAGTCTTGCAACTTAAAAACTAACAGGACACAGACATTTGTACTTTAATGTTGGCAAATGTGTCCTGATTACAACTACAGACACAACACTTAGGAAATTGTATGTTAATTGGCTCACAACTCCAGCAGCTACTTTACAATGTGCTGTTATATCTGTTTGGTTCCTTACTAATGAGCGAAATGACCCATGGCATCAAACATTAAAAGTTGTAAAAGTGCAGCTGTTGCTGAGCTTTACCAGTGGGTGTTGTTGCTCATAGCATACCCAAGTGGAATCACTTACCCCATTCATTCTGCCACATGTTGTTCAACCTCCTGGCTACACAGATGTTACAAATGGGAGCAGGAAAGTAATGTCCTCCTGGCCAACTACTGGATTGTCAAAAAAAAAAAATAAGGGTAAAAAGACACAACCCAGGAACCAGTACTGCAGCACAGATCTAAGACTGAAAACCATCGGCCTAAATCATGCTTGTGTATTAGATGTGTATTTTTTACCAGTGAGTAGAAAAGCCGAACATATCAGAAAATGAGCCATTCAGCAAACCACATAGACAGTAAAAAGATGGTACTTTCAAGGCAACACGTCTCTTATGAACTTGATTAGTCACGGAAAAGCCCTTAGACGTAAAATCCCCTTTCATTTCCCAAAGACTGGAATACATTAACTTTACAATCCCAACACTCCAATGAGCAGACCATTTTCTAACTAAAGTCTCTGTGCTTCCCTGCACTGAGAAATAATGAACTCTCTGCATTGTTAATGAAATGCAGTGGCTTGTTCACTTTGAATCAGAACACTGTCAATGTCTCTCTCTCTCTCTCTCTCTCTCTCTCTCACACACACACACACACACACACACACACCAGTATGAGTCAAAAAGAATGGATGAAGTACATTTTGATTCAAGTACAGTTTCCTCTCGTATCTTGGTAGATAGCTCCGTTCAAGTTGAAATTATAGGACAAAAATGCAGAATCAATATAAAGTGAGTGATCTCTCCAGATTTCGTACAAAGAGGCAAATAGTCAGTTGATTGGCTCTCTAAAGATAGTGTGATTTGCTCTCGGCTGCTATGGTAACAGAAAAATAAAAACACCTTCATAGCTTGAACTTGCAAGCAACATGGGGTGCTGGATGATCTGCAAATAGTTAAAGTAGCTAAACTGCAAAAGCAATACTAACACAGTAGATAATTAACTGATTCTACTATCATATACTGTAATACAATACTTATAGCAAATATACAGTAATTACTGTACCACAAATAAACTCAATGTTAGTGATCGCGGGATAGAAGCTGCTAAAGGTGGACCTAGTATACAGTATAGCCTACAGTGTATTTGGATGCAGATTTCATCGCATGTTCTGCCCAGGTTAGAGGGTTTCCACTTTAAAGTATATGTAACATAGGTGGGTGTACAGTAGGGTTGGTATCGTTTGGATTTTTATGATTCTGATGCCGAACCGGTACTTCTGATTCCTAAACCGATTCTTGAACTGAAAAATGACATAAAAGAAAGGCTCTTTTATAGATGTGGTAGCTGTAATATGCTTTTACATCCGTTTTGTGGTAACTAAGTGTTAAAGTTTTAATAGTGGCCAAGCTCATAAATTACCTTAGTTGTGAACGCATGTGAAATGTAGTGGAGACTGTATAAAGCAGTACAGAAATAAAAACATTATACTTAAGAACAGGTCTTAGGTAAATTAATTCTTAATTACTGTAGTTGAAATGAAATACAGCAAGCCCGCTATTTATGAGAAAAGCTCCAGATGTAACAATTACTTTACAGTTCACCTAAGGGAGAGTCAGTTTACCCCTGATTGAACAGGCAGGATGTGAATAATGTAAAAAATAAGCATTTATTCTGCAAATAGGAGTGCACTGGACCTTGGATAATGCCTCTCTGCTGACAGGTCACAAAGTACAAGAGAAACATCTCTCTGAAGGAGAATGTCTATGTAAACTGTGCATCTAGAGATCACTGTATATACAACCAGAAAGAAGATAAGAAACTATTTACTGAAATCTTTTCTCCAGTAAACATGATGAGAGATTTCAGCAGTTAAACAAAACGAGAGAATGATTTGAAGGCCAATTTAACATGTTTCAGTTGTTTTCTTTAATATGCAAATTTTGAAATAAAGAGTATAACAAGTTGTAAAAGCAACATGTGTCTCCAAAAAAGTAAGGAACACTGTTTTTTAAATGAGCAATTCTCTTTTATTTAATTGCAGAATAATTTAATTACATTACAAGTTACAGCATTGCACAGTAACGCACAGATCACAAGAGTATGTCTGCAAGTTATAGTATATGGCGCACTTGGTTGAGGAATACATCTTGCATCAAATCTCAACTAGATTGCATAGTGTGCCTCTTCTGCTCCAACAACAGAATAAGGAGTCAAACATTCCCTCTCACCAAATAGGTTAGGGAGGTAATGGTGGAGTAAATGGGCTGACCCAAAGCTTTGAATTAGCTAGGTGCTACATTGTTAGTCAATCAACTAGATATGTCCAAATTCAATATAGAATTTGTTCCGGTATTATATACACACAACTAAACTTGTGTTTATGTTATGATGTTCTTGATTATTTCTTCCTGTATAATTTATTTTAGCAAAAGGGACTAGATACTGTCAGCATATGAGGAGTAATATATGTATATATTTTTAATAGACAAAGAGATTTAAGATACTTTTGCATATCACAGCAAGAGGACAGTTCAAGGTGCAAGAGGATAGGATAGGCAGCAGGGTGTCAGGGCTCTTTGGAATTAATTGTCAAGGTAAAATATGAATTATTTACTTGCTTCACAATTCCCTGAGCGTCACGTTAACACTTGCTGAGGTCAATCCTCACTCAGTATTGTTCTTCTAACTTCTATCAATCAGAGGTGAATGCATGTGATATAATGTGAGATAACATATTATTATACCATTATACTCTATATATTACAGAAAACAAGATTATTAACTGAATATGAATGTAGTTTGAGGGAATTAGATTATTTTGATAAATTGTTAAACAAGTGGTAGATAAATGAAATGAAATTCCAATACAAGAATGTTTCATTAACATTTCTCACTTGCAGATAACCATTCGTTTTTATATTTCTTTGGCCCATTTTTCACTTCCTCAGTGTGTTCATTGCAAGAATGTTCAATCTCCTGAATGTCCTTTCTCCATTTTCTGTAAGACTTGCACAATTACTTTCTCAGTCTGAAGTCGGTTTTGGTTTCGCCCACCAGATCCCAACGTATCTTCCTCTGACAATGAGTATATTTCATCACATTTCTGAGAGGGGAGCCTGCCCTGTCTCTGGAGGGATCCAGAGCTGGTGGAGGCAGCTCCCCTCTGCAGGGTGGGGACAGTCAAATCAAACACGTTCAGCGTCTGTTGAGGCTCATCAATAGGGAATTTGGGAGAATATTTGAAAGAGTTTCCAGGGTAAGCCAAGGTGGAGCTTGCAACGTTACCACCTTGAGGGTTCCCCTTCATCATTCCCAGGACTTCGTAGCGGAAGCTGGAGATATCTTGCTTTAACTCCTGTCAATTGTTGAGAACCAGAGATTAAACAACAGCAGAGATAACACAGCAACAAACTTGGCTCACTGACTGCATGCTACCTTGAAATTGTCTTCTGTCAGGCCTTCCTCTGTCTTGGCATCTCTGATCATTGCGGCCACATACCGCTTAACAAGGTTCCTCAAAACTTCCTAAAAAATAAAGATTATTTTTTATCGACAATAACAAGTCAATAACGACACAACAAAACTTTACACATTATAAAAAAAACAAGGTATTACCTGATACACGTGGTTTACTCTTACATTTTCGGCTGCACGTCTCTACAATAAAAGAAGAAAAAAGGTCTATGAACAAAGGATGACATTAATTGCAATGGTAGGGTCATTAGCTCTTAACTTAATGACTGATCGAACCCTGAAAAGAACATGTAATCCAAGTTATTTATAACACCAAAGTATAGACAAGCATTGGAAATGG
The DNA here is from genome assembly GCF_004354835.1 of Perca flavescens. Classification (NCBI taxonomy): domain Eukaryota; kingdom Metazoa; phylum Chordata; class Actinopteri; order Perciformes; family Percidae; genus Perca; species Perca flavescens. Next base: position 3,218,104 of record NC_041333.1, read on the forward strand.
ATGCAATGGAGTGGTGGTAACAGATCAGAGCAAATCTCTGGAAACTCCTTACCCCCAAACTTTCGAAGGTTTCGAGCCTTATTATGCTTGTTCTCTTAAACAACAGCGTCTTTATCCATCCAAATAAATAATAAACTGACTTTGGACTTGGTATTATATTGAATGGAGATGGCAAAGTTCCCCCTTCTTCAAAATAGCTCATCCATAATTTTGTTCTTGCAAATTTCCATTCTATATCTGCATGATCCTGAAAAGTAAAAATAAGAGCAATTGATCAAAACCATTTGCAAAGAAATACAAGACAAATTAGTGTGGTAAAACTGTAAAATAGGTGAGTTATAGCACTCACAGCAATGTGCTGGTAGGAGTTGTTCATCATTGCAATAAGCATGTTCAGAAGCACTACCAGGGAGATGACATTGTACGTGCCAAACATGGTAGAGCCCACAAACTCAGTAAATTCATGTCCTGGTTCCACATTGGTCACATAGAGGGAAATCAGGCCAAATACAGACCAAAATAATGACTGCAGTGTCTCGAACAGCCTGAAAAGCAAACAACCATACATCACAAAATGCCTTTGGAAAAACAAACATTAATTATTAACAATGCAGATTTGTCAGGGACAATTTATTTAAGAACTTCAACTTGCGTTGAAAAGGCGTTGTTTTGCTTTTCACAGCGAATACCCTTGCACTTATTGTCCTGGGTTTCATAATAGAAGTAGAGCTGGTTGAGGCCATTGGCAAAGGCTAACAGCACTAGACAATAGATGAAGAGAAACTTGAGGATGTCCAGGAGCATGCGGCCCAGTGAGATCTGTAAGGGGCCCAGATGGGAGTTGGCAGTGAAAAGGCAGATGAGGCGCAAGGAGCTGAAGATGTTGGCGATGGCAAACAATGCCTCTGCAACCAAAGTCGGGTGCCACATTTCCCAGCTGTCTCTGGGTTTGTTCCCACTGTACTGTAAAAAAAAAAAAAAAGGAAAGAAGAATAAATATGAGGAATACATAGACTCCCATTAAAATAAGATCCTGCAAAGTTTTAAGTTTCCCAGACCACAAGTTGACTCTTCTACTGCAAAACACAGGAAAGTACAGTGATACCATTTCTTTTTATATTCCTCTTAAAAGCAAATTATTATTGAGTCTGCAGCAAAGCTAAAAGTTGGGGTAGATACTGTATAATATGTCATTCTCTTCTCTGCTTCTCTTCATAGTCGTCAGATTCATCTACCAACCCTTATAGAACTGGCTCGGATTTGCCTTGCACCAACTCTTAATTATGCTGTTATAGTTTTAGACTGCCGGGGGACTTCCTTTGACACACTGAGCTTCTCTCTCCTCTCTCTCTCCATCTGTGTGCATCCATGTCCCAGACATGCTTGTTACTAACTTAGCTCTGGGGAGTTTATTCCCCGGAGTCCTTATGTTTTTTTCGCCCAGCAGTTTTTCTTGGATTAGGGTGGTACCTAAATCATGGTTGCAGCTGTCGCTGTGGTCCTGCTCTGCGCCCTGCTATGCCCTGCTATGCCCTGCCACACCCTGCTACCCTCTGCAGTGCCCTGCTATGGCCTGCAGTGCCCTGCCACCCTCTGCAGTGCCCTGCTACGTCCTGCAGTGCCCTGCTACACTCTGCAGTACCCTGCTACGTCCTGCAGTACCCTGCTACATCCTGCAGTACCCTGCTACGTCCTGCTACGTCCTGCTACGTCCTGCAGTGCCCTGCTACGTCCTGCAGTGCCCTGCTACACTCTGCAGTGCCCTGCTACATCCTGCTACGTCCTGCAGTGCCCTGCTACCCTCTGCAGTGCCCTGCTATGTCCTGCAGTGCCCTGCTACACTCTGCAGTGCCCTGCTACGTCCTGCAGTGCCCTGCTACGTCCTGCAGTGCCCTGCTACGTCCTGCAGTGTCCTGCTACCCTCTGCAGTGCCCTGCTACGCCATGAACTACTACAACTACTATTTTTAGTCATAGTTCCATTATCTTTATTGAGGCTATTATTGCCACTGTTCATCACACCCCCAACCGGCACCATCAGACACCGCCTACCAAGAGCCTGGATCTGTCCGAGGTTTCTCCCAAAAAGGAAGTTTTTCCTCGCCACTGTTGCACTAAATGCTTGCTCCTGGGGGAATCACTTGAATTGTTGGCTGTTTGTTAATTATAGAGTTTGGTCTTGACCTACTCTATCTGTAAAGTGTCTTGAGATAACTCTTGTTATGATTTGATACTATAAATAAAATTAAATTGTATTGAATTATTTTGTTAGGTAAGTTAGGTAAAAATGCTGCAATGTTTGTTATACTGTGAAGATATAAATATTTTTGAATAAATGTCTGTCAAATATCTTGCAGTGTAGGATATACAGTACCTTTGCAAAGGCAACAATTTTCAGAGAAATAGTTGCAAGATACAAGGAGTTCATTATGAAGTCCATTAAGTTCCACCAGTCATCTATGTAGTCTTGGAAACCACTATCCCACATCTGCTTGATCTCAGTCCATATAAAACCTGTCAGAGATGAACAAACAACACTGTCATTCAAGTAAGGTTCTGGAGGGAAAAAAACAAACATTTGACAACCAACCAGTGTGCAGAAAGTACAGTATGGCCATGGTCACAGTAAGCACCTTGGTTGAACTTTTTCCAAATGTGCGTGACTATAGTGTACAGATGTACAACCGTGCATGATAAGAGAAGAATGAACAGCAGTTAAAAGTGTGTGTGTGTGTGTATTATGTTTGTTGTTACCAAGCACCCAGGGCAGGATCATCCATTCCACAGTGGTGGGTTTTGGGCCTTGATGTTCCGGGTGTGCAGCGGCTATATGCTGTGAGGCCAAGAAGAGCAGGAAGAGGAAGGTCAGGTAGGAAGCAGTGTGACAGATGAACTTGATGAAGGGCTTACGGATGAATAAGCCATAGCGGCTCTTTGGAGAGATCAGGTATAAGATGGATAACAGTGGGAAGAGAAGGCCAATGAAGATACATGTGATGAGTTTTCCTGCCCAGTGACGCCTCCTCCAGCCTGGAAACTCATCATACCACCGAGACGCCAGCAGCTGCTGACAGTTGGGCTGAGCAACAAACTGAGAGAAAGGGTGAGACAAAAAAAGACATGTTAATTAAAATGAAACTGTCCTTTTTTAACCCCTTTTCTCAGAAATCCATTCAGAAAAGTATGGACAAATCACAACAAAGGCCATTAAGCTTAAACTACCTTGATCCATGACCTGCAAACACTACACGGAAACAAATTATACACACACAAAAAAAATGATTCAAGACAATAAAGGCTGTATTTAAAATTTCACTCATCATGCTCACTGCATTTTATAGTATCTAGTAGTAGAAATATCTAACATATTATACCTTTAAATAAACATGTTTCACGAAATGCAAGTAACAAAACTGCTGACAAATTGCTTACACCACTGGATAATTTTTATTTTATTACTTTGCTGTGGCGTCTTGTCTATGTTGGAGTGGCCATATTTTAGACAAAATATAATTTTTTGTTTAACAACCTTACATGTAGAACCTTCTTTAAGTCTCTAAAACCATCCTTCAGGAAACCCTCCAACTGAGACAATTGAACAAACACATGTAAAAGGATTTTCAGTTGCTAATCAGACACAACAGCCCTCCCCAGGTATGCCCCATGTCTGCACATAGCATTTGTCTAATATACATTTACACCAGTAATTGTACAGGGAGTACCAGCAGACATTTGGGAAATGCCTGGACCAAAGATTCTCCTTTACACAGATGTAACATGGATTGATTTCCTGCAGTCTCGAACTCTCCCAGGTATGATGTTACGATGACAAAAACTGCCAAGACCGCCTCCCGCTGATAACCCACAGCAAGGGCAACACTTAGGGATGGAAAAAACATGCTTCAACATTCAACATCCCATTGGACAGAAAGAGACAGGCAAGACACTAATGAAATAATGCATATATGCAGCAAACCAATAGCTTATGCTGTCTAAATTATGTGTTAGCACAACTTAGCTAACATCCAATCACAAGAGTTGTAAAAACACTACATGTTAGATACAAATTAAAAGCAGACTTATCTTGTAAGCATGTGTAGTGGAGTTAATAATTCCACTTGCCATTAAAAGGTCATTTTTCAATGGCGAGTAGTTTCCATATGAGACAGGCTTTTTCTGTAACATGATCGCCATCTATTGGTGCTATTCTGCAGACTTTAGGGTAAATTCCTACACACTATCACCAGTCTGCAGTAACCTGTCTCATGGTAAGTCGCATATACTGAGCTCCACTGTTATAGTTAGATAAATGTGTTCATTGTGATAATATGTTAGTATGCATGTAGTATATCCACACTAGAGGTCTCAAATTTTATATTAGAGGCCAGTTTGGTTTTGTTTCTTTTGTTTTAGCTTAAATGAAAAAGTTCACCACATTGTGCTAGCTTGCTAGTCTGGTTAGCCTAGCTTGATAACCTAACTTTTATGATACAACCGTGGCAACAGTAAACTGAATAATTTCTGTTTTCATTTTAGCTAACTGGAGCTCTTTATAGTGACCAATGTGATTGTGAGACACTATTCTGCTATTTACCAGGTACAGATGTCTACTTTTGTGATTTCATACTGGTATTTTGTTAATATCTTGTGTAAGACTGTTAACCAGTCTGCTGTAGCCTGTTTCATGCTAACTGGAGCTCTTTATAGTGACAAAAGTGATTGTGAGACACTATTCTGCTATTTACCAGAATAAATGGCTGTGATAGCCAACGAAGAGTGACGGTTTCGTCTGTAACACAACACAACGCAAGAGAGAGAGAGAGTACACACCCGCTACACATGCAAGACAAATGTTTTAAGAGGGCAAACATGTCTTTAGTGTTGACTAAGATTTGATATAAACATCAGCTGGACATCTGCAGATGGTGATTGAAGTTAATTTCATCTTAACCTAGTTATGGCCAAATGGATCCCCATTAGAGTAGTATATGGCATTAAATTGTGGGTGATGAGGTCATCTATTAATGCAGACTCTGACATCTTGAATGCTTTCTGTCTATCTCTCCTTGTGAGATGTTGACTTGCCATTACATGACTGGAGGCAAAAGGTTGCATCTGGCAGGAGCAGATTTTGTCTGAGGAAGGTTTTTGGAAGGTGAAAATAGCCCCATTCACCCTCCCCTTCAAAGTAATAATTCTGTTCTAAGGCATATTCATCAGCATTAAGGTATATACATATATAGAGCATGCATATAGGGTCACTTCTCAGTGCTCCTTATCCCAGCATACACCCCCCTCAGGAGGACAGACTATTAAAATCTGGCCTGAGGGAGCACTTTCTCAGCTACAGGACTGCTTTGCACGAACAGAATGGAATATATTCCAACAACAGGACTTGGAGACATACACAGAAACTGTTCTGTACTACATCAAGAGCTGCAATGAAAATGTCTCTGTTGACAAGTGCATGCGGGTCTTTCCCAACCAGAATACCTGGATGACAAGCGAAGTCCAGACACTTCTCAACTGTTCAGCTTCCAACATCAGAGACCTTGAGGTCAGGTGATAGGGACCTGTACACCACTATCAGAGCCGACCCGAGGAGAGGCATCAAAGCTGCCAAGGAGGCCTACAAGAGAAAACTCGAGGACCATCTCAATGACCCAGGGTTGGTGTGGCAGGGAATCACTGCCTAGCTGGCAGAGGAACTGAACTGTTTCTTTGCTCGCTTTTAGGCAAAAAAGCCCTAACATAGACACACTGCCTCCACCAGCCTTTAGCGCCAACATATTCACTCTACAGGAACACAAAGTGAGACGTGTGCTCACGTGGGTGGATCCAGGAAGGCTACTGAGCCTGACGGAGTACTCCCCGGGAAAGTAATTGATGTGCTGTGGTACTCTCTAAGACATTTCCATAACGCTAGGGCTGGGTATTGTTAAAAAATGTTCAATACTGGTACGGATTCCAATACCGGTTCCTTAATGATACTTTATGATACCAATTTTTATAAAACAAAAAAAAATTACAACATTATACGTCACAGCACAAATCTTTTTATTTATATTTTCTCTCCTACTATATGAGCCCTGTCTCTGTGCGTAACGTCAAGTTTTTCCTGCGTGTCTCTACGATGTGTAATGTTAGACTGCCAAACATCAGCATTATTAGATCTTGGTAGAAGCATGCTGCATGCTTATTGGCTCAATGATGCTGATGAGATTTACTCCTTAGGTATTAAATGACAAGGCATTTTTTGATACTCCATACTTTAGAGGCAATTCGGTTGGTGCCTGAAAAGTATTGAATTCAATAGTATTGAATCTGACACAAGCCACAATCCCACCCTGCATAAAGTCGACCATCATCATCCCCGCACTCAAAAAGCCAACCATCGCTAGCCTTAACGACTACAGACCGAACACACTCACTTCAGTAGTCATGAACTGTTTTGAGAGACTGGTTTTACAGCACATCAGAGCTGCCTAAAATTGTTAAACTTGGCCCCCACATCTCCTCCACCTTCATGTTCAGCATCGGCTCTCCAAGGCTGTGTACTGGGCCCACTACTTTACGCTCTTTACACCCATGACTGCACCCCAACCCACCAACACCATCATCAAATTTTAAACACCATGGCGGCTGTTAAGAAGGCTCAGCAGTGACTACACTTCCTGAAAGTGAAAACAGTCTGGGAGAAAAGCTGCTGGGGGCCTTTTCTGCAGCCAAAAGGAGAGCTCTCCAGAGGGTCATCAATACCGCACAGAAAATCATCGGCTGCCCTCTGCCCTCCCTGAAAGACATCTTCCCATCTTGTGGCCTCAGCAGAGCCAAACACATTTTAAAGGACTCCTCCCATCCAGGACACCCCATTTATCCTGTTGCCATCTGGCATCCCTACAGATCTATCAAAGCACAGACCACCAGACCTAAAAACAGTTTCTTTCCCTGGGCCATAACCACACCAACTCCTACAAACATAGAATGACCCTTACAGCTAATATGTTGGTTTACTGTCCTTTCAAGGGCTAACCTACTGGATCTCGCGCAATCATTACATTAATAGTAGTGCAATAACATCACTTATCCTAGACCACATCCCTACAAATGTTTGCTTTCATTCACAATCTTATGTACACTTCTATTCAAGCGCAAAAATCACATCCATAACAATGAAATGTTTGATAACATGTAATTATACATCTACGTTTAATCTTACTCTAATGCAATAATTATCCACAACAGTGAAATGTTTACACTTATTTATACTTTTATTCTAGTAAAAAAATTACATCTATACCTGTATAATGTTTACATTTATAATTAGGGCTATATAAACTCTTATTATCAAAATCACAGTAGCTTAAGTTGGTTTTGTCATCGTGATGTTCTTCCTGTCTTTTATTGCACTGTTAAGGAGAGGCACTCCTACAGTAATTTGCTGTATTCACAAAAAGGCTTTCTATTTTATAGAGCCAATTAATTAAGATAATTAAAAACTTTTTAATTAGTTCAAATGTAATTAGTTTATTTGAACATAATCTAAATCAGAAAACACTTTAACACTGTTCTGACATTTTTGGCAGATAGCATTAGCAGTTTATGTTTCCTTACATGCATACTGCACACAGAAAAACCTACTTACACAGCAACTAGATATTTTTTAACAAGCCGTCATTCAGCGTCACGCTACACTGCAGCAGATTGTATAAACACCAACAAACCGAGTTCTTTGGTCATGTGGCATTATGTGTCTTTAGAAAGGCTACATTTCCTAAGAACAAATCTCATCTTTAACACATTCTACTTACACATTTGCAACAAAAAAGGTCCATGAAATGTATGCTACAAAAGGCATTCCTACCTCAGACTAGATACTTCTCCCCAAATACAAATTTTCTCCCACCTGCTCTAACAGAGGGGCATCAGGGTAAAACAATGTGTTTAGTGGCCCTAGCTCATAGAACAATAAAAAGGTGTGGTTTGTTGCTATTATGTTCTTGTGTACAACTTCAGGACATCATAGATATAATCACAATGACTAACGTTAATGGCTAGTTGTTAAAGTTTTAACTAGCAAATCCACTGATGATAATATGGGGAAGGAATAACACACTGATTCTTATAATGTAAAAGAACAATGCAAAAGGCATTCGTAACAATCTTCACTATTTTCCATGAAATTAAAAACTCTATGCTCATCACAATGCACAAACTAAATACACGAGCACGCACAAAAATAATAGTGGGGCAAGTATTACGGTTTCTTAAAACAAGAGCACAAATGGGAAAAAACCATAAAGCTTTGTTTTATCAAGTTCATTGATTGTTCTTGATTCAGCCATCCTCCAGATTAAACAGGCCAAATACACAAGATGACGTTTTATTTATTAGAGCTGCAAATATTAATCAATTAATCGATTAGTTGTCAACTCTTAAATGAATTTTGATAATTGATTATCAAATCAAGTCGGTTTGAGTAATTTTTTAAGACAAAAGTAAAAATTCTTTGATTCCAGCTTCTTAAATGTGAATATTTTCTAGTTTCTTCTCTCCTCTGTGACAGTAAACTGAATATCTTTGAGAGGTGGCCAAAACGAGACATTTGAGGACGTCATCTCGGGCTTTTGGGAAACACTGTTCCACATTTTTCACCATTCTCTGACATTTTATAGACCAAACAACTAATCGAATAATCGAGAAAATAATCAACAGATTAATCGACTACGAAAATAATCAAACAGCCCAAGTATTTATTATTGCTGAGGACTTTACTGGTTAAGAAAGTAAAATCTTACTGCAAATACGTGTGTTCATTATTATTGCTAATATTATTACTGTAAGTAGTAGTAGTATTAGTACCAGTAGTAGCAGCGTAGTTAGTAGATGATTAATTTAAAATGTGGTCTAAAATCGACAGAAGAAATCTTGTGCAAATCACCCATCTGTGATCAAACAAACAGCCACTGAGCGCTTGAAGTTCATCTGTAAAACCTTTTGCCACGGAGACCAGTTATGACACACAGGGCTGCTAACAGTCACACTGAGCTTTCATTCTCACAATGCCAACGGTTTGTGTCATATAAAAATAGCCAAAAGACTGCATGCAACGCCACATTTCCTGTCCTCCCACTATAAAGAGAAATAAGACAACTAATTTTTCTTCTAAATGTGATGAATTGAGACCTATTTTATACCATCCATTATTAAGACCACATTTTAACCAGCCTTTATTGTTGTTTCCAGTTGCTGTGTTAAGCAAAAATCCATGCAAAGTATAGCATACATTTACAGATACAATTCATGATAAACTTATGGTATGGGGAATTACTGGAATTGTTGGGTCTTTCTAAATTATAGAGTGTGGTCTAGACCTACTCTATCTGTAAAGTGTCCTGAGATAACTCTTGTTATGATTGGTCTATATAATGTCTGCTATAAATAAAATTGAATAAAAAAATTGTGGCTGAATTCAGATAAAACAACTTTGACAAATCCTATTTTGTCAATGCCACTGTGTAAATACAATTTGTAAATTCTTAGTGGCTCTATTTCACAACGAATGACAGAAAGTTGGCCCTGCATCCAGGGGATAAAAACTCCAAAGATGATGTTAAAAGACAGTAAAATGTTCCCTCCCTAATTAACATATTATGAGTATGTGTTTCAAGGAAATGGCCATCACTTACCCCATCATTATCCTCAATTATCTAATTGTCATGGGACAGTCTGAGAGTGCTACTGTAATGCGTTGCTAAGAGCCCGGCTGGCAATTATATGTTGTTCTAAACTCCCCAAGGACATCTCCACCCATCTCAGGCCATTTACAACTCGTCTTGGCACCATTCTTGTTATCCTGTCCATGTTGTTCAACCAATGTAATTCTTATTCCTTGTTGTACTTGTTGCACAAGTGTCAATATATTGTAAAACCCTGTCAGTTCTCTGTATGTCTGTATGTGTACCAGTATTACACATTGGTATTGTACTGCTGTGGGCCAAGAGGGTATCATAATCACCAAAGAGCTTACCTCTTTCTGGCAAAATTTGATAGCCAGCTTCAGTCGGGCCAGATCATTAGTGGTCTCATCCAGCAGAGGGTTCATGTCATCACGGTAGTTGAGTATTATTTCCAACTCTTTAGAGCTTCGGGTCTGGTCCAAGAGGTCCTTGGCAAATTGTTTACACATATGGGACAGCTCCTCATACTCTGACTTGAACTCGTTCTCTACTCTGCTGAGCTCCTTCAGCTCCCAGCTGAGCTGAAAGGCCGTGAGGAAAGGATCCTCGCTGGACAGGGCGATCAGGGACGGGCTGGCAAGGGCCTTGTAGATGTTAAGGCGAGAGCGCGAGTGGCGTAGGCTGTCCACGTCTGAACTGGACACGCACTCCACGCAGTTGCAGCGCACAGCATGTGGCTGAGGTACGGAAACACCTCGCTGCACGAGCAGTTTGATGATCTCATAGTTGTTGGTGTGGGCTGCAAGGATGATTGGAGTGATGTCTGGGGTGAAGTCTGAAAACTGTCTGTCGAGTAGAATTGGTGGGACCTTTTCAGGAAGCCATGAGAGGAACACAAATGAACATGACATTAAACATAATCAATTTACAGTATAGTCTTATTTAATCAGTTCACAAAAGAACACTGCTTTTTAAACCCCTTATAGGACCTGCACCAACTGGTTTAAATGGGTCTAATTTCATCCATCTTTGATTTCTGAGCACACAGCTAATGGCTTGTGGTTCAGCTGGCCTCAAAACATCTTCCTGGTTGGAAGCAACTGCGTACACCCTTTGTTCTTTTTCCTCCTTTTCACAGAACACACCAATCCATTACAGGGAGACCCAGCAGCGTCAAAAACATATTTACAAAGATGTCAACAAATTCAATGCCACCCAAACAGTGGAGACTGACTTTTTGTTGTCATCAAAGAGTATCTGTGCTGCAACTTTCAAGCAGATAATAAGAGTTAGATTCCTCAGCCATGTCTGAAACTAAGAACAGAGGAAAGCACATAACTACTTAATTTCTTTATCTATCAGTTTTAGACTAAAGAATAACATTACTGAAAACCTCTCACTGCTGAAGCCATTTAATTCAATCTGACATAACATTGACCTAAATGGTAATATTGTGCCATCATTTGGTGTCCAGCTACTACTGGTGTTAATGAAAGGCAGGCATGTTACCAGAATCTACAAATCTGTTTTCTAAACTGCTGTAGTCTAGTCTAAGAGAGCAGGGTGCAGTCTGCCAGTGTATCTCAGGGACGCCATCAGAATCACACGCACACCACTGATAGGAGGACATCCACTTAAAAGGAACACGGCGACTTATTGGGACTTTGTCTTATTCACCGTATCCCCCAGAGATAGATAAGTCCATACATACCCTTCTCATCTCCGTGCGTGTCGTAACTCTGTCTGACGCACCCACCGCTAGCCTAGCTTAGCACAGATCCTGGAGGTAACCGGCTCCATCTAGCCTAGCTTAGCACAGATCCTGGAGGTAACCGGCTCCATCTAGCCTACTGCTCCCAATAAGTGATTAGCGCAACACCTGAAAAGCACCGTTGTTACTCTCTGCTCCTCACCACGGGGCTGCTCAGGTGCTGCGAGCAAATCACTCCGCCCAAGTAGCAGAAGTAGCAGTGCTTTGCCTTCTGAGAATATAGTTCCCAGTATGTATACGGTTAGAAGATGGCTGTGTCATGTGACCTTGTTATTTGTACAAGCTGTGACTATACAAATCACAACATGTAAATAGGAACGTGTTGGTGTTATTTTGTCACTTATTGGGAGCAGTAGGCTAGATGGAGCCGGTTACCTCCAGGATCTGTGCTAAGCTAGGCTAGATGGAGCCGGTTACCTCCAGGATCTGTGCTAAGCTAGGCTAGCGGTGGGTGCGTCAGACAGAGTTACGGCACGCATGGAGATGAGAAGGGTATGTATGGACTTATCTACCTCTGGGGGATACCGTGAATAAGACAAAGTCCCAATAAGTCGGCGTGTTCCTTTAAAACACTGTTGGAAGTAATAAAAACAAACTGAACTGTAGCGTAATATACAGTACTATACAATGTAAATAAAGGTTTTGATCATTTGAGAATGTTGCCCTTAATTAATTGATTCATGGAAGATGAAAGACATAACTCAATATTAACTGATATTAGTTATCTTATAAATCTGCAATGATATTTCACTTGTTGCCAAACAGGACAGCTAACAATGTGTCTCACTGAAGTAGATTAAAGGCATCACATCCTGTACTTGTGCCCACGGACTCCTTTTTTTCTGTCCAGCCATGGACATGCATGCATTTGCAATTCACACAGACTGTATGAGTAGGAGCTACCTAAGCAAGTATTACATAGGGGAAACCACTTCATAAAGTAAGCCTAACTGGAATTAGTAGCTGACCGTGAGGCACCAGGACTCTTCTGCCCAAATGTAACCATGTTCAGTGATGTCATTATCTCGACAAAGGCTTCTGGAAACCCTGTACACCGGTTTGTATGAAATGCAAATGCCCAGTACAGTAATCACATGAGTCATAATTGTATGGGAAGGTTGTTTCATATTCTGTGTTCAAGCAAAGAGGCTCAGAAACCTTTGTAAACAAGTTCAATACAAACAAATGAATAAAATGTAATCGACTGAGGCCAGAAAGGTTAGCAATAAACAATAACTAAAAGAGAAACATGTGGAAATGTAAACTTATCAGAATCAGAAAAGCAATTATTGTCACAGTAAGTTACACTTACGTGGAATTTGCCGTGGTGATTGGTGCATACATAAACAAACAATCATGTTGAACATTAATAATACTAAACAATATATACTGAAACAGATACAAATCTATACAAAATAGCTGATTAGCATTAAAAAAAAGGAGGCCAGAATGTAAACTGTCTAAAATGTTATGGGATGTTATCATGGATCTACCTGTTTTTCCCCACGGGGCTTCTTGTGGTTAAGCAGCAGCTCCACGGCCCCCACCACTCCTTTCCGGATGGCATGCAGCAGGGCATCCCCTACATATACATTATAGCTGAGCAGCAGGTCAATGATCTCCAGGTTCTCATTGTCTATGGCAATGAGCAGCGCTGTGCGCCCCAGGGGGTCAATGCAGTTGATGTTGATCCTGAAGTAGATCTCAGCCTCCACCAGGGCTTGTTTCACACTGGCATAGTCCCCCTTCTCAACAGCCCCCAGGTAGGCCTTCTCCAGGGCAGAGAGCTCAGACTCAGCCCGCACGATCCGCAGAGGGATGCGGTCCCTGTACGAGGAGTTGTCCGGTTTTCGGTAATACAGCTGTGACATTGCTGCAACAGCATCACAGTCTCAACTGAGAATGGATGAGGAATTGCAAGACTGGGGGGATATGGGAATCAAGTTTCAGTGTTAGCTGTGAGTTTCACACACTGAGTGTAACAAAACTGTCCTTTTATACAAACATTTGAAAAATGCAAACAAATTTCAAAAAGGAAAAAAAAATCTAATACATTCACTTAATTTATAATTCTAGGACATATATTTGGCCAAATAAGATGTATTCATGTTTTTCATTCAAAATTATTAATAAAACACCTTATAGTTTAAATGAAAACACTCATCCTGTGCAAATCTAGAACAGTTTAACATAATCCGAAACATGATTAAAATGAAGTAAAGTAAAGGAACAGTTCACAGCAAATGACTAAAAGAGGAATTGTTGTTAGAAGCGTGCTAAGTCACATACATTAAGCCTATAAACCAAATAATCATGTGCAAAATAAACCCTGAAACTTTACCTTGTCTTCTCCTGTTGCTTCCCGGTTGTGATTTACTCCAAACCAACTCGACGGAGAAGCAGAGGACGCGGCTGTCAGGAGGAAAACTTGCGTGTTCGGATCCTCATCGTATCAAAGTATCCACTGGAGACACCGTTACTTATTGGCATGTGTGATCCCCTGCTCGGCCCTTTCGCTCTCTCGTCTGTATGGGCATTGAGGTAATAGTAGGCTACTGCTCTGCACATACACTATGGCTCTGGAAAATACACGCCACGTCGGATCAGGTGAAAACGAAATGCTGTCGCACTAAACTGCGCGCTCAAAACTCATGGGCAGACTACGCATTTTCACCAATCACCGCCCATTTTCACTGCATCAAAGTGAATTAAGTTGGGGTCGTGGTTTCCCATAAAGCAAACCAGTTACTGTTTTTCTTTTATTTATTTTATTTTATTTTATTTTATTAATGTTGTAAAGGCAGTCGTGTTAGAGTAGTGTCCTTTGCATGGCGTATTTTAGACGCCGAGTGAAAATTCAGGAGTCAGGAGACGCAATGCACTAAAGCAATTCTCAAGTTTGTTTCATGTTGCAGTTTGTTTTGTTGCATGATGCTATTTATTGGGACATTTCCACTGTGTTTTTTAAATGGCTCAGGGCAAATTAATTTAGATATTTAAAGGGACATGTATTTTGATCAGAAAGAGTAATGTAATTAATTTATTGACATACAGTGCAGAATAGAACATTTCTTTGACAATTCGTGACGTCACATTTTAAGACAACGCTGAAGTTGGCTTCCAATTCGTAAAGGCCCTGACACACCAACCCGATAATCGGCCGTTGGACAGTCTGGCGAGGTCGGTGACTCGAGTCTGTTTGGTGTGTCCCGTGCCGTCATCTGTCGGAGGGGCCGTCGGCCTTCATTTTGGCCAATTTGACATGTTGAATCGGAAGGCGGGCAGTCGGACTGAATGACCAATCTCATTGGTGGAGGGCTAACCCAGAATTGGCGAGCAAATGAGCGCGGCGAAAAATCTGACGAAAATCTTTTTTTAACTGACCTTTGTCGATCTGAAATGAAGACAAATTCAGCAACTGCACGGCCTATTTCTCGCTTAAAATGTTTTCAGAAACACGTTTCGGTGAACTATCTTCGTAAAAATATGAGATTATATTCTGAATGAGCATTAATGCCCGGTTGTAACATCCGGGAGCAGCCAGACCCACATGACGCGTTCGTCCAATCAGCTGCTGGTTTTAATTTTTGGGCGACAATACAGATTAGCGCCGCCTGCTGTTATGGAGACATATTACGTCTCGTCTCTTCGGTGTGTTCCGAGGCACTTTTTGGACCAATTCGGGGAGACTGATCAGTCCAACTGCCTTTTCTGCTGAGGGTCGGCTGTCTGGTTGGTGTGTCTGGGGCTTAAGGGGAACTTTAAGGGAAACTTAAAGCTGAAGTTAGCTTCCGATTCACAGCGTCCGAAACATAATTTACATTGCTGAGTGACTGATCCTCAGTTTTTTTAACCTCTTACTGTATTGAAAGTGTGTTTGTCATTAAGGTAAATTATTAATTATGTCTAAAACACACTTTTAGATTTGTGAAAGCTTTACTGTCTTCATGAGAACGCAATAAAGGGAGATTTCACAGGTTTTTTTTCAAATGTACACATGAAAACATGTAAACATGAAAAATCTCCCTTTATTGCATTTTCTAAAATAGAATAAAGCTTTCACAAATATGAAACTGTGTTTTTTTAAGAATCTTTAGCCTCTCTGGGATAATTTGGTCCAGATTTGACCAGTCTAGGTGTAGGGGTTTTAGATCTGGACCTGGTCTATGTGGTCTACATGTGGTTCTCATAAAGACAATAAAGCTTTTCACAAATCTAAAGAGTGTGTTTTAGACATAATTAATAATTTACCTTAATGACTAACACGCTTTCAATACAGTAAGAGGTTAAAAAAACGGAGGATCAGTCACTCAGCAATGTAAATTATGTTTCCCTGCTGAATCGGACCATAGCCTGTATATTTTTTCTTCCTTTCAGCAGCAGTTGCATCCAGATTGTCAGTGAAAGTGTGTAACGTAACGTAGAGTGTAGGCAGCGTTGGAAACTCTCAGCTAACGTCACAGTCAGATACCGCCCAACAGTCTATGGCTCCTCCCTCACTCCTCCCTCTCTCCTCCCTCACTCCGCCCTCTCTCCTCCCTCTCTCCTCCCTCACTCCTCCCTCTCTCCTCCCTCACTCCGCCCTCTCTCCTCCCTCACTCCTCCCTCACTCCTCCCTCTCTCCTCCCTCACTCCTCCCGCTCTCCTCCCTCACTCCTCCCTCTTTCCTCCCTCAATCCTCCTTGCCCCTTGCCGTAGCTCATCAGATCTACGCTCCCCCTGCTGGAGCCCTCAGGTAACTAGCCTACTACTCTTACAGGTATTGTGGATGACTTTAGGAGTATTAAACATAAAAAACACGAAAATACTACAACGATTGTTGCAGTAAACATTTGAACCATAAAATATGATATAAACTAAATATGCTCAAATGTTACAATATGAAAATGCTAAATAGGCCATTCAACTTGACTTGCTGGTACAGTAAGCCCATTATTCCATCTGTCAATTCATTTCAATTCAATTCAATTTTATTTATAGTGTCAAATCATAACAGGAATTATCTCAGGACACTTTACAGATATAGTAGGTCTAGACCACACTCTATAATTTACAAGGACCCAACAATTCCAGTGATTCCCCCAAAAGTATGCATGAATGCGTAAGTGCGACAATGGCGAGGAAAAACTCCCTTCTAGGAAGAAACCTGGGACAGATCCTGGCTCTTGGTAGGCGGTGTCTGACGGTGCCGGTTGGGGGTGTGATGAACAGTGGCTATAACAGTCACAATAAAGATAATGACTAGAAGTAGTAGTTGTAATAGTTCATGGTGTCGTAGAGCACAGCAGGGCGTAACAGGGCGTGGCAGGACGTTGGCCGGACATAGCAAGTCGAAGCCGGGCATTGCAGAGCGTAGCAGGGTGTAATAGGGCACAGAAGGGCGTAGAGCAGGACCACGGCGACATGCTGGGCGGAAAAAGAACATAAGGACTCTGGGAATAAGCTCCCCGGAGCTAGGTTAGTAACAAGCATTTCTGGGACATGGATACACACAGATGGAAAGAGAGAGGAGAGAGGAGCTCAGTGTGTCAAAGGAGGTACCCTGGTAGTCTAGAAGTATAACCGCATAACTAAGAGCTGCAGGGAAGGGGAGATAGGTTGGGGGTGCGCTATGACTGTGGCTACACGCACTCCCTGCCGGTATAGTCGAACGCTGCAACTCTGTCACATGTGTATATTGATGTAGACAAGCTGTACTTGTAGTAACAGGGCCACATGGTATGTAGCTATTTAGCTACCTTGCCAGTAACTGAATTTTCCAAACGCCATCCTGCAAATGTTTCACAATAAAGCCATGTTAGGAATGAAGGGTTCTGTCCACTGAATGCTAGAGGCTTTTAAGCTAAAATGGATACAGGAAGTGTTGAGCTTCTATTAACAGCATAATGCAGTAACATACATTTAACAGGACACATGGGAGCAGATCAGAAGAGGTTTCATACTAAATATGTGCACATTTACAAACAGTAGAGGGAGGTAGAAATAAAGGCCTGTCTCTAATATAGGCTTTGTCTGTTTCAAAAGTTGAGGTCAATAAAGGCCCCAGTCGCTATTAGAGTATTTATGGTTAGGCCTAATAGGTTTCTCATCGGACGGGGGCGTCTAGAGAATGAAAACAATGTTTCAGTTTAGAAGGGCACCTGGGACTTGTGAAATATGCAGCCTGACCTGAAATGCATGAGAAAGGAGGCTGTAGGGAGGATGTAGTCTGCAGTGTTTAGGTGCTAAAGTGGGTACTGACTAAAGTGGGCTCCTCTCTCCTCTTCTCTCTCTCCATCGGGACGCATTCATGTCTCATTAATGTATGTTATCATATTACTTCCCCGGTGTCCTTGTGTTTTCTAGTGTCTCAGATTTACTTGGATTGTGGTGGCACCTGGATTGTGGCTGCGCCAATCGCACTGTGCCAGCAAAGTCTTTATCTGGCTAGTGTGAGCATACAGTTGCTGCAAAGCCTCTTTTCCAACCCATCTCTTCCACTTTCAAAGGCAAAACAAACAAAAGACATGTCTGTGAGGACGCAGTAAGCTACATTTCACCCTTTCAATCCACAGAATCTCTCACTTACCGGACTTGTGGTATATGATTATCACTGCAGCTATTATCACACCACAATCCTCATGAGACATCTGCAAGGCAATCTGCAATCTTTGTACATTTACTAATATGCCAGCACCATTATCCAGCTGTACAGTGAGAGAATATGTTATGAACAGACACAAAATGTAATTGGACTTTTCATATACATCATGAAGGGGTTGTGAAACTTTTTTAAACATCAAAAGCTGGTCATGGGTTATCATGGTTTCACACAACTGGACCAAAAGGCTCTCATTAGCCGACATGTTTTACACAACATGACTTTAAAACACAACTCACTCATTAAATTTTGTAGAACGGTTAAAAGCACACTTTTGACATAACCTGGTGTGAGGAAGGACAAAAAGAAGAGATAAGATGTCAGCAGGTGGTCTAAAAGTTAAAGTGAAAACATGTAGGGATATTGTATGTTTGTGCAACATGGAGTTGAAAATGTGATGATGCTGTCTAATGTGGTAAACAGACCAAATATAACCAAACCAAACCAAGCAGAGAGAGAGAGAGATGTTGCTTTGGCAACACAGATGTATTTTTTTGTCATGCCAATAAAGCAACATGAAATTGAAAAATTGAGAGAGAGAGAGACACACACACACACACACACACACACACACACACACACACACACACACACACACACACACACACACACACACACACACACACACAGAGAGAATGAATATGAAGATAAACATCTCCCAAAGGGTCATCACAACTTTGCATGTTTGAACTGTGAACCATAAGTGACATCCAGGAAAAGATGTCGGAAGTACTTTACTGCCAAAATGAGAAATAGTCAACCCATTCTCACTCTGAACTTGTAAAATATGGACCCTTGGGCAGTGACTGTCAGCGTCAGATAGGACGCAAAAAGCACCCTTCAGCGTGTGGTAGCGAGTAGTACGAAAGCCCGAAAATCCGCATAGTGAGGTTGGTTGGGGTGGTGGATGGGTCAAACAACACAGGACTTTCACCCAGAAGACCGGGGATCATGTCCCTCATGTCACGTTTTTTAAACCCAACTGTCCCGTTCTTCTTTTCCTAAACCCAACTGTCCAGTTCTCTGTCCCGGCGTGTCATGGAAACATACTTTTTATAAGCACACCCACGACCTTTTCCTTAACTTAACTGCGTCAAAAGTGATGCCAATAGTCCAGACCAAGCGCGTTTAGATAAAGCGCGTTTAGATATGACGCTACAGGAGACTTTTAGCGTCAATAACAACAATCCAAAGGCACCTGACCAAGCGTCCATATTTTACGCGATGGGAGTGAGAATGTGTTGGAAATAGTATATAATGAGACTCCATGCAGCTTACTGCACTATTGGCTAGTTTGACGTGAGATATGAAGGAGCTCCTCTCAATCCATCACTTTGTTTTTCTCTCTTAAAGCAGATGGGACACGTGAATTTCCCAGAAAGTGATCACATAGGCCTACCAGAGTGACATAAAACAAGACAAAAAAAAGTCAGTAAAATCTTATAGACCACAGTTGAGAAATGTTATAATCCACAGAAATGGACCTCTAAAGAGGAAAGTTGCAGTTACACCATAAATAAGAATTTGTAGACATCTTCACATTAATAAGACATAACAGCTTCCTGCTTCTGAGCTCTGGCAGCTGTAGGTCGGTTCAAATGGGACCACTTTAAGTTAATGCATTTATTTTTGATGTCAATTACAACCAGTTTTGGACAGTTAAATAGGCTGCATAGAACATGTCATGTTTTTCTATCTACTGAGGTATTCTTCCTTTAGATTATTTATTACCCTCAATCTACTCCCTTAGTGTCCACTCTTGAGGGAAATGTCATAGAGATGGTTCACACCTACAAGTATCTTGGTATTTTGCTTGATGACTCCCTGACTTTTAAGCACCATATAGATAATCTTGTGAAAATGCTTAAACTTAAATTGGGCTTTTTTTTTTCAATCATTTTTTTTTTTTGAGGCAAAAAAGCGCCTTGTTAATGCAACATTTTTATCCATTTTAGACTATGGAGACCTGTTGTACATGAATGCCTCTGCTAAATGTCTCCATAAGACTGACATTGCATATCATGCTTCTCTGAGGTTCATTACTAATTGTAGGGTCTTGACCCATCACTGTGAACTGTATTCTCGAGTGGGATGGCCTTCTTTGTCCTCCAGGAGGCTGGTATACTTTCATTTATAAGGCCATGCTTGGTCTATTGCCATCCTACATCCTCAGCCCCCCACACATGGAACATGTTGCAAAAAGACTGGAAATTGACTGAATTACTTTCATTGCACGCTTTTAAGTCCAGATTGAGAACACTTGAGTCGATCCTTTGTTTTTCATAATGTGTATGTAATTGTATTGTATGTTTGAAACTCTTTTGCTGCTTCTTGGCCAGGACTCCCTTGAAAAAGAGGTTTTTAATCTCAATGGGACTTTCCTGGTTAAATAAAGGTAAAATAAAAAAAAAAAATTCCATTTGTCAACTTTTATTTAATACAGTTTTATTTATTAACTGAAAAAGCACCCTGGGCAACAAAGTATGTACAGTATAGCTACTTACATTGGCCCTGTTGTTTTAGTTGGAACAGTAACAGATGTAAGACAAGTTCCTTAACTGAATATGCAAAATTGGCAATCGCATCCATTGAAGATGCTAAACGGAGAATAAAGAAATTGAATTCTTTGTGTTTTGTGTTTTTTCTTGTCTTTTGAAGATTATAAAGGAATTACTTATAAACAAAACATTCTTCATAAAATCATTTTTAAGTAAAACAAATAGGCTAAGTAATAAAAATAGTGTAAAAATGATTCAAATGAGTGAAATAATTCATGCAACCGTTAATGATTCAGGCTGAAATTCTAATGTTACTGTTCAACGAAGATAAAAATGATCAATAGGTTCATAAGTGGCATTTAAAAAGATCTGTACAATATGAGCAGATGGTGCTGTGTCTTTCCTTTTTGTCCCTTGATTCTTTTCAGTATGCAGTCGAAGCAGCTGCTGTACCGTTCTTTGCCCTGAGGAGAATTTAGTAGTGTCTTCTAATTTCTATTCATTCAAAATAAACAGGGTCATGATGTGGTCACCTTTTGAATAGTCCTGTCAATTCAAGTTAACATAACACTGTCCTGTCAATTCAAGTTAACATAACACTGTATGATCAGCTCAGTCATTTTATTTTGGATACCTTCTGCAGAGGAGAACTGATGCAGCTGACACCAGACTGCAGAATGTCACCTGTATTGGATCTCATTTCCTGTTCTTATTCCAGACAATATGTAATGCAACTAATATCCATTATTTTGGCACCTTCCTTGTGTATATTCAACCTGATCTCACAGAATTCCGTGAAATGAACACGGCCCCTTAACTCAAAATCTGTGGCAGTTTCACAGAATCGCAAAAAATTCCGTGATAGGCCCACAGAAGAATTCCGTGAAATGAACACAGCCCCTTAAGTTATGGAAAAGGTCGTGGGTCGCTTAGATCGGGCCCAAAATATCAAGCCCTACCCGAGCCCGTGCACGCTGTGTCCGAGCCCGGCCCGATACATTAACTATAATTATGAGCCTGAGCCTGATTAGCCCATAAAGGCACAGTCCCGGAACCAAATGCAAACAAAATGTTAATCCCACCACCAACATTCAAATCTCAGGATTGGAACCTCTTATCACCCCCAAATTAATTGACTTTTATTTTATTTTTTTTACATCTAGTAACTCTAAACAACAACTAAATTTGAGCTAATAATGTTTCTGATGTTAATATTTGCAACCACAGCAGTGAAACAGGCGTAGTTCTGTAATTATTTTAACTTGTGAGAATCACACAAATGCTAGAAATGAGAAATCATATTCTTTAACTATATGTGAATGTACAGAGTCAAAGAATGAGCTTTTTCTGTAATAGTAACACTGTGATTCCCTCCATTAATTACAGAACTCACTTGCCACTAGAGGGCAGAGGAAGATTTCCTTCTCTGCCAAAGTCCTGATGAGCCTCAATTGGTGCACAGATGTTTAAGGCCACCACACCACTGATGGGATCTTATTTTTATTACTGTCTATCTTATCTGCTCTTTGGTGGCAGCTCTATATTTTTATGACCTGGAAAAAACACTGACTGTTTCCCCTTTTACAGCGTAACTCTCGCCAAAATGGGTCTTTTCTTCTCTGAATGCAACGTAACAGGGAGGAGAGTAAAGACGGAAAGCTCCTAAAGCTTAGTTCCATATAAATGCACGGATAATTCGTTGTATTGTCGTTAGTGAAAAACAATATAGACCTTGTAGTTGAAAAAGAAGCCTCATATAAGAATGACATTTCCTCCTATGGAGTCCGTTCATTCGCATTCGGAGATCGACTCTTTTTGACTGGCGAGACGGTAGCGAGCGGAAAAACAAACTGCTAAAGTAAGTCGTTCAAAACCTTTTTAGTAAACTCTGTGAACACAAACAATGTTCTCAATGCTGAGTTCATGTGTAGAGCCCCTGGTGATACTTGGAGCAAAGTCTCATGTTGTGTTGAGCCTTCTTAGTGGTATAGAGATTATGATGCAATCATAGTAGTGACCCTAGCACTCCCATCCAAAAGGCCATTTGACCGAAAACGAAAATACGGTCAATCTTAAAAGTGCTGCTTCCGTCCTAAATATGCTTTTAAGCGAAGGTTTGACTTGGGTACATTCACAAAAAGACCCTAGGTTGCATTTTGGCAAGAGTTACACTTTAAGGAACAACATTTCCTAAGAAGGCTCTCGGAGGCTGTTTGAGAAGCATATCAACTTCCTACAAAGGTTTATGTTTAGTGAGAGTTTGAAAATCTGGGCCACATGTTTGTTAATGAGGTTTGCTATTGCCAAAGAGTCCTCTGACCCAGTTCCTGGCATGTTGATTACTATTTTTACTGTTCTTAAGTATGCAATGACTCTCATTTTCTTGTGCCGGCACTTGGGGTTTATGTCTTTAATCTGCATATAATACGCAATGAAAACTGAAGAACACTTAGAACAAAGTGTGTGAATTCTCAGTGGTTAACTTTTAATCAGGTTTCTGGTGTATACGCTGCCATCAGTTACTGAAGACATTTACAGTTGCATGATTTAAAGGTGCAACATGTAATATTGTATGTAATACTGGCAGCTAGCGGTTAAAATAGTTACTGCACTACCAATTCAAAATACTGGAGAGTTGTTTCCCCCGCCCCCTCCTGCCCAGACTGGAAGTTCACAGAGGTTGCCAGGCTGAGACCGCAGCATTCACAACAATGTTGCTAGACGCTTTTCTCACATAGCCAGACATTACTCCACAGCACAGCGGAGTAGCTAACGGTAGATGCTAGTCTCACATAGCCAGACATTACTCCACAGCACAGCCGAGTAGCTAACGGTAGATGCTGGCTATATTGACAGTCATAAAAGCCCGTGCTCACGCTGAGCTCTGTAACCAACTAACAGACACACTTTTTCGGCTTAAAATGACAGTATGAACCGCTAAAAACACAACAACCTCACTGTCCTCTCCACACGCCAGTCAGGCACACTTCCTCGGCTTAGAATTACAATACGAAACGCTAAAAATACCACTACCTTGCAGACGGAACACACTTCATTGGCTTAGAATTACGGCAACAATCGCTAAACACACTGCAAACTCACAGTCCTCTCTTTCCGATTTACAGCCCCCCTCTCGCTTGCCTGGTCCTCCCGGTAACGTTAGCAGTTAGCAGGGTTAGCATGGCGGCGTTAGCCAGGACCAGTCGGGATCACTTTACTGGCTATGTCTCAATTGTTTTTGCGAGTAACCAACTCTGGTACTCTAGCTATATAATTCAATGTGAGTACACAAATGTTGAAATGACAAAAAATGCCCATCCCTAGTAGCTGTGATAAATTAGCCTGAAGCTAATGCTTACCCTTTCAGGAGGAAATAAGCCAACTCTGTGTCCTTTTGGGATCTAAGCTGTCTCCATCTTTCAAATACATCTCCAATATTTACCAGGGGGTTGTTACATCTCTGGTCACACAACTGTTAGAAACATGCTGTTTTCTTTTTTTTATGTCATGTAGAATCTATCTCCGTTGATCCTGTTCGTTTGTTTGCTGCTTTCATGGCTGTACTACCGTTACAGCTGTAGCGTGCTGGGTTTACGTTTTTACAGGTATATCTGGCAACCCGGCCTGGCTGTCAAACTGGGCCGTTGATAACAACACACAGATCAAAACATAAACATAAATTCCGTCACGGAATGTAAATTTCAAAAAGAAAAAATACTGACATTAGCATTGTTGTCAGAAAAGATAGTATTTCAGTTTAACATGTTTCCTTAATATCTGATGAGGCATTGGTGTCATTTTTGGATTTATTACAGTACAAATATTACATATTGGACCTTTAATATTAACTGGAAAATGTTTATGCTATGCACAACATCACTTGTATTACTAAGCGCTGCAGGCAGAATGATTCATGTTAATTCTGTCAAATGAGATAGAATGTGTTTTCATCACACAGCCAGAGAGCAATCCCTCATTTTTGCATTTAAACATTTACATTCCAACATGACGTTGCAAGCACTCTAATAGTGTTTATGTGACATTTCAAATAAAATCAGTCAAAGTTTTAACTGGCTTTGTTGAGTCTCTTCAGCAGAATTTACTTCATTTGTGTGAGCTCTTAACAGATAGCTTGCATACTCGTGCAAGAAACATGTTAACTATTTATTGGTGAAATCAATGCACTTTCAAATGCAGTGTTGTGCACTTTGCACGGCTGGTTTGACTTCACAGGAGGCCGTCAGTCTTTGCTAGGCAACTGCGTGCAGAACTCATCAGGCATTGCAGTCCAGCTCTCAGTCAATTAGATGTAGTGTGTATCGGCCAGGTTTCAACCCCGCTTCTAAAAATGAGCATTGATGCAATAGTCGAGCTGGCAGCAGAAATTCAAAGTCATTAGATAAGGTCTTGAAGTAATTAGGCCTGCCAGTTTAGTAGTAGTGAGACAACACAGCTACAGTAGCTCAACTGACAAGTTGAACCAAACTGAACACATCTGAAAATGATCAATGTTGTATCATTATTGTTAAATAATAATGGTTACTATTCCCACTTAGTGCAAGATCTGATTGCAAGCAGGATATTAATATGTTTACACTACTGTGTATGTAATTGAAAATGTGATACACCAAATTTAAAGTGGACTTTAAAGTTGCAATAACAATTCATGTTTGACTTTATTGTGTTGAATTTGTAATTTAATGTCTTGATATTTAACTTGATTTGTTAATAAGATCTGATTATACAATTAAAGCTTTAGTTGTATTATTAACATGAGATGATAACTGAAATCAGTCAGTCAATTATGCATTATTCTTTGGTGTTAGTCTTCAAACGTCATGTAGCTGTCACAATATGATACATACATTCGTGATGCAAAAGGTTAGTGTTTACTTTGCAACACAATGTGGTGTTGCCACCTTCTGGCAGTGGCAGTGAAGTATATGGTACTGTACATGATATTCACAGCTGTGGGAATTTATACCGGGAAAAATATACATGTTTGAATACTATAGATTGCTTTCTGGAAATAAAATAAAAAGAAACATTGACTTAGGCAGTATACAGTTTGTCTCCAAATACTTTGGAGGAATTTGTCATCTGTGGAGCGGTAAATATGCGTAGAGGTTATAGGTTCTGTTTATGTCTGTCTGCAGGGGTATTTACCAAACTCAATAAGATCAGCAACACCCCATCGCCTGACAAAAATGAGCAAGAGTTTGTCAGTTTGTGTGCTGGTGCTTATCAAAGCTGTCAGCGGGGGAAATGTGTGTATGTTTGTGTGCAGTGCTGTGGGGTTGGGGGGTTAAAAATTACCTCTCATAGCTAAAACTCACATCCATCAGGAAGCATAAAAAGCACCTTGTTACAACAGTTAACTCCAACAGATGACAGCTGACTTTGGCTTCTTGGGGCTAATGGAAAGATTAAGTCAATTACAGCTTGGCAGGGGGATTTAGAAATATTTGAGACATTCCCCAGACTATTGGAACAATTGGCACCCACATAGAAGCTGTCACTCTGAAGCAGTACATTTCTTAATGTCAGAGTAAACCCAACAAAATGTACTTGTACTTGTTCCTTTTCGAAAGAGTAAATCTCGATAATAACAAAACAACAAGAACACTGAAATGCAGTCCAAGAGAAAGCATTACTGTCCCCACATGTGCAGTGTGTGCAGCTTTTTCATGAGCATCTAGTGAATGCAGTCTGTTTCATCTATGATATTGTTGCTGACTAAGTCCCCGACTATAGATCAAACATCAAACCGAGTCGAAAGAGAACACATTCAGATCAGCAGAAACTGGAAACTCAAAAGGGTTGAGGAGGATAAAATGCAGCAAATGGGAATGGCAAGAATATGCAGCTGAGTAAGTCCCTTACACTTCATTGCATAGTTGTATTTTCATTGTATTGTTGTATTTTTTTTGTATTGTTGTATTTTCATTGTATTGTTTTATTTTTCTATGGTTGTATTTTTCTTGTATTGTATTTTCATTGTCTCTTTGTATTTTCATTGTATTATTGTATTTTATTTCTATTGTTGTATTTTTCTTGTATTATTGTATTTTCATTGACTCGTATTTTCATTGTATTGTTGTATTTTTCTTGTATTGTTGCATTTTCATTGTATTGTATTTTTCTTGTATTGTTGTATTTGTCTTGTATTATTGCATTTTCATTGTATTGTATTTTTCTTGTATTGTTGTATTTTTCTTGTATTATTGCATTTTCATTGTATTGTTCTTGTATTGTATTTTTCTTGTATTGTATTGTATTTTTTTGTATCGTTGTATTTTTAAGCAGCCCCTAAAGGGACACAGGAATTTGTTTTTTTCTGGAAACCAATCTGTCAGTAGCAGTCAGAATGTCTGCCGAGGAGGAGGTATTCATCTTCCTGAAAACGCAACAAATGTACCTGATAGTGTCATCAACATACTTTAAGATAATAAGGAAACTGTTAACTGATTCTATGCTGTGAATGTGAAATATTAACTTTAGCCACATAGCGTTAGCAGTACTTTGTTAGCATCATTTTGCTAGCCTTAAAAAAGTCATGTCATGTCCCCTTAGGGACTCCATATCCATATATTTTACTTGTATTGTTAGGCACCTTGTATTGCAACTTTGCATGAAATGCGCTATATAACTAAATAAGGTTTACGTTTACACCCAAGACGATTAAATCCTTAAATTTCATTTAATTTAATGGAGATATTTGGGGATTATCATGTTTTCAAATTTCTAGAATTACATTGCCTTTATTGCACTATTTTTGTTTGTTGCTGGAGGTCTTTTTATTTAAACTAATTCCCTCTTAGTTCAATTTGCACCTTTGCTTTTATAATAATCAACCAGAAATCTCCTAATAAAGTTTTCTGCTGCTGTAACGTGCAGATGGCACACAGTGACTCCCACCAGGGGAATTCTCATTCCTCTTTCTTTGTGCGCAGTATAAATGAGTTCAGCCTGCAGGGAGGGCAAACATGTTAAGTGCCTTTCAGCTTTAAAACTCGACAGGAGAAGGAAGTCCTGCGATTAAATGATGTGACCTTTGGCCTGTAGGCGACCACACCTCCACAGGAAGCCCAAGATTTAGAGTTTTTAATAACATAAAAGTCTGAAGTCAAAGACGCAGTTTCCAGTTACGGATGAAAGGTTAAATGTCTGCTGGTTGGCCTTTACTTGTGTCCTTCACTACCAGCATATCAGGCAGGTTAGCTCAAACATAATGAAGGCAGTTTTGACAGTGCCCTGGTGCCCCTAATGTTTTTGCACTGTTAGAGGCTTTTGGGCACAGCATTACACATCGTACTTCGTTAAAATCTCTCTGTTACACGGTCTCCTTACAAGAGTCCAACAACATCAAGCAATTAATGTCTCACACAGACAGAAACTTGATTTGGTACCAGCACAGAGCGATTGTGTGTTACAACACTTGATTGTAGGTTGTGGCAGACACTGAATTAGAGCCCGACCGATAAAGGATTTTAAAAAATCCGATATTCCGATATATCGGCCGATATATATTAAAGAAAAATTTAAATAATCCAGAAACGTGTAACAAAACATAAACAGATACAGGTACAGCACTGGCCATTGTCACAGCAGAGCTGGATCAATCTCTTCTGATTCAGATTCATTCTTTATTTTCCTCTAGGGAGGACATTTGTTTTCACAGTCTGTACACAGAAATAACATTTGGAACATGGTTTGAACAGGCTATTTAAAGCAGTTATGGCTAATAGCACAAAATTCCTCCCAAAGCAGGTTTGTTTTTTGCAGCATTGGTTGTCTGTATATATGCGGCCAGAGGGGAAGAGGGTGAATCATGGGTTTAAGGGCTGGCAGGGGTTGTGGGCTATGGTCAGTGCTCTGCGAGCGGTAGCAGTGTCAATGAAGGCTGGCAGATTGGGAGTTGGGAGACCAATTATTTTAGAGCCAACTCAGTATCACGTTTAGAACATATGTTACTTACTGAAAGTGCTCCGCTGTTTGACCAGGAGGTCGTAAAGAGGATGTGAGGTGTTTCCCATGATGCAGTTTGTGCAGCTTCATTTACAATTTACAGCTATTATAATAAGAGAGATAAGATACAACTTTACCGTCTGTTCAGACAGAACATTTTCTTGCATCGTCTGCTCCAACAATCAACAGATCACATTAAAAAAACACCAAACATAAAAAAAACATCTGTATGGTCACCCAACAAATATCTGACACACACACAGAGAGATGTGCGTCCTCATTATCAGAACTTGTTCTTCCTCTTCTTTTGATGAATCTATTTTTGTCTTCTATGTTTTCTGCAAAGCACAGCGATGAATCTATTTGTTAAAAGCCGGCTGTAAATAATCCTAAATAAGCCTCAACTTGTTTTGTAAGCAGTATGATTGCTCTGGCCATACATTATAGTTTTAATACATGGGTCCACACACACCTGGGGAATTTGGGAGTACAAATAAAGAAAATGATTAAACTCAACTGGTTCCGCTACCTTTTTAGATCTGTAGCATCCCAAGAGTAATATAAACTGGGGAAGATGAATTTGGCTGCCGGTTGGCTCTGCGTTGTGTTTCTATGGGTTTCACAATTTACATTTATAGTGGAGGACTTCAGAGTGGATGCTGGCTGCCACCATTCCAGCTTCAACCATCAAAGAATTGTCCCTGACAAAGACATAATGAACTAAAATAGCCTTAATGAGTGAGACCGGGTTGTATTGTCTCCAGGGTATAGCCACCAACAGAAATAGCCCTGATAAGTCCAAGGAATAGAATGGAGTCACTTTAGCAACACTGACACAAACAGTTGGGTGACGCCAACAGAGAAAACTATCAAAGGTATTTGGAGCTAAAATTGATTAGTAAATTCACAGAAATGATGTGTGATATGGAAATTGTATTTACCATGAACATATAGATAGATAGATAGATAGATAGAGAAAGAGATAGATAGATAGAGAGATAGAGAGATAAATAGCTACTTTATTCATCCCAAGGGAAATTTTAGGCATCCAGTTGCTTAGACAACCATAACACAACAAACACACATACACACATATATCTCACATACATAAAAATCACTCACAGAAATGTCAAGAGTTAACAAGTGAACAGTGCATTAGCTTATTATTAAATATTAATTGACTATGAAAAGACAAGAATGTAAACATAATAGAATTGCTTGCCAAACAAGAAAAGAAATAATATTCTTTAAGACCAATATATAACAGGGAATAAGTTATAAGATGTACATGTTGTGACCAGAGTCCAGATTGTGTAGGAGGGCTATTATAGCCTATAACAGTGGTTCCCAACCTGGGGTCCGGGCACCCCTCAGGGGGGGCGGCAAAGATCACAGGGGGGGCGCAAGTCTTTATCTGGTTTGAGGTTGAGGTAAAAAAAAAGAATTTGCTCATGTTAAACAAATTATGATAATACACTAGAATATATAATAAGTACAAAAGTCTGTATAAAAACTATATATTTTTGCTCTCGCTTAAAATTGTAGGCAGGCTACTTAGTAGGCTATAACCTCCGGGACCTCTTAACCTGGGACCCTAAACCTCCGGGACCTCTTAACCTGGGACCCTTGCTGTCATCAGGTCAGCTGCTAGCTGCTATCATCCTCGTTTTTCCTGCCGCCACGGCATCACTATTTTATGAATAAAACATGGCGGAGAAACGTAAAAATGCTGATAACTACTCTGTATCAAAAAAGAAAGTAAGGCTCTATCTCGAGAGTTACAGCTTTTCTTAGACATGAGTAGGGGGGGCGCCAAGGAAAAAAGGTTGGGAACCACTGGCCTATAAGACAGTCAGGTGTACAGCAGACAAAGTGATATAATGGTAGGGGGGGCTGAGAGAGACAGGCTCATGCTAAAAAGTCCATTTATCCCCTCCCCCTTTTGTGTGGTATTGAAGATATATGAACACAAAGCATTTTAATTTGCAGACTTTTTAGAACAAGCATGGGCTAAAACAAAGACGGCTTTGTTTCGATGATTCTCTGTCTGGAAGTGACATTCCCTCTAGTTCTGTTTTATATATGAAATGTTTACTTTTATAGTTGGACAATTTATGGGTTACACTACTGTGTTGTGGCTGCTGTAATATGTTTTCTTTATTCTTTATTTGTGTGCAAAGTAGAGTACGGTATGTTGTGTGTGGACATTGGACCGGAAGCTGACGATGAAATTACTTTTGTAATTGGTGTCATGTAATTCTGTATGGGATGGGCCACTTAGTGTCATGACACGTAAATAAAATATCATATCACATCATACTAAATGTATTGTTTAATTTAACACACACACACACACACACACACACACACACACACACACACACACACACACACACACACACACACACACACACACACACACACACACACACACACACACACACACACGTTTTTGTCAGCCACAGTTCCATAGAGCCATTGTCACCCCAGAATAGTAAAAATATGATACAAGCATGCAGAGCAATAAAGGTATTTGTTAATAACAGTAATAAAGACATTATACAGATATTTGCTTGGCTGCAGATTTCAGCACTGAACACACAGATGGTTCATCCAGCAGCACCTCATTATCCCTGTTTTAGGTTAACTTGATGTCACTTCTCAGAGCTTGAGGCATCTTAAATGATGCATATCTCTGTTAACTCCGGTACAATGCCAGTGGTGTCATTTCCAGTGTTTGGCCTGTCGTTGTGTGTGTGTGTACTGTAGTGATGAGAAGGCAGGGCATTCAGCGGAGAGAAAATTGAAAGTCAGTTGTTCTGTAGACAGCAGGCAAAAAGGGATATTTTTAGATTATGGGTGCATCTAACGTAAATATGTTGTATTGTTTTCTTTTAGGCAGTCTTTGGACTGCTGGAATAAGCATATTTAGCTGTCTTAGAGTCATCACTTAGCAAAACAAAGTGAGTGTCTAGGCGCTAACAGCTACAAAGAAAAATGATTTTGTTGTCAGTGTTCAGCAGTAAGAAAACCTTTAATGAATGTGCAACCTAAACTCATCTTTTGTTCAGATAAATAATTTAAAAATGGTATTCAAAAGTGAGCTGAACTGCAATATGTTCCCACCTGCACCGTGTGCATCTTTACCCCACAATAAATCACCTGCACATCAGGAGTCCAAATGGCATCCTCACTTCCTTTACAGAGGAAGGATTGGTCACTTACAATAAATGTGATATAAATGCGATTTAACAGAATATCATCAAACTTCCCCTTGCCTCGAAAATAAGCCTGAAGGTTTGGGTATGATCCAATTCCCTCTCTGCCATCGCTGCTGTCAGAAAAGTTCTATTCATCTTCTTTTTCATTTTCTCCTGTAACTAGGAGCTGTCAATGCCTAGGGGCTTTGCCTTGCAGTTTGCTTGGCTATATTTATAATTGGACACCGTCAACAGTGTCCAGTCCAACTCAACTGCACGGTTTGTTATGGCAGCTACTGTGTACTGATTTCAACACATGCCAGCTGTGAGACGGTTTGTATGACATTAACAATAGGTAGGTGTAGACACACTGGTTGCACCCACTACTTTGTGGATGGAATGAAAAGCATCTAAAAAGGGATCAGAGGGGACTGAGTACAGTTGATGTCAAATTCTTCCAGGCAACAGCTCTAGGGATGCTACACATGCATACGTGTGTACATCTAATATATACGTACAAAGGCTGTGGGGTAAATCAAACAGAATAGAACAGCTGGGTCTGTAGCTTTGAATCAAAGATTACCACAGTTGAATTACTGACATTTAAATTTAATGTGAAACCAGTAGGCCTACACACATCATATAGGAGCCTGGCAATGAGACACTGTAAGATTTTGCATGGCCCTCTGTCCCTTCAACATTCTCAGACACATATATTAACTAGGGCTGTCAAAATGAGTGCGATAATAACGAGTGAACACAGTTTTGTTTTAATGCCACTCATTTTTTGACGCCCGTTCTGTGATTTAGACCTTGGGCCGCTCCGTAGTTTGGGAAATCAGGAGGCGATGCAGCAGTAGCATTGTGGATGGCTAGCAGAAACAAACTTCCTTGAGCAGAACTAGATAGAGAAAAAGGGTCTTCTGAATGGCAAGTTCAGTTTCAAAGCCATTCCAGATGGTTCTCTGGACAAGACTAAAGTTATTTGCATGTACTGTAAATGTGAACTGAGTTACCACCAGAGTACGTCAAGTCTTAAAATGCCACTTGAGCATATACAAAAAAAAAATCCCCTTTAAAGTACATTTAGAACAAATAAAAAAAGTGATAAATTTGCGATTCATTACGAGTTAACTATGGACAATCATGCGATTAATCACAATTAAATATTTTAATTGATTGGCAGCCTTAATAATGACCTTCTAATTCTAAAATATCTACGTCTTATGTGGATGTGCAGTGTTGCTCACCGTGCCAAAATCCTACCAACATGTAATATAACTGAGTCATTTAAACCTACCCTGCTGTGCTGCACAATGCCTGCGTGGGTGTCCTCTTAATCAACGCTGGTTGAGCAGATGAGTGGCGCAGAGAGAGGCAGGATCATGACTGGGCTTGTCAGGAGTCAGAGGAGAATGCTCTGCTGGGGGAAGCGTCTGACACCTGGAGGACCTGTGTGATGAGAGAGCAGCAGAGCAGGAAATAGGACAATGCACAACTCCAATAAATAGAACTTTTGAATCATGCTTTAAAAGTGGATTGTGGGCTATTTTGAAGGGTAAAATCTGTCAAAATGAGCTGTGTGTGGTGTGTGGTGTGTGGAGCATCCTCCCTCCCTCCCTCCCTCCCTCCCTCCTCAGCATCGTCAACCACCAGAGGGAGACAAAGCTTTTCTCTAGTTTAGAGTATCAGTGAAGACTCTTTTATACAGCTGTACTTTTCATTGCTTTCCCTTGTTTTTAGGACTAGTCTGCTCCATGGAGTGGAGTGACTGAATACTGTATCTTTGATTAGAGCACAAATGTAGGTGACTTTATCTTACAGCGTAACATGAAGTCATTCGAACATCATTTCCATTTCTGTCCTGGCCATAATGCATGCTATAAACCTTGCCTCCTGCCCAAATATCGACTCCTTCATGTATTGTTCTTTCCCTTATCCAACCTGATGAGGTGCAGCCCACGCGGCATCGTTTTGTGCGCCCAGAATGACACGAGCCACATCCATTTAAAAGCTGACAAACGCATTCCAGCGGAGATATTGACCAATGGGCTGAGAGGGGGGCGTAACTGTCCTTACTCCGGCAAAGCAGGAGTATGAAGTTTATGTTATCAGTGTACAGCTGCTGGGGGAGAATGGTGCACCGTAGTGCCCGTAGGTGCGTGATATTGTCCAACTCTGGTTTTATATTCTCGCAACTTTAACCGTAGGCTACTAAATTTAGGAGGGTGTATGCGCAAAGTTCAACGTGTCTCCGTTGCGGTTCCACACTCCAAATGGCTTGGATTATTCCCCCGCATCTGCACGGGACTGGCGCTGCTTTTGTCCTGCTTGCGGTGATTCTGACAGGTGATGCGGTCGCGCAGGTCTTTGACAGCTATGGATTATCGTACGCCTTGAGGTCCGAGCTGTCAGAGGACACAATATTGGTTGCCAATAATGGGATCCGCGTGCCTTTCGGGAGATCTGTCTTCATTGATCCCATCAACGATTTGGTTATCCAAGTTCAGCCCGGCGATAGATGCAGCATAACGGTCCTGGACAATGATCCCTTGTCTCAAAGGCCTGGGCACTTGTCTCCGAAAAAGTTTCCGTGTGAATTTGGCCCCAACGACGTGAAGTATTCTCACTTTGGTTCCAGGAGTCCTCCGAGGGATAGAGTGAGATTACAACTCAGGTACGACACCCAAACGGATACCGTTATAATCCCGTTTATGATGGAGGTGGAAGTCATCTTCACACAGCTCGAAGTGCTGACCAAAAACATGCCACTCACTGTCGAGAAACTGCTCGGCACAAGTAACCCCATCGATAGAAGAATTTTAGAATTCACCTATGATAATAGCGTGCATCAATGCAAAATCGCCTCTCTGTCCAGTGGCAGCGTGCTGCCCAGGTATGGGAAACTTGTGGATGGGGACAGCCTTGGAACAATGGTAGACTGTGATGAGTTTATTAAAATGGACATCCGCTATCAGCACACTTTTGCTTTGAAGTCCCCAAACCGAGATTACATTCCAATGCTTGTGGAGTTGCATGATAAGGAAGGCAATTTGCTCAAGCAGGAGTTTTTCCAAATTCTAGTGAGGATTAAAGATGGAGAGGAGAACACAGCTCCCAAACCCAGCTTTGTTGCAATGATGATGATGGAAGTAGACCAGTTTGTAATGACAGCGATAACCATGGACATGCTGGCTGCGGAGGATGTTGAGTCTAATCCTGACGAATTAATTTTCAACATCACATCCACCCTGTCCTTTGAGGAGGGCTACATAGTGAGCACAGATGATAGGAATTTACCAATAACCTCATTTTACCAAGGAGACCTCAAAGACTTGAAAATTGCCTACAAGCCCCCTGCTGTGGATTCAGACACTGAGCGGATTTTCCAGATTGAGTTTGAGGTTGTGGACACAGAGGGGGCTGTGTCAGACCCTTTTGCTTTCATGATTGTTGTTAAGCCTATGAACACCTTGGCCCCTGTGGTGACTAGAAATACTGGCCAGTTACTGTACGAGGGTCAGTCCAGGCCTCTGTCCAGCTCACAGAATCTGGAAATCAGCGACGAGGACAGTTTAGATAAAGTCAAAATCACAGTTATCGATGGGCTGAGGCATGGAGAATTAAGTGTTCTGGGTTTGAGGAGGAAATTTTTCACTCCGGCTGACCTCGACGCCGGAGCAGTCATTTATCAACATGATGGCAGCGACACATACAGTGATAATATTATTTTCAGAATGACAGACGGCACAAATGAGGTGGAGTTTCTGTTTCCCATCACTGTTGTGCCAACTGACGACGAGCCTCCCATAATCAACGCCAACACTGGTTTGGTTTTATTCAAAAACCAAATGATGGCAATCTCCTCACTCATGCTCAGTGCAGCAGACATCGACTCCGAGGATTCTTCAATAAAATTCACAATAGAGCTTCCATTTTCCACGATTGGGCAGGTGTTGCTGCGTCAGTCTGAAGCCCCAGAGGACCCGTCGACCTGGAAGTTTAATACAGAGGATGAATTGTATGAGAAAGCAGTGACTGAATGGCTGCAGCAGGATATTACAGATGGCAAACTGTTTTACAAGCACATTGGGCCTCACAGCGTCAGCACAGTCATGGATCAGTTTGTGTTTCGAGTTCAGGATGACAATGACCCACCAAACCAATCAGGTGAGAGCTCGTTTATTATCAAAATTCTCCCTGTTGACGACGTCCCTCCTGAACTGTACCCTGGCACGACTCTGCAAATGACCGTGCATGAGTATCAGCTTACGTACTTCCGAAAGAAATTCCTGCGTTACACTGACCTGGACTCAGAGGATCGGGATCTCAAATACACAATAATCCAGCCACCGATGGATACAGATGAGAATAGCCCCATTGTATTGGGAGCTCTGGTATTAACTGAAAAGCCAAACACTGAAGTCACAGTTTTCACTCAGGCGCAAATTAACCACCATAAAATAGCTTACAAACCTCCTGATTTAGAGCTAGGAATTACCAGTCACGTTTTGCAGTTCCGGTACACCGTGGAGGATGTTTCTGGAAATATTGTAGAAGGAGTTTTTACTATATTTTTAAAGCCTGTAGACAACAAGCCGCCTCAAATAACCAACTCTGGATTTACTGTGCTTGAACGCGGCACGCATATCATTACAAGTGCTGAGCTGGACACCTCAGACACAGACACAGACAACAAACAGATATCCTTCACTATTACTCAGCCTCCACTGCATGGCCAGATCCAGTTCACATTCACTGAAATGACAAGAGGAGACACTTTCAGCCTCGAGGATATTGGAAATGGCAGAATGTCATACATCCATAATGGACATGAATCAACGGTTGATTCAATACAAATAGATGTCAGCGATGGCGTCCACATTGTCCCAATTACTATAAAGATTACAGTGAAGCCAATTGATGATGAGACTCCAACTATCAGTCTCCCAGCTGGCACAATTGGCTCCTACATAGATGTACTGGAAAATGGAGCAACAGAAATCACAAGTAATGTCATTCAGGGAAGAGATGAGGACACGGATGACCTCCGATTGACGTTCATTGTGGAGGACCCACCATCATTAGGTGTCATTCTGGTGAAAGGTGTCCAATCTGGCACATTCACCCAAGCTGATATCATTAACGGCTTTGTGGTCTATGCTCATACCAGCGGGGAGATAGGTTTGACCACAAAGGAGGACTTTTTTAATCTCACATTGACGGACATGTCTGATGAGTGGACTGTAGGGGGAAATAAGATCACAGGTGTCAGAGTGCATGTAACTATTCTTCCCCTGGACAGCCAGGCTCCAGAGGTCTTTGTGGGGCCTCAGTTCACTGTTATTGAGGGAGAGAAGAATGTCATTCAAATTCTTCATATAAGCGCTGATGATGCAGACACCTCCAACGATGACCTCCTTTGTACAATCATTGTACAGCCGACTTCAGGGTACGTGGAAAATATCTCCCCTGCCCCCGGCTCAGAGAAATCCAGGTCCGGGACAGCTATTAGCGCTTGGACCATCAAGGACATCAGACAGAATCACATTAACTATGTTCAAAGCATTCACAGAGGAGTCGAGCCAGTGGAGGACAGGTTTACGTTCAGATGCTCTGATGGCATCAATTTCTCTGAAAGGCACTTTTTCCCTATCTCCATAATCCCCTCTAATGATGAAAAGCCTGAGATTTACATGAGAGAGTTTGTAGTTATGGAGGGCATGAACATAGTCATAGACACTCCCATTCTGAATGGCGCTGATGCAGATCTCCCCTCTGATCAACTCACATTCATTATTACCAAACCCCCCAAGCACGGATTTATTCTCAATCAGCTCACTACCGGCACTATCCCCGTCTCAAACTTCACCTTGGATCAGATCAGAGAGGCCTCCAGCATTGTTTATGAGCACGATGACTCAGAGAGCACAGAGGACAGCTTTGATATTGTTCTCACCGACGGAAAGTTCAGTGTAGAGAAAACGGTAATAGTTATGATTATCCCTGTGGACGACGAGACACCGAGGATGGCAATCAATGACGGCCTTGAAATTGAGATAGGCGACGTGAAAGTCATAAATGGCGATGTTTTAAAAGCCACGGATCTGGACTCAGAGGATGACACGTTAACTTATATTATCCGCTATGGGCCAGGTCAGGGATATTTACAGAGGGCAACACCCTCTGGGACTTTACAAAACATCACAGTTGGAATGAACTTTACACAAAGCGAAGTGGATCAGGGTTTAATTGTGTACACCCATAACGGGCAAGAGGGGATTCGAGACCTCATCAAATTTGATGTGACAGATGGCATCAACCCTTTGATTGACAGATACTTCTACGTGACAGTGGGTGGCATCGACATGGTTTTCCCAGACGTGATCAGTAAAGGTGTCTCCCTTAAAGAGGGTGGCAGGGTTACTCTGACAACAGACCTGCTCAGCACCAGCGACCTCAACAGCCCAGACGAACACTTGGTTTTTACTATCACCAGAGCTCCCACGAGAGGACACCTGGAGTGCACAGACACACCTGGGATGCCCATCTCGTCCTTCACACAGCTCCAGCTGGCTGGCAACAAAGTCTACTACATCCACACTTCCGATGACGAAGTGAAAATGGATAGCTTTGAATTTGAAGTGACCGACGGCTACAACCCTGTGTTCCGCACTTTCCGCATCTCCATCACGGACGTGGACAATAAAAAGCCTGTGGTGACAATACACGGCCTGGTGGTAATCGAAGGAGAGAACAAACTCATCACTCCTTTTGAGCTAACAGTGGAGGATAGAGACACTATTGACCGCCTCTTAAAGTTCACAGTCACTCAAATCCCAGTTCATGGTCGCCTCCTCTTTAACAACAGCCGGCCTGTCACCTCCTTCACAAAGCAGGACCTGAATGAGAACATGATCAGCTACAAGCACGATGGCACAGAGAGTGCAGAGGACAGCTTCTCTTTCACCGTCACCGATGGCACTCACACAGACTTCTACATCTTCCCCGACACAGTATTTGAGACCCGAAAGCCCCAAATGATGAAGATTACTGTCCTCCCGGTGGATAATGGGGTGCCCCAGATTGTGATGAACAAGGGGGCCCCGACATTGCGGGTTCTAGAGACTGGTCACCTGGGGTTTGTGATTACCAGTAAGAGCCTTAAAGCAGAGGACAGAGACAGCATTCAGAATTCTGTGGCCTTTAGGATCACCGGTGCCCCAGAACATGGCTACCTGATCAACCTCGGCAAAGGAAACGCCACTATCACCACCTTCACACAAGGTAAGATAGCTGCTGATTTGAATTTGATGCAATTTTAAAATAGTTCCAATACAGAGCATAAAATTGACAGAACAGGGAGTATATAGCTATTAGGGCTGCAACTTACGATTTATTTTCATTTTTGATTAATCTAAATCTAAAAATTAATTTTTTCGATTAATCGATTAGTTATTTGGTCTATAAAATGTCCAAAAATGGTGACAAATGTCAATCGGTGTTCTCCAAAGCCCAAGATTACGTCCTCAAATGTCTTGTTTTGTTGACAACTCAAAGATATTCAGTTTACTACAGAGGAGAGAAGGAACTAGAAAATATTCACATTCAACGAACTGCAATCAGAGAATTTAAACTTTTTTTTCATGTAAAATGACTCATTAAAAATGAATCGATTATCAAAATAATTAGCGATTAATTTAATAGTTGACAACTGATCAATTACTGGTTAATCTTTGCAGCTCTAATAGCTATAACAAATTTTCAACTTTAGTCCCTAGTTGGGCTTTTACATGTACAGTGTAATTAAAATATACACCTTTCAGTATCAGTATCACAGCTTTGCAATCCTGTGACATTCTGTTAGATTTGTAACATACTGCAAGGACTCACATTGAAAACCATTTTTAATTCTCTTGAGCCCACTCTCATTTTACATTTACTCACTCTGCTAAATGTACTCCCCTGTGATGCCTGGAAAGAGTTCAAACACAAGGTTTTTGTTTTCGCTCAAGAGACTGCCTATTTACAGAGATAAAATATGCCAGTGCCTCAGGCTGATCAGATCTCACTAGAGGAGTGCATTTTTCCAACAGTGCCCTGTGTATTTCACTTTGGGAGCGAACTGATGGTAATTTGTGCATTACCGGAGTCGTATTTTGTAACCGAAGGAAAGGGGATTACGGACATGGTGATTGATAGGTGGCATGGTAGCCTGGCTCACAGCAGACCAATAACTTTGCTAACATGAGTACAGAAGTTATATTTTAAGCAGACCAGAGCAGTGTCTTGATAAATCTTGGTAAATGCTAAATTTCAGGGTAGCTGCATCAATTAATAACCATGTATCCTCTGATTTTGTTTTTTACTAAGTCACTGTGAGATGCTTTCCCCAAGAGGCCTGTTCAATATTTCAAGAGTTCTCACAAAAATAAACAGACAGTAAATAAAGATGCTATCTCCTGGGCATTTCAAAATCATGGCTATGCATTTTTATGCATCGTCCCTTTGACCTTCCAGATCCAGGGCTATATCAGGATGACAAACAGACCGCTGTGATGGAGTCCCAACAATCAAGCTATTCTTTATGTTCTGTGTCATTCAGGAGTCTAAATAGATATACACCCCATGTTACCAGGCAGTTTCTCCTTTCAGATTCCCCCGGCACTATGCAGTGGGCCCAATTCATCACACAGCCTCAGCCTGCTTGTAAGGGCTAAGGAGGAATTATTGACGGATAGTTTTTCAGGAACATAATTTCCCACTTGTCATATCAGCCAAATAACTGATGTAAACTTTTATGAGTAGGATATCATGGATATTTATGCAATTATATCTCTTTTTCAGCTGAAATTGACGACATGAACATATGCTATGTTCTGAGGGATGGCGTCAATGCTACAAATGACATCTTCTATTTCTCCATTGAGGACAATGGTAAGTTACTTTACTTAAAGGTGAAGGGTGGGGGTGTGGTCTTGACCAACTTGGGTTGGGTACCGAAACTCGGTGCCAATAGGGAACCGGTGCCGACGTAAACGGTAGTAACGATAGCGAATAAGAACGAAAGTTTCGGTGCCTCATTTCGGTGCTCGACTTTACACTACACCTGACAGCATGTAACGTTAGCCTACCTTTAGCTAGCAGCTGGATTAATCACGTTTAAAATGCTGACAGCTAACGTTAAACAGTGTAAAGTGTGACTGTATTTCACTGTGGAGGACTTCTACAGCGGGATGTAACAGTCTGCTCTGCAGCGCAGCAGCTGCCGTTGTCGCAATTCATAGATATACAGTATGTTTATATGGTCGGAATTAAACAACACAGACGGTGCGTTCACTCGCAGCTGCCGTTGTCGGAATTAAACAACACAGACGGTGCGTTAACTCGCAGCTGCCATTGTCGGAATTAAACAACACAGATTCACTTAAAACAGGTAGCCCTGTGGTGCATTCACAGTAATTCTAAAATACCCTTTTCCCATCTGGGGTTCAACAGCAATTTACTGTCGAAATAAGTTATTGTTATAGTTATTACATTATTATTAAATCTTTAATTTTGACCATGGCCTTAGCAATAAACAAGTCACTGACTGTTGTTTACTACACTTATTTTTTTTCTTCTTCTTTTTTTTTAACTTTATTGAAAAGTACCGGTTCAGGCACCGTTTAGGCACCGGCACCATTTTAAAAGTATTGATTTAGCACCGGAATCGAAAAAAAAACAGACGATACCCAACCCTAGCCATGATGTCTCTCTCTCTCTCATGGGTGGGCCAAATTCTCTGGTCGGGCAAAGCAGAGAAAGGGGAGGTAACCTTGCTCCTTATGACCTCATAAGGAGAAGATTCCTGATTGGCCCATCTGAGCTTTCATTTTCTCGAAGGCAGAGCAGGATACCCAGGGCTCGGTTTACACCTATCACCATTTCTAGCCACTGGGGGACCATAGGCAGGCTGGGGGAACTCATATTAATGTTAAAAAACCTCATAAAGTGACATTTTCATGCCATGGGACCTTTAAGATGCATACCTTTGGGGCTGAAATATTGAATTTTGATCAACTTTAAATTTAAGAGACTTTGATTTCTTTAAGAAGGGAAAGGAAAAGCTTGCATGTGCTTCATAATGGGCAGAATTACTAAGCAAAAGCTGTGTGCACAGACAAGAGAAAGTTACAGAATAACTGCACAGTTTCCTATTTCAGCATGAGTAAATGATAAAATATGCATGCAGTGAACAAGAAAAAAAATCAGAAAGTCAGAGCCCCCATGCGTATTAACCTTTCATCTGAACATTCACGTTTCTTACTGTGCAGTATACTAGGTATGAGTCTTACAGCACCCCACCTATGATCCACCATTATTTCTTTTCCATGCAAGGGCCGCCTTATTTGAAAAAGTTAAGATTGATTTAGCAAGCAAGTAATTAGTAGAACAATTAGCAAAGACCTTCCTTCCACTGCAGATATGAAATCAGGCACAGGCTCAGTAAATGGTTTGAGGCAATCATGCCGGTGTTGCCGATTAGCAGAAGCAGTGTGCCTGACAGTGTGTCCTTTCTGCTACCCTTCAGCCGTGATGAGTGAGCACAAAGGACCTCTCTAATAGGGGCCCTCTTTTCCCACAAGCACCTCAGAGGGCCCCAGTACACATTTTCTCATCTCTAGACTCGGGACTAATCGGTGGCTTCAGCTGAATAATACACAGGTTAACATCAATGCCAACAGGTGGATGGGGTGCTAATGAGTGATGACTAAAATGCAGGGAACAACTCCTTATCAGGCCACAATGCTGAACAAAAGTGCTTTACCTGAGCTGCTGGCAAATGCCAAGCCCATGCAGAGCTCTTTTGTTGTTGAGTGAGGTTCCGCTGGTCCCTTTATTATTGTCTCAATTGGGTTATTTGTCATGGATCTCTCGGGACTTCTCTCCCTCTGTCACATTCTCTGTCTTTCCAGCTTGCTTGATGCTTGATGACATATGTACTTGAATAGGTAGTTTACCTTCCAGAACTGGCAATTAGATTATTTTTGTTCTAGCACTCCCTACAATATTTTACATTACCTTTAGACTAGATAAGAGGATTTAAAACACCATATGTCTTGTTCTGTCCTCAATTATAGTTATGTGCTCTAACAAAACTTACAAACACATCGTATATCTCTAAAATGTCATTCTATGACATGGGAATTGGAATTTATAGTGGCATCTAAATGGCTTGAGTCTTTTTGGATGACCCATCCACACATGTACTGCACTGCAGCTTGTGAGGCAGTCAGTGAACATCTTTTTTAAAAAGATTTAAGCTGTGCTGGTGGCTGCCCTAAATCCCCAGACAGAGCCTCCAGCTCTTTGAACAGTCGTGTTGAGGAGCCGAATGGTGTACACTGGCACACAGCTGCACTATGTCATGTTCAGCAGTGGAAAACATTCTCCTCCTCACTTTTAAGTTCACGGGGAAATTTACCAACTGCACTTGGCAATTTCTTCAGTAGAAACGTTACTTTAATGTTGCATCTGTTCAGTGGGATTGCAGGAGGTTGCTTTGAGTATATATATGTATGTATT
The DNA here is from genome assembly GCF_004354835.1 of Perca flavescens. Taxonomy (NCBI): domain Eukaryota; kingdom Metazoa; phylum Chordata; class Actinopteri; order Perciformes; family Percidae; genus Perca; species Perca flavescens. The sequence continues at coordinate 3,261,428 of NC_041333.1, forward strand.
TATCCGCATATGTGTGTACTTTAGGGTGGTGGTCATTGTGTTTACGTTACATATAGACCTACAATACCAATAGACAGGATTGAAACCAGGGCTGGAGCTATTGAGTATGATCTTTTCTTCTTAAAAAATAAATAATTTAATCTATGAAATGGACAAAAATAGTGAAAATCCCCATGACATTTTCCCAATTTACTTGTTTCGTCCGACTAAACACAAAGATATTCAGTTGATTTTCAATTACGTTAAACAATGAAAAGCAGCAAATCTTCACATTTGAGAAGTAGACAACATTAAACTTTACAAGATTTTGTCCGATAGATTGTTTCAAGAATTTATCAAGTTTCATTCTTACTGTAGATTAATTTTCTGTTGGTTGCCTAACTTATAAATCGACTCATCATCTCAGCACTAGTTGAAGCCACTAACATTATCTGTTGTCACTTTTCCCTTGCTCAAAGATGAGCTTACTGTACTGAGATCAGTGCCCCACACAAGTGATTGTTATAGGATTTGTGCTGGCTCCATTGTCAATCCAAAAATAATGGGACTTACAACTTGCACTCATTACAGGGCAGGGCACTAATTTACTCTTGACATGTTTTCTTTTGCGCTGGGAGAATGACTGGAAAGTGCCAGGCCATTCATTACACTTAATCCAAATACTTATGGCAGTTTGTCCACACAGTGGTTTTAGCTTTTGAAGCTGAAATCATAGTTTCTCTGAGAGATGGATTGTCTTGGTGCAGGGCACAGTCTTGGCTCCTGAGTTCTTCTTGGCAGCGATGCATCTGCTGCTTGATGTGTCATTCAAACTTGGAGTGTTCAGAGCCCAAATTAAAATCTACATTGGACCTGACCTACTCTTGTCCATTGTTCTGCACAGTTCTACAGTATGTGAATATTGGCTGCAATGATGACGTTTGCTTTAAGTGGCCCAATATTTATCATTTTATAAGAACTGCTACAAAAGGATAACTCTCAGTAAATTATTTTGTAAAGATGGATAAATTATGCAATCTACACTTGAGAAGATGGGCTTTTTACCACAAATAATAACATGGCAATTAGGCTGCATCCCAAAATGCTTATCATATTTTTTAAATTAGTATGTGTCACAATAAAAGGATTGTCACTGTGTGACTAAAACACTGCTACTTTTAACCCTGATGTGGTAGAACAAACTTAATATTGAAATTACACCAAAATTATACTGCACTTTTTTTTTTAATGGGCTTTATAATCATGGGTTATTGGTGGACTTTGTGTGTTATTTACATTTAAGAAATCTTGCACTGTGTTCCTTTATAGCTTTATTTAAGGGGCTTTTTGCCAAAAAGGAGATAACAGCTTATTTACTCAGAGCTGCTTGTTTGTCGCGCTTTTTTGTCAAGCTTGTCAAAGCTTTGAATAAGTAATTACAGAGGACTGAAATTACACATATTAATTTGTGTTTGTTTACTGTTTTAGAGAAACCCCCCATCATGGACAGCTAAGCAATGTTACAAACAGAGGGGTGGGCCAGAAACCTTTTTAATCACTTAGAAAGTGTCATGTTTAGGGATCTGGATGTTTGTGTGTCCGTGTGTGCCAAGGAGGGTGCTGCTCTGTCATTCTAAGTCTGTTAATTGCTGTGTTTCGGTGGACTCCAGGCCTCCCCTTGTCTCCTGAGGATTTGGGTGCATTCAGGTGAGCTTACCTGAGCACACACGAGCCGTGGCATTCCCAGGCTACTATTTGTGGAGCAGAATCCCTGTCTGCCTCCAGCCAGTCAGTCAGCATCAGGGATGTTCCTATTGACAGACACACTGCTGTGGTCTTTGTTTTTCATTCCAGGCACTCACTACCATCTCTTTTTTTTTTTTTTTTTTTTTTTCTTTCTTTCACTGAGCTACAAAGAGGCAGCAAAAGATCATCGATTGTTCTGTTCATAAACATATGCTACTTCTGATGCTCCAACTCCACAGCTATGTCCAAAGTTTCCTTGAGTTTCCCATTTGTCTTGTGAGATTTGTTTAGTATGTGCATAGAGTACAGAACAACTTTATTTCAGATTTATACATGAATGGGTCAAATTCCTGACTGGAAAATTTTTTTCTTACTGTGGCAAACGGAGAGGAATTTTTCTTTTTCTTTTCAAGTTTCCAATGTAAGTCTGCAGCGCCCTCCTCAACAAGCATGTTTTGTTTGTTATTATATAAGTTCAGGTCCCCGTGAGAACCTCGACCTAATAAATCCTCCGAACCATTTTGGCCTGCCGTAACATCTGCCGTGTAGATCTCCTACATTTTCCGTGTTATCGGTGTGTAATCGCTTGTGACACTGAGTGCATACTTAAATCCATCTCCCTCGTCCCCCTCCTGACTAATCCCAGGTTCGGAGGGATTATCTTTCTCCCCATAGCGTGCTACAGCACAACAAAAGTAAGGGGGGACATGCACTCACATGCAGTTGTGAGGGTAATACAGACTTTGTGTAAGTTATAATATCCCCATCACAGTGCAGGTGATGACTCTGCAGTTTCACTGTGTTTCTATCCTGTTATTAATGAAAATGTCTTCCCTACACTTTTCCTGGGGGGTATGATATTCCTCTGTCCTTGGGACCTAAAGTCTGAATCACATACACATAATATGTGAGTTTCAGGAAATTACATAGCCGGTCCAGTTGTTGAGTTTTTAAAAGGGATTTTTAGGGGCGTTAGGTTTTCCTCACAGTCCATCTGTGCTGCAGCCAATAAAATAGGTAGTCCTTTTGATTGTAGTGGAAAATGTTAAGTGATAAAGACATCTGGGGGCTGATTAGAGGTGCCTTTCCTGGCTAACAGCTGCTTCACATTGGGGGTTAACAACACTGAATTACAGAGAGGATTTAGATTAATCGTTTTAAATGGTTTAAAAGTGATCTGCGCTTCTCACTAGTCCCTTATGTCTTTAGTCGCTAACTGTGACTTATAATTTTCTCACCGGTCTACATTGCAGGTATATGTGCAGTGTTTAAATCCCAGCATCCCAGATTTATTTTCCTTTAATGTGTGTGTGAAGAGCAGAGAAGTAAAGAAAAGGCGTACAGTATGTTGGAGAGTGCTGCAGTGGCTAAACAAACAAGGAGGAAGCTGTGCTCTTCGCTGAGGGTATGAGACATCCATTGTGAGCTTACAGCCTTGAGCCAATGTAATTTTTCTTAGAAAGAGATAAAAAAAATTCCATTATTAATGGTTGGCTTATTCTACAATGCACGTAAGCCAAAACATGTCGATGAGAAGTTTTATTCTTATGTTATGAATTATGCATTGAGTTAGACAATGAATGGGTTCTCTGTCTTTTTCCTTGGGTTTCCCTGGCTCAGGTTTTTTGGATTACTAACAGCAGTTAGTCCATGTTTAGTCAGAAAAGCATCTTACTGTTTGAGATGGGTGTCCTGGGACAGAAAATAAGAGTCCTGAATGTATTAATGATAATTTTGAAGAGCGACAGCATCTTATATATTTTTTATTCTGGTGGCGATTGTATATCACATACAGTAGGTATTTGGGTAAAACATGGCTGTGCCCTCATTTTCCCTTTGGGAAACAGAAGGGAAACCCTGCTTGATGATTCCCTTCCTCTGTCTTAATATGCTGCCAAAGTCAATGTATGGAGCTGAGGTTAACAAAGCAAAAGCAAATTCCCAAAAGTATAGAAACCCCAGGCCCAGGCTTGTTCCCTAGATGATGATATGTGTCGTCATACCTGCCTCAGGATATCAGTCTAGCAGAACTGGGGCCGCTCAAGCAATTAGTTTGTAGAAAATCCTTCTTTTGTGAAAAAAGCTTGCAGGCTGAAGTTTGTGTTCAGTTTTGAGTTTTGACAGTCAGGAGTCCCTTCAACTCCACATAAACCTGATGAATACATATATAAAATACATATAGCTTTCTAGCAATGGCAACAGGAGAAGATACATGTGTAAAACGGGATAGGAAACTGAAACGTTTAGCAATGTTGTTTGAGTTTTGGCCATAACATATCAAACCATTTAATGAGACTGTGTTTTGAGAAATCGGATAATCCAAAAAACAGCAGGAACTCTGAGTCGGTGATGCCACAGTCACTGCTGTGACATCTCTTTTCACTGTAGCAGAACTTTTGTTCAATTTTGCAAAATCACTCTGGATAATGTGTTTTTGGCCCCTGAATCCCAGCAGTGGGTCGGAGCTGCTCCTCTCAGCCCTGGTGCAGGATAAGCCTCTGACAGCTGGGCTAAGGCTCTATAGTGTCACAACTCTCTCCAGCTTAGACTGGCTTTCAGGATTGGAGCCCAATGCAGGGCTCCTTTTTAGACACTTTGAATGCACAAATATTCACACACATACACAGTCATACACCCAAATCCCCCACCATCTATCCTTCTCAGGGCCAGCTGCATGATCCCATAATCAGAGATGAAGCTGGCACTGCTCAAATGTTGCATCTAGATGCTGGGCATCAACTACAGTTTAATTGATAATGGCTTTGTCTTTGATTTCAAGCTGTTGTCTCTTTTGATTAGACTGCCGCGATGTCAGCCAGGGAAAAACACAGCCTTTCCTTTTGATATCACCAGCGTTCCAGTACTCCAAGAAAATATATACAGTAGGGGAATTGAACATGTTACACGGTTTGCATTTTATATTCTCCCTATGAACATACATGGAGTGTGTCTTGAGAGGGCTCTCATCTCAGAAAAGGTGCAGATGAAATCCTTTGGGGATTTTGTTTGTGGATAAACCCCCTCTCACCCCTACCACCTCCACCGCCACCTGCTTCCCTCCATAAGTGGAGCCTGATAGGCAGGATATGAGAAGTGGTCTAGCTGAGAAATGGGAGGGAATAGCAGTCAGAAGAGATGATAGATAGAAGTGCTCTGTTGGTCCCAGTGTTGGTGGGGGCAAGGCGTCAAGCTGCTTCCTGTCGCCTGTAGCAATGGCATGAATGTGCTGATGTGCAGTCGCACTCTAAACACCGCCTGTGTTGACAAGTTGTGAGGGCTCAAACGTAGTAGGTGAGCCCTTCGGGTGTGCACCATCATCTACATCAGGGATATTCAAAAGGGGGTCCGGGAATGCAGGGGGGCCTCCAAATTATTGTTAATTTTTGTTTTGTTTTAACATGAATCCAACATATTAGCAAATATAAATCCCCACTGCTTACTGGCCTATAGGTAAGGTAGTCACTAAGATAGCCATCCACAGATCCAGTTAATCTGAAGGATTCACTGTGCCACATGTATGTTTTAAAATTGAAAATGTAATTTATAAAATCATGCCAACAATTATTAGGCTTTTTTAAAAGCGTATGCAAAAAAAGGTATATATAAAGGCTTTAGGCGCCCTACACGTTATTGTAGACCCAGTTTAATATGCTACTTAATTTTATACAATATATGTAGTAGGGGGTCCCATCTCCGTCTCTCTTTCAGTTAAGGGGTTCTTGGTTTAAAAAACATTGAAGACCACTGATCTACATACAATAGAAATGATTTGTATAGACTCATCTTTTTTTTTTTAAATTTTTTAATAGATTTTTTGCTTAGAAGGACATAACAAATAACTAAAAACCATATCTGGATCAACCAGGGAAATGTCCAGAGCTCAGATCAACCCTTCCCCCATGAAGAATAGTGAGGAATGTCTTTCTGCCTGAAATTAACTCGACCATGCCTGGGTTTATCTTGGTTTTCCAGGACATAGGCTTGGAGTGAAGAGTTACATATTAAATGGGAAGAGGGAGACGAAAATAGGCCACAGGGTGCAGGTCTAAACCACTAGGCAATCTGATACAGCGGTTACATTTAGATCATTTAGTAATTGGCAGAAGCTATTACAATTACCACAAAAGGCTATCACTGGTCAATGCGTCATATGCAAAAGCTTTTTTCAGCACATTTTGTGTCATTACAGGGAGGGGACATTTAGTGCTATTGGGGCCCTGTGGCATATTCAGCTAACAGATTTACACTTAATTTACCTTATAAGGAAGAGTTGATAATTTTTTTAAAGGGCATTGATTGCGCATAAGTTAAAATGTCACAGACAGAGCTGTAGGCAATGATGCAACTTCTGCACGCCTCTCATGTTTATCCCCTTTGACATTTAGCTTTTGTGCTTCAGATCTAATAGTTGTCGGTGTCTGTGAGATAGAACTCATCACATCGTATTACTTTATTCCATTCCTCAGGGTGTTGTGCTCCATACACCGGGTCGTGCAGCTTTGTGTTCACTTTCAACACCCATGGTCTCTGAATCACCGCCCAACATAGAGAGCAGCTTTTTGAATCTGTTAATTTTTGACACATTTTATCCAATTCTGTGGTTATTTTCAAAGTGTTAGGTCTATTTTGGAACTATCATAGTTGTTATCACCACCTTTCTCTATCAGTAAGCTTGAACGTGTGAGCACTTCTGCTCTTCAATGCTGACATCAGTTTCAACACTGTTCCCTGCGCCATATTAAATACATTTAAACTTCATGACTGACAAGCTACATTAAGCACTGACACAGTTTATTTGGCGTTTTTCAATTCAATTCAATTTTAGGATTTGTAGGACTAGACCGCACTCTATAATTTCCAAAGCCCCAACAATTCCAGTAATTCCCTCAAGAGCAAGCATTAGCAGTGGCTATTGCGACAGTGGCGAGGAAAAACTCCCTTTTAGGAAGAAACCTCGGAAGACCCAGACTCTTGATAGGCGGTGTCTGACAGGGCCGGTTGGGGGTGGGATGAACAGTGGCAGTCATAATAAAGATAATGGAACAGTGTCTTTTGAGATTTCTTTGCCAGTTATTTGACCAGCAGATATAACCCACCCGTTGTCTTTGTTGCTGCCTTTGTATTGTTAAATAATGGTTGCTGATACAACATCATTAGTTGCTTATCAGAACTGCCAATGGAATAGCCACTTGATGAGGTAAAGCGGGGGTCTCCAGTAGCTCGCCAATAGGTTGACAAACTGAGACACAAAATTACCACGATATTAAAAGTGAGGTAGCTAACTTTGTGGGCCATAGACGTGTAAAGTGGTAATTTTTTCTTGGACCCTGATGGGAATATTTTCAGTGATGTAGCTAACTTTGTGGGCTAAAAAAATGTAAAATAGTCATGATTCATAAGCTTTGGGTATTGCAATTTCAGCGAACAGTAGCTTCATTCAGCTTATGTGTGTTATGTAAATAAATCTAAGCGATGTGTTGCAAGTAGGTCATGGCCACTTTTGTTATTTTAAAGTAGCCCTCAGATGAAGAAAGGTTGGAGACCCCTGATGTAAAGCCTCTCTGTATATGACATAATGCCATTTGCCAAGTTGGAGGTGTAACATCTAATTTACCACCTGGGGATCAATAAAGTATTAGATGTAACACTTAATTTACTAACATAGACGTGCAGGAACTAAGGTATACCAATTCTAAGGACTGTTGCTATATTAGTAAGCTAGACTAGGTACAGTGTTGATATTATAGTCGGTGGATGTGACACATATACTGCTAGTGTTAATGTTGTTTTTTAACGGATGGGTTTTTAAATGATGTGTGACTGCTTTAGTTACCTGGCTGCAAACCAAATCTCCCTCTGGGGACAATAAAGATAATGACTGTAAAGGTTGAAATATTATAGTCAGTTATGGTCAGGTGATGTGGCTTAAACTTTGCAGTCAGTATAGGCTTAAACAGTTCAATGCAGTGTTGACTATTTATTAGCATAATCTATTTATGCTCTTACAGCATTTAGCCGTTGCATCAAATTGGCATTATGGCATTATTATTGGCTAATTAGGACGTAGTGTTGGGAGTGGTATAATAATTGTGATAATTACAGTATGTCATGTATAACAATAAGTTTTCTATTCAAGCGTTGCACTAGTGTAACTTATATTCAAAATCGAAACTTAAGGAAATAGTTTGCCCAAATGATTATGCAACTTATGATGGGCTTTGTTTGCCTTGCCGTGCAAAGGTATAGGCTTACAACTAACAACTTATTTTCATGGTCGATAAATCTGTCAAAAAGCCCAAGATGACGTCCTCAAATGTCTTGTTTTGTCCACAACTCAAAAATATGCAGTTTACTGTCACAGAGAAGAAACTAGAAAATATTCACACATTTTAGAAGCTGGATCTAGAATTTTGTCATAAATAAATGACTCAAACGAAATAAATGATTATAAAAAATAGTTGACAATTCAATATTTGACAACTAATCTATTAATCTTTGCAGCTCTACAAATGTATAATTGCTTGGCTAACTATAAGGCTGTACTTCCTAATGACAAACTTCACAGCACAATGCAATGTATTGCACTATATAATAATATATATACAGTACAGACCAAAAGTTTGGACACACCTTCTCATTCAAATGCGTTTCCTTTTATTTTCATGACTATTTACATTGTAGATTCTCACTGAAGGCATCAAAACTATGAATGAACACATATGGAATTATGTACTTAAAAAAGTGTGAAATAAGTGAAAACATGTCTTATATTTTCGATTCTTCAAAGTAGTCACCCTTTGCTTTTTTATTAATAAGGGAAATAATTCCACTAATTAACCCTGAAAAAGCACACCTGTGAAGGTAAAACCATTTGAGGTGACTACCTCATGAAGCTCATTGAGAGAACACCAAAGGGTGGCTACTTTGAGGAATCTAAAATATAAGACATGTTTTCAGTTATTTCACACTTTTTTGTTAAGTACATAATTCCATATGTGTTCATTCATAGTTTTGATGCCTTCAGTGAGAATCTACAATGTAAATAGTCATGAAAATAAAGAAACACATTGAATGAGAAGGTGTGTCCAAACTTTTGGCCTGTACTGTATATATTATATTTTAAAAATGAGATATGATTGGACTAAATATACTACATGTAAATGATGCAAGAGTAATGTACATACAATCACAGCACACAAATAAGTTTCTGAATGTAATTTGCATGGCCACTGCTATACCCACAACGTCACAGAATCCATCCCTGCAACTACCAGAGTGTCTGAATTTGCAGCAAAAGTTCTTTGAGATTTTTCCAGTGTAAAATCCACATTCTTATACAATAACCGCCAGAAGTTGTTTTACAATGATTAAAATACAGGGGAAGAAACTTGCCGTTTGAGGGTCTAAATGGAATTTTGCAAGCATCCTTAGAAGTAATCTTCCTGTACACATGTATATATTTCTGAACCCTGGTTTGTTTTAATGCACAGACTAATCTTCTGTTCAATATTACAAGAAGGAGACAAAAACAACACTAAATCCAAAGACATTTTCTCCTCCCCTTTTCATGAATGCGGACTAGCATGCTTATCTTCAACGTGCAGGTTTGCACAGTTCTACTTGAAGGGTTCCGTTTCACCAATCATAAACAAAAACCAAGAGTAATTTAACACTTCTTTAGAAATTACCATTCCTGTTTCTCAGGGAGCCTTTACCTCTCAGGCAAAATCCTTTCTACACGTGAGGATTTGCAAGTAATAACTGTGAAATGCAGCTGAAACATGTTATAAAAGGAAACCAATGGAGGCCCCGAGAACAGCCTCGACAAACACCCCGCTCTATTAGTATGGAGCTCATGATTCTGTGGGACTGGGATGGGCTTTTATATTCTATGGCCTCACACTGCTGCTTTCAGCAAACAGTCCACCATTATTCGATCTGACAAGAGAGCAAACACTGTGCATTCAAGGGTCAAGCAAAAGCACGTCCCCCTCGCTTTGTCAAGTCCCTTCATCCTGCATCCTTATGTTGCTTTGTTTTCTCTCAAATTTTCACACTTTCCCTTGTATCCCCCTTTGTTTTTTCACTCAAGGCTCTTTTCTATTCAGTCACCAGCATCATTTGAGAGTTATATTTAACATATGCACTTGTAACAATGCAAGCCTTTCAGCTCCTGGGATGGAGACAGATTTTTTTGTCTCCATGAGCTCATCCCTTCAGTCAGGAAGTGCGTGACATGACTTGATGTATGTTTGTTTTTCAAGATTAGCCCAAAAGGAGTGTAACATGTTTTTTTTTTCTATGGGTTCTTATTCATAAAGATGTTGTAATGAGAAGCCGGTTTACCCTTATGGCTCTTACTGTATCTTTTTCAGCAGAGTTTGCCTCATGGCTGTCTGGGCATTCATACAGTTCATAATCGACTGGTAATGAGCGAGAAACTCTCGATTTTAAATCCACAATGACCTTTACAAGTGAATGGTGAAGAAAGCCCTGCAGCCGCTGATTCAGCCTTTTGTTGTTGTTTCCCCTGCAATTGCGAGTTCAGGCTTTAACTCTCTAAACCGTGTGGCTGATTGTTAATTAAGACACTCAAGGCTGCATCCTCTTTGACAGACAGGAATGCCGTTCAAGGGCAATCAAGGAATACTTTGTCTGAACTTCACCTACACAATCGAAACAATAAAAGCCGTTAGCAGAAACTTGCATACCTCTTTTGGATTCAGAAACCCAAGGACGGCTAATTGATTTATGTGCTCGCTTGTGGAGGGATGCAGGAGAGAGTTAGACTTTTCATCTTTTCAGTTTTCAGGTGCAATAATTATCATTCTGCTGAACAAGGCCTGACAACAAAAGGCGCATTATGGTCTTAATGGAATTATAATGCACCATACAGTATGTGTTCCATGTAGAGGTTAAGATTAGTGCTATATATTTCCAAATTATGTTAATATAAATAATTATGCTGTTAATGATTGTAGCTTAACCAAATGGAAGGAAATAACTTGTGCCCACCCAAGTCTGAACAGCCTGTTTTCCCAGCCCTAATGATGTAGCCATGATCAGGGATAAGTCCTGACCCCGCTTGGCAGGACTCCCTGTGCCCCCCGGTTGGAAATCAGCAAGCCGCGACAGAGCAGATTTTCTCCAGAGTTGTGCATCCAGAGTTGGCCTTCTTGCTAATCCTTAAGGTGTTTGGAAAGATTCTTTTTCAACTACTATTTCCGGGCGAGGGTAATAGGATTATAATTAAAAATCCATGATGTTTGCTTGTATGTAGTAATTTCTACACACCGAGAATTAGTAACCTCAGCAAGTATCCAAAGGGTACTGTATTGAGTTGTTTTTCTCTCTGCTGTTTGGATTACATTTTCTTTTAAATCTACACACATTGATTCATACAATATATATATTTTCTTTAACAAATTCATTTTGAATGTCCCTCAATAACTTTAAAAGAATGCATCTCTCCAGCCAGTGTGTGGGTTTGTGTCAAATGTTTTCTGTAGCGGATGACAAATGATGTCATTTGTGGCAGTGTGAGGACACTAGAGCGTGAAGCAGAGTCCCAGGACAGGAGTGACCTTTCCCTGCAATCACACTGTACAGTACTTCCTCTGACACTATTCTCTCCTGGGCCACACATAAAGGAGCCCCATCTGAAATAAGAGCTCTGGGAATTCCTCACTGCCTTTCCACACAGGCGAGGGGGCTCCTATTGTGACAGCAAGAAAGTCACGGAGCAGTTTCCACAACAACCTTATGCTGCAATTTGGAATCAAAAACAGAAAGTGTGGGAACAGGATAAAGGTTGCTGCTTTGCTTAAAATGACTTTTTGTTGTCAAACACACTGTGGGGGACAACATTTGTAAGAACACTGATGCACCTTTTCTGTGTCATAAAAGGCACATTAAGGAAAATTCTCCACTTTTAATGTGGATGTCCAATCAATACTGATGGGATATGTAGTCTATTGAAGAAATACATTCCCCACTGTGTGCTATATTAATTGAGAAAGCGAGTTCTCCTGTTCGCAGAGCCCTGACAGCTGTGCCAGGATTTATAGCGCACAAGCGGCATAAACTCACAACGTTTTAAGAAAGAAAATATTCTTACACCTAAACAGAGAAATACAACCGCACACCTTGTGAATTTAAGTTTGTCACCGAACCAAGACAAGATTAATTAACGTTACCTTGTTAACTCACAAAACACTCTTCATTCAAATGGGACAGAGATTAAATAAAACGAACCAAATTCTTCTTAGTTTAAGCTAAAGCGTGTAGTTTTTGTCGCCCCAATAAGAAATTCTAAGTAACGACATGTAACGTCCACATGACGTTCAGTGATCACGCACCCACCCCTCCGCTACGCAGTTACTAGTAGCCAAGGAGGACACGGAGGATTCAAAAAAACTCTTCAGAAGAGGTCATTATCTTCAAGATGTTGCTGGATGACACCATGTTCTGAACACATCCATACTGAGCAATACACAGACACAGTACAATACACAGTTGTGTGGTCATTTGGCAATGGCTTGAATGTAAAGGACTTTCATCAATATAAAAAAGTTACACACTAAAGTCTTTTCACTACCACCTACCTGAAGTAGCTTGGCAGATTTGGCAGCTGCGGCCGGCTGAGCCCAAGGGACACAGAGAACAGTAGAAAGAACTGCAGGCTTTATCACGTTACCCCTCATTCAGATAGATAGAGATACGTTTTGAAAAATTGCTGTATTGTCCATTTAATTCATAAACTAATAAGTGAAATGCTTTGCTTTAAATGACTTTCGGTGAATGTTGGTTAATGGTGCAGCATTTTCAAAATCTGCTCGTTCTCATGAACTATTCAGCCTGTGTGCTCATCCAGCCATCGCTATTATGTACTGACTCTGAGCAGTTGAAGTAATAGTTTGTCAATCTTAGTGTCAGGTTTTGCCTGCATAAGGCTGAACAAGAGGAAGAATATAATGATTAATGTGACACATTTCTACAGCCGTAGAGTGGTGAAAATATGATCCTAAAAGCCTCGAAAATTGTATTGTCCATGTAATTTTATCACCGCCAACATAACAAGATAACTAGGTTCCCATAGAAATGAACAGGAAGTCATATTTCTGAGCAACGCTGTAAAACATTAACGCCTCTTGGTTATGGCATTTCTAAACACCTTCTAAACAGCTATAGCAAATGTTTTTCTTGCTATGGTCATTGAAGGTTTAAGAAGTCATTGTATTCCAAATTTTGAAAGAGCACTGAGAATTAAATCACCTCTATAGTTGTGGTTCATATGGTAATCTCAAAGAACTTTCCCTGCTGAGAGCAAAGCCGTGCTTGCTTTAAGCCTTGCATGGCTCTCTGACCCAGCACTTTTGTTCAGAAGTGCCTTTGGCCTTTCTTTCAGGCCCCTCGAATGTCGCCTCAGAGTGACCAATGTGTTAGAGCGAACACAGAGGCGACAGCAGCCAGTATGGAACCTTTGGAGCAGCCACATTTATGGCGGACCACTTCCCTGAAAGGCTGTGCTTGTAGAAAAGGGTTTAGGGCCTGTGAAATCATAACAATTCTCTCAAAATCTCTCAAGCCATGGCCAACTTGTTACTGCTGATACAAGGCTTAGGGTGATTAGACCATATCACGCTCTCTCTCTCTCTGCTCTGCCATCTGCTTTCTTTCTTTCAACAGGATTACCATATCCCTTTTCCCTTAATTGGAGAGGTGAAAAGTAGGCTGGTATGGTCTGGTACATTATAGAACCCAGAGACAACTCATTTAATAGAGTCAATATAAGTTGTGATGATATATTTTCTTTGAAGCTTCATCACAGATTTTATTTAGAACAGTATTTGGTATTGATAATTCTCTAACTTAAGTAAAGTCAGCTGACCATTTTGTCTCTTATATCTTGTCCTGAAAGCAGCGTGGAGCAAATCTACTACTACAGCCTAATTTCAAATGCACCACTTTCAAATTCTAAAGACCCACTAACGGCCCCTAGACACGGCAACGTTCATCAAACATTACAATATTAATGTCTTAGATGCATATTGTGACAATTCTAGAATTCAAGCCTTACTGCTTGTGGGGCTTTAACTGTAAATATTGCTACAGGTTTGCTAGGGGAAACATCACGGAGTGTTCTAAATGGAAATGGTTCATCCTCTGGGGATCATGAACAACCACAGGAAATTTCATGGAGATCTGACCATTAGTTTTTTACATACATCTTCCACTGTGGTCCATTTGAATGGCATATAAGAGGATTCCTTCTTCCTCCATCATACGCCTAAAACCAACCTAAAATCTGGTGCCTGTGAGCACTTTGCTGGTCCCCAGTCTATCTCTATAGTACGTTGCTTGACGTCTTTAATGCTGCAGTGGAATATAGTTATTGCACATCATGGAAACTGTTAGCACACAAAGTCCATTTGCAATACATGATCACTAAGTATTTTTAGATGTATTGTGTGCTCATCCCAATTTACCCTGCCTAATCAGTGTGGGGCTGGCTCTGTGGGCAAAGGGCCGCCTGTCTGTCTGCCTGGTTGAATGAACAGACAAGGATCCATGGGGCATCGCGGCCCCACGATGCTTCACGGTGACCAAATAAGGGCTGTCTGCAACATGTATGCTGGGAGGAGCCAGGGGCACTAAGTTGGCACAGTCCAGTCTCTCGCATTCTTTGGCCTCTCTCAAAAGGCTTCTGTCCCTCATCACACATCTACATACATCACTCACTGTGTGAGTGGACACAACTTGTGTTAAGAAGTGAAACTACATGAACTGTACAAGGTCTTTTGTAAAAAGGTTCATGAACCAAGGCTGGTTATGGTTAAGTGGTTAAAAAAGGTTGAGACTTTGTTGATCCTATTATTTAGAGACGCTTACACTACAAGTGCTAAAAACTTTACTAGAATTTAGTGCTGTATCCATTTTTATTATTTTTTTTTTATTAACTTGTGCAATAAACACATCGTGAAAGACACTCAGGAATTCTCTTAGTTAGTTGAAAGAGTTTCAGTAGATACTGCACTTTAAAAGTTTTTTTGGTGCCTTTTTTGTGCCTTTTGTGTTCATTTCTATCTTCAATTTGTTCAATAAAATAATATTGGAAATTATTTTTCAGTTTTTTTTAATTCAACAAGCAATGTTGTATTTTAGCAGTATACTGAAGGCAGCAGAAAGGCAGAACTGAGTACATTTTAATATCGGTTCATTTATTGCAAGTAATATCGTTATCGCGATATTCAACACCGTTATCGCATATCGCATATTTTCCTCATATCGTGCAGCCATACTAGAAACCAACAAGACAGAGTGCATTAAGTTGGCACAGTCTAGTCTCTCTTACACTCTCTGGCCTCCCTTAAAAGGCTTCCATCCCATCACACATCTACTTTGTCAGTGGACAAGATTTCTTTTGTGTAAAGGTTCATGCCCAAGGCTGGTTAGGGTTTAGTGGTTTAAATAGTACAGGCTGACACTAAAGTTGACACTATTATTTAGAGAGACTTACACTACGAGTGTTAAAATGTTTACTAGAACCCAACAAGACAGAGTGCAGGCAGGCAGTCCAATAATTTAAGATGACTAGCCACTGGGATTTGTAGGATTCCTGCTATTACCATATGAATTTAATGAGAATATGGATATTAAGTAGAAATACAGTCTAATATAAAGTTCATGTACCTTATCTTATGTAATGTAGTCACTGCAAATGATGTATGTTTCTGCACTAAATTGCACAGCAGTGCAAAGAGTGAACATTAGAGAAACCGATATTGTTCACTAAATTCTGTCTCGGTGCTGTGAGTGCTGGTTAAAGATTAACTCTGCTGTTTTCCTTGGGGCCTCTTTGAAGTGGACTTACTCCAACCCCTGCTTATCTTAATTAGAAAGAAATCTGGAGGAGTGAAGTGGTCCTCTGGAAACGAGCACCTCCACTCCCCGGGTCCCTGAAGGCCACTCTGCAGCTTTGCGCAGACTTTAAGGCCTCCTAAACTCAATATTTACTCATGTCACGATGGGATTGTATGTAGTATAAACTGTGAACATAAATTACTTTTTTTTTCTGAGATTTGAAAACGCTGCTGGATTTATCCTCCTCAGATCTTAGATATAAAAAAATGAATAATTAATAGAGCCTGTTTCTGTTTGTGAATACTGTTAAAAGGCAAACAGGTGTTTAACGGGATTCATCTTGAAAGGGAGAGCTGCCTCTTTGAGGCTTAGCTTGACGTGTAGGCGTGTAGTTTCTTCAGTCATTTTAATAATTGTGCAAAATGTAACCATTTCATGCTTTTATTGAAATGTATGAGGTATCTGGGGTAAATCCCACCAATAACCAGTTCTAAAATGTCCCTGCCTGGGTGTTTGATTGTAGAAAGATGATGATTCATATAATTTATATTCTCGATTTTTGATCTTAAGATCAAGTGTTTCTGCCATGTTATACTGTAGCTATTACAAAGCCTATGCCAGCGTGTGAAGTTAGATAAATAGCCCAGACCTTCTATGGTTTCCATTACCTCAGCGGAGAACGGTTTCCTTCACGACTCAGAGATCACACATGCAGTGTTTACCGGTGGCATGCGTGCCATGCGGCTGGCTTTAATCCAAATGGAGTAGGGAGGTCCTGTCATACACAGGTCACCTGTCTCCAGAAGAATGATGTGGAACACACAGGAAGCAAAAATCTCACAATGTGGTAGACCTCAAGAATGTACCAGTTATAAAATGTATCACTTGAGACTTTTTCATACAAAGCACACGTTTTCTCCTTTTACCAGTCAACCTTCACATTTGCAACAGTTGTTGCTTTAAGCACACAGTGATCTGCCAAAAATTGTTCACCTTACAAAATGTGCTTTAGGTTTCAGATTGAATTGTGTATCATTTTATTACATCAGACCGAATACCATATTGACTTACCAAACAACTTTTCCCGCTGTAATTGTATTCAGTGCATGTCTCCTATGATAGTTTTCATGCTGTTTATGATGCAAATTATAGCATAACACAAATTGGGTTGTGCACATAAACAGGGACCGCTGGCTGAGCAGACAAACAACACCAACTAGAACATTTGAGAAAAAAAGTCATCACAGGACCATATTGACTTCCATAGCAATACGGAGGCAAATTCTTGTCATTATAGGAATTGTGAAGGAAACAATGCTTTGAGTCAAAAATCAAGGACTAAATCAGGGATTAACATTGATGTACACAACTCTGAAGTGGTGTCTCTAAAGTAAAAGAAAAAAAAATTCTGATACAAAGAAATTCTGTGATCTGAATTTCATAAAATGTATACAGCTAAAAGATTCAAACATTTAGTTCATCCAGGAGAGAGAAAATCGAACAGTTTCTCGTCTCCTTTCTGCTCAAGTTCCACAGTTTCTGCCGCATGTTGTCCCAATTACAGCTCAGTGTCGACATCTCCGAGTCTGTCTGAAGTTCACTCTGACCTGAATCTACGTGTTCAAGGAACAGTGGCATTGCTCTTCTGTTTTCTTCTTCTTCTTTCCAGCATTTTTGACAAAGCCCATTATTGCGGCAAACCAGAGCTACAAAGATGAATTAGGGAAAATCATGTTTCTATAGCATCTCACTACATTCACAGTCTTCACAACTTTAAGTCCTCTATCTGGTAGAAAACATCAAACCCCTATGTGTTCATTATAGATTAATCAACTTTATTCAAGTCACGGATTTAAATCAGTTGTTGGTTTTGAATGAGACGGGGCGGGGGGGTTTTGTTGTGTGTCACGCTGATTTTGTCCCAGTTATGGCTCAATTGTAAGGAGGAAATATGTACACTATTAGACCAAAGGAAAAAAAGCTTTGGACATGTCCAGAGGACATTTCGCGCGCGCGCACACACACACACACACACACACACACACACACACACACACACACACACACACACACACACACACACACACACACACACACACACACACACACACACACACACACACCACACACACACACACACACACACACACACACACACACACACACACACACAACGCCCATGGTGAATGTAAAACACCCAGGGTGAATGTGTATGGATCTCACTGTGACCATCGAGGAAGGAAATGGACACAGCAGAGCGGTCAGCTGGACCTAACAGATTTACTGAGCATAACCACAAGGGTGGGGCAGGGTAGAGGCTCTCAGTCGCGCCTAACACAAACAACAGCAACACTCTGAAACCTATGAACAATGGGCCTGCACCCTCCCGGCTGTTTCGCTTTTATTCCACCACTTTCAGAACTGCCAGATGTCTAGTGGCTCAGTCATCTGTAGCAGCAGGCAGCAGCTCTCACTGTGCAGTCTGGTGGATGCATGCTGATTTCTAGGAATCAGTGGATAATTATTTGGACTGCTACTCGGTGCTCTAGAAATAAAAAATAAAATGTGTTGTGGTTTCTGTAGGAGTCAGTGTGAGTTTATCTTTGTGTGTATGTGGCTCTGCTTTGAGTCTTTATGGTCAAACGGTAGCAGCGATGCCCTCCAGGACCGTAGCCTCGGCCTTTGAATCCAACTTCAAAAAGGGCAAGGATAAAATGACCCAGTTCGGACAGGAAACCGACACCTTTTATCTTAATTAGGAATGATGCAATTAGACGGCACAAACTCTATACATTTTGCATAAGGGCTGCTCATCCCTCATACCTCCCACTGAGTGCTGGCTCAGAGTCATAAAGTCCTAAAGGTTACCGAGAAATGATTCAAATGAGGTGTTGAAAATTCCTGTGCTACCCCAGAAACAAATCGCTATGGTAATTTTCCAAACATGTTTTAGATTATTCATTTTCAGTGAGGCTATTTGACTTTTCCTTGCTGATTTCTAAAGGAGCCATTTCAAGTTCCTTTAACTTTATCAACTGTATTTGTTTGCAGGAGGCAACCAACTGAAGAACCAGCAGTTCCGTCTGAACTGGGCTTGGATCTCTTTAGAGAAGCAACGCTACGTGGTGGACGAAGAGGTCAAGTTCCTGGAGGTGGTGCTGAAACGGCGAGGCTACCTGGGGGAGACCTCCTTCGTTAGTAAGCAGACACTGCCTTTGCCTTTGTATTATTATTTAGTCTTTTATCTGCGGAAAATGTCCGGAATTATGTGTGGCCCTGATCATTACTAAAGTTTAGACAGCACTGCAAGCGGGCAGCCTTTTCATTTGTTCAAACATTTCTATTTCATGTTAACTGAAATGTGGATCTTGATCTAGATCTGCACCAACAACAAACTCACATTCAAAATAAATGAATGTAATTTAAAATAATCTATGAAACATATTACATGGATACTACAAAATAAAAGGAAGGAGTGAGAAATAAATCAAAAGGGACCAGATACATGGGCCAGATTTCTTTCATTAAGGTAAGCAGATCACAAGAAAATATGTTTTTGTGTTGTAGTGACATACTGGACATATTCCTCCACACCATAATCTCACTTATTGCTTTGCTCAGGGACTCATTTACACCAACTTTGAGTGAACCTGCTGACAGGTATCCTGATAGCTAACACTCAAACTCAAAATAACACACAAAATGAAAAACATACACTCCTTGTCAGAAGATATTGATTCCCTTCAAGCCGTTTGTGTTTTGTCTTTGTAATTTGGACACCTATCAGATTACTTTTACAGTAGACAAACTCCCACAGCCCACACAGTGCACAGACTTGCACACTTTGATATATTTTAGGACAAGTCTAAGGCTGGCCTAGACACCCTTTAGGGTCACACATGTCGTAGCCTATATCCTTGATGTTGCACTTCACACCAAATTTCGCCAGATGCATGTATTTTTCGTTTCCTTCCGCTTTTTTGTTTTGGAATTATAAATTCGGTGGATTTCTGAGGACTATGGTTACCTGCTCCTCAGATCTCTGCAGGGTAAATCCAGACAGCTAGTCTCCTCCGGTCAGTATTTACGTTCCAATCGCACAATAGCACAGGACAATCCCTCAAGGACCGCTTGCGCACAGAAGAGAGGTCACCCAAAGTTGGTGGCCATTAAAAGACACCATTCCAAATGTTAGTTCTAGGAATGTTACTGGCCGGAACTAAACAGACAATAACTGTTAAGACTGTTTAAAAAGACAAGCTGCTGTAAGCATTTATGAGTGGCAGGAATTTTAACTGCTCGCACCGTTAGTCTTTTTTAGTGCTGCCATTTATTCTGTCCATAAATATGAGGTGTGATTAAAACGAGCTGATGTTAAAGGCCAAAACCCACGGGATCGTTGGCTCTACCGTCGACTTTATATATTTGTATGCCCCAGTGCGTCAGACTAACATCTCGGAGGTGATGTGCAAATGTTGCTGACCTTTATAGTGCCTCACACTGCACAGTATATGTATATGCGCAATCTCTGCCACTCAAATTAAAAATACACATCTCAAGGCAGATCATCACATACTACAGATATGCCGGCAGATATAGTCGTTAATAATCCACAGTGAGTGGCGACCTTTAGCTCACCCAGTAAGAGTGTGCGCCCCCATGTAGGCAGAGTCCTTTGCAGCGGCGCGGGTTCGAATCCGACCTGCTGCCCTTTGCTGCGTGTCATCCCCCATCTCTCTCCCACCTTTCCTGTCTATCCACTGTCACCATCTCATAAAAGGGAAAAGCCCCAAAAAAATAAAATAATAATAATCCACAGTGAGAAATAAGTAACTGTGATAACAAGAACACACTTAATATTTGTTGTTTATGTTGGTACAAGAACAAAAGAAACTGAAAAAAATGACCCCACAGTGATCTCTCTGCAAATTAATATTAAACAACAAAATAATATATCTTGTATAAGAAGCTTGATGAGGAGCAATCACATAATTGTCCTTTGTTTTGATTTTCTGGAGCATCGCTACTGTTTTATTAATGGCTGCATTATAAATTAAAGAAGCGCTACATTGAACCTTGGATGCACTCTGTGTTGAGTGCCCAGAGAAAACATGCCTCGCATTTTCATAACGTCCAACATTTGTGTTGTGTACTTTTAAGCCCAAACCATAGCTGTTCAGAGTGCAGTTTTCTTATGATTGAGGCAGCATGAAGGAGAATGATAATGGATGAGGGAGAGTGATGTACCTCTCCATGCCGGTGATGGAAAGCACACAAAAGAAGCTGCAATTTAAATTGGACTTTACAGCGCCCTCAAAAGGATACTAATAGCAATAAAGTTTCTCTTTCTAAATGCACAAGTGGTGAAAGCTTATATGTTGTCCATTTCTCATTACACTAAGTGAGTACATGTTTACATCTTCAGACATTGATTCTTTGATTATACACCACTCTTTTTTTCTTTCTGTCAGTCTTATGAAATGGCTTTGGAAATATAGTTTTTCCAATTTCTTGCCAAGAAAAACATTTGCAGACCTAATTTAAAGATTGAACAGAAAATGGTTTTGGTGTGCTATTACATTAATGTCTTCTTGTATTTCACCTGCCAAAACCTTTTGCCTTTTTCTGCCATGTTTGGGATGTAACATGAGTAGGAGTATGTTTGAATCTTTAATAATTAATCTCGGTTTCAGTGAGAAACACGTTACCTAAAAAATCATTAATCAGGACAGATTCTTTTTTCACACATGCTTCTAAACATCTCTGCAGCATTCCCCCTGCAGGTACACAACTAAAAACAGCAGTAGCAAACTATGGGTGCCCATATAGTTCAGTTGGTAGAGCGGGCGCCCATTACTCCTCAGCACAGCGGGCCAGTGTCCGACTCCGACCTGCGGCCCTTTGCTGCATGTCATTCCCCCCTCTCTCTCCCCTTTCATATCTTCAGCATTCCTGTCAAAATGAAGGCCGAAAATGCCCCCCACAAAAATTCTTTAAAAAATAAATAAAATAAAGCAGCAAACTATTTTAATGAAGCAGCATAAACGGGCAACCTGAGAAGTCTGACAATTCAAGCCACCCATCTGCCTCAGTGGTGGGATGAGATAGTGACTGATCCTAGGCCAGTACCTTCTCATGAAGACTGGGGATATCTCCTCTTGCCCAGCCCTGCCTGAGTGAACACTGATCAGAGGAGCCCACTGGTGGTTCACTGGTCAATGTGCACACAGTGCAGGTGTCACCAGTTTGGAGGCTGCAGCGAGCCCACCTGCCGAGAAGCCTCCGAGTGAGTGAGTGATGTGGGCCATCCAATCCAGGCATTGTGCACGAGAGTTAAGAGCAAATCATACCTCTCCTCTCCTAGCTAGTCTTTGAAGATTGCTGATTTTTCAAGCTCCATTGAGCTTGACCATTTTATCTCAGCACATATGTGCAGGGGCCTTCTCCTTCTGTCTGTACTTGCATATCAAAGCCCACTTCTTTTTTATATTCATCAAAGAGAAGAATGGTAATTTTCCTAAAAGCCAAAACTTGTGCATTTCTCAATCTGGGGTCTTTTGAAGATTTTGTGTGTAGTTCTTATGAGATACTTCAGTTTTTCTTTTCTTTCTTCCTTCCTGGGTTGTAAACAAACAGCATTTATTTTTTATTTTTTATTCCCATTATGGTGCTTCATTTATTTAATATCTCCTACATTTATGGAAGCCTACAGGATTGCCTTGGGGTATGCAGCCATGCTCTTTCTATTGACTGTCAGACCCCTGCTGCTTGTTGCGTGGCCAGTTAGAAAAGACAATGGAGAGGTTGTGTGACATTTCACTTCAGTGCTCCTGCTCGACAGGAACCCTGCCAATGTCACAGCTATAGAGACGGTAGCCCCATCAAACAGCTCGCATGCCGAAGGTCAGGCAACGCATGTCAGCCTCCAATCCACTGCTGCTGCAACATAACAAGGCAGACATAAGGGTTCATTGGCTTTATTCCCACTACAGCCATTTGAAACACTGGGGTTGGGAAACTGCAGCCAGAAGATGGGCAGATATTGTCGTGTTAGACCACCTGGGACGTGACTTTTTCCTGGTTTTAGAGGCGATGAAAAACAGTTTAATTGCATCTTTTTAATTGACTGATTGAGTTTTTTTTTTTAACTTTGACCTTTTATAGTCACACATATCAGGATTCACAGATACTTTCAAGAAAAGTGCTTGTACATGAGTTCTGGAATAGAACAACATCAATAATATCTGATGTGGTAGGATGTCGAATCCCTACTGACCCGATTCTTTTATTACTTAATGACAACTCTAAATTACACCTGCTTGGGAGACAGAGGAAGATTTGGCTAGCCGGCTCAACCGCAACCAAGAAAATGATAGCTCAACCCACCCCCCACTCGCTTTGTATAAAACGGTGGTTGGTGTATTTTCTAGTCATAGTTATGCTTGAGCTCTCTACGGCAAGGACTAACAAAGCCAAGTCATCTACTATAGACCTATGGAAAGGTGTAGCAGCACAAGTATCAGTCCTAATGACCTCAGCATTACAAGAAGTAGAGGAGGGTGACTAGGCAAGGTGTGAAACTAAAACCTGACCAAGGTGATACATTCTCTGATATGCCTGATGTTTGGTATTTTCACAGGTTTAGCAGAAGTTACATGATTTTTATAATAATAAAAAATTTTTTTCTCCATGTCATTCTTAAGGTATAGGCACAACGGATGGCACTGCAGAAAAGGACAAAGATTTCCAGGGGAAATCTCAGAAACAGGTGCAGTTCAACCCAGGCCAGACCAAGGCCACCTGGAAGGTCCGGATCCTGTCAGATAGCGAGTATGAAGTGTCCGAGACCTTCCAGATCGTTCTGTCTGAACCGGTGATGGCAGCCCTTGAATTCCCACAGTTCGCTACTGTGGAGATCCTGGACCCTGACGATGGTCAGTAATGACACGTTTACACTTATTTATCTTGCTTAGAATGTTGATTGTGTTTAGTGTTTTAGTTCTTTCTTAAAAAATAAAATCTAAAACAAAAATTGGCAAGGTACCTTGCTTTTTGCATTTTTGGGGGATTTATTGCCTATAATGCAACACACTCAGGTCATAATTGGAGCTACAATAGAGTTTGACAGCAGAACATTTTCCAGCTATTTGAAATATTGTTTAGCGTTTGATGTTGGGTGTCTTAAATCATATGACATTGTTTTGCATGGATGTTCAACAATCATACAGAAAGAAATCCATTGTAGAAAGGGATGAAGATATCAGTTATATTTTGAATAGGGGGCCGCAGCCTCAATGGCCTGCACACCCATGATAAACTAGTTGGCTACTATAAGTGCCAGCAACAAATAACATATGGTTGTGCTTTCTCGGTACATTAGAACATGACAAATCTATAAAGACAGAGAAAGAAGGCAATGCACTTTAGGGAAAGTATAAACCAATACAAAGTCATTAAAATAGTCCACATCTTAAGGAATGTACTGAATATCTTAAGGAATGCACTGAATTTTAAGTGCATTCGTTGCAAAGTGCAGTCTTTTCTGTTTACCTAAAGGTGAATCTTTTTCTAGCAGCAGATATTTCAGAATCATTTTGCCCTCATCTCAGCTGTAATCATGTTCTGGCTAAATGCTTCTGTCTATCTTCTGAGGGCATCAGAGCTCGATATTGTAAATACAAAATATGTTTACATGAAGACTGAATGTTGAGAGAACTAACAACATCATGCACCTAACCTTATTTATGGAAACAGCTACATCATGAGTAAAAAGCAAACCATGTTTATGGGCAGTATTTTTCTTTTCACAAGTGTAGATAAAAATTGTGAAAAGGATATATGGAGATAACCAAGCTGACCGCCCTTGCATCTGAAATGAGCTCTACAAGAACAGATGAGCGGTGGAAACAGCTCGACTGTGATACAGCTGAGTTACTGTAGAGATGTATAAATATGGATAATTATCCTCCTCATCCCATAGGGCTTCATTGGGTGAAAGGGAAGAATTTGCTGTCAACAATGCATGCTAATTATCAAGTTTAGTTGGAACATTGCTGCCCAAAACCCCAGTCTCTGGAGGGCAATCAACAAAACTGGCAGCTATCTCTCTGCAAGATGTGAATTTATTAGTTCCTTATGCCTTGAAAAGACATTGTCTTCCTACAGCCATATGTCCATTATCATATCATTATACTGTTTACTGTTTCAAAAGTTTGAAATATTTTTGCCTCACGAGGTCAAATAAACTCTGAAGGCTCATACAAAAATGTATTTTCTTTTGTTTCTTTTCACTGAGAGCAGAATAATAGAATAGCCCAGGGGCTGCCACCATGAAACTGTGAAAAATAAATGATTTCACACCAGACAGGCTAAAGTGGCTCAGACTGAAATGAGCTTAGCGTTTGAATCAAGAAGTGAAGAGTGGCCACATCCTCCTGGTCCTCAGGAGGGAAAAGGACGGGTCAACACCGTGTGAATGTGGGTGACCATGATGCTCTCTGAGAGGCAGACAAAGCCTCTGTCTGAGCTCGGTGGATTTCAGGGGGGAAATTTTGAAAGCTCATTACCTTTCTGGTTGTCATGTGCAGCTCAGAGAAGGAAGGAGACAAAGAGATGGAGAGCTGCCAGTAAAACTGTTGAGTGAAAAAACAAATTGTTTAACGCGTCTCTGCTTGCAAACCGAATTAACACACCTTTTTATTCTAGCCAATTTATGGGGGTAACTAGACTTCTTATATGAAAGTGTGTGAGACGCTGATTTGTACACAAGGATTCCTTACTCTTTTCCTAAACAGCATTATATTACAGATAACATTTTTCCACATCCACGTCTCTCTGTGCATCGCTGTAAGACGACTCTGGATTGGAATATTTGCTGCAGATGAATAAACAGTAGATGGGTTTTGATTATACGTGATGGAAGCACCATCAGAGGAGCTGTAATGAGAGCTGTCATTGGTCGCAGTGTGTAAGCTGCAACGCCTGCAAGCATGTGTATACTGTCACTTATGCATTGAATATGCCAGAACACCGATAATACACAAGCTATTTCCTCGTACCAAAAGTCAGATAAGATTTAACATAAAGGTAATTAACTCCAATAATATCAATGCACTATGTCAAAGTAATGATCTAATGTGGTTGATTTGTCTCATGTACAGAGTCAACAGTGTTCATACCCTCAGCTGCATACAACATAGAGGAGGACATTGGTGAGCTGCTTATCCCAGTGCACAGGAGTGGAGATGCCAGTCAGGAGCTCATGGTCATCTGCTACACTCAGCAAGGTAACTTTTAAAGGGGAGTTTAAAGGGGCGCTATGCAGTTTTGGCCATTTCTTCGCTGTTTTATCGCTTTTTGCTGGCAGGTTTCTCTATAGAGCTCCCCCTACAGCTTCATAATAGATATTTGGCAGCTCCTATGTTTACTCGTGTCTAACTCCTCTCTCGGTCAGTCTGCCGTTTCCTCTTTCTCTGTTCCTCTGACAATGCTTTCCTAGCTTTCTGCTTCTTTTTAACCGGCTCAGCCATGACGATAGTGTGAAAAACTCCATTGCTACCTTGTTAGCCGGTTCCTGAATGGGCGTATATGTGCGCAGTGCCGTGAAGCAATTTTTTACATCGTGAGATCTGATATCACGCCATACTTCCTGACGGCGGCCCGCCGGACGAAAATTGCAAGGGTGGTTTTTCCGCTCACAGGCACTAGGGGGGAGCGAGACCACCACCATTCAACCCGAAAAAAGTCATATAACCATTCCAATAACTCCGAAGCTGTTCAGTTAAGGTAAATTAAGCTAAAAAAAAAAAAAACTGCATAGTTCCCCTTTAAGTGGACATAGGATCTTTAACATTAAAAGCATGGTTTTAATTAGCGTAGGTATTTTGCCAGCGGTAACGTTATTAGTGTTATAAAGTAAAATTAATTTAGTTGGCAAACTTACAATTTGAGCAGGCAGTGAATATTTATACACATAGGTCACTGTTTTTTTTTTCCTTCTTTTTCCTCAACCTATTGCTTAGTTTTATTCACAGTTTATTCATATCAACACTGTCCAAACTGCTCCAAATTCCAAACGCCAAGTTCATTGGGTACCCAGCAATTCACCCGCCAAGTGTGAAGTAGATTGGATGAAGGGTTGTCGAGGTATTTAAATGACAACCAGACACACAGACGCACACAGACTCGCGCACGCACGTTCATGAAAAACAATTTCGGTGGAAAAGAAAACCATATTTATGTATTGATTTGTCATGTGAAAAACACACTGTATTATGGCAGAGTCTGGATCATTAACTTTGCTTTCTGTAATCCTGTTTTCTGCCCACTCAGTTTCGGCCACAGGCACGGTCCCCACCACGGTGCTGTCCTACTCTGATTACATCTCCAGGCCTGAGGACCATCGCAGCATCCTGCGCTTTGACAAGGGAGAGGTGGAGAAATCCTGCCGGGTTGTGATCATTGATGACTCCCTGTATGAAGACGAGGAAAGCTTCAATGTCACCCTCAGCATGCCCATGGGGGGCCGTCTGGGCTTAGAGTTCCCCGCAGCTAGAATCACAATCATTCCCGATATGGAAGACGGTAAGATGACATTTCACTGATCATGAGTGTGAAATGGAATGCAATACGGTGTCATATTCTGTGCAGGTACAATGAATTAAAGGGCTTTGATTATTGAATCACTTCGTGGCATTTAGAGACGTAAGGTTTTTCAATT
Organism: Perca flavescens; assembly: GCF_004354835.1. NCBI lineage: Eukaryota > Metazoa > Chordata > Actinopteri > Perciformes > Percidae > Perca > Perca flavescens. The sequence goes on from NC_041333.1 coordinate 3,288,735, forward strand.
CTGATTAAAGCCTCAACAAAAGGCAGCGTGAATGGGTTTCTTGGCAAGAAGGGCTTTTATCGGATTTAGTTTGAGGTGCTACAGTATTTGTGTATATGTTATGGCTGGTTTGGAAAAAAAGTGCTAAATGTTTTTTAGAGAAATTCAAACAGTTTGGGAGACACATGGCAAATATGTTTGTGTGCATGTGAAATGCGTGTTGGATTTCTTTTTTCTTCGGTGTGCGTTTGTGCTTGTCTGACAGTGCCTCGGAGAGCAAGCGTTTGAGTGTGCGAGCCTCCTTCCTGGAGGCGAAGCCTTTATCTCGTATCTGCAGGCTCAGACTGGAGGGCTGATAGTCTCCCATATCTTCCTGACGCCTCTTTGTTCCCCAACACCTGACGGCCATTCCTTAGTTCCCTATCGCTCTGACGATCTCCGGAAGCACTGCAGTATGTGATCACAGCCAGGCAACACTAGAGCTGAAAAAAAAAAAAAACGGCATGATTGCCGTCTTTCTTTTTCTTGAATCAAAACCATTTTGAGCTCCATTATTGGGGTGATGGTGCAATATTTAATTCAGCATTCCGTTATCTAATTGCTTGGTTTAAGTAGTTGGAAAGTCGTGACCATTGGGAAATGTAATGTAATTGAAATAAGCTTCTCCAACTGCTCAAAATTAGAGTCTTCCGGCAGGAGGCCGTCCCATTACATGCTGCTGAAAATGTCATAGACTTTAATGTTAACTAAAGTAAAAAATATCCGGATTTCATCACAGCATAGCACTGATCCAGTTAGCTAATGACCAACGTCCAACCTGAAACAAAGGTTGTTGTGGTCAGTGACAATGGTCCTGCTGTTGGCACCTTTGCCGTCAACATGGCAACTGATGAAATAATCACATTCATTATTGAGAACCTCCAGTGCTTTAGCATCGCAGACATATTCAGTGCTGCATTTCCCCTCCCAAGAAATGTATTCAGACATCTGATAGTGTTGGGGATTTCCCTCCACGCAGAGACTAAGTTTCTACTTTCTTTCTTGGGCCCCCGCTTCTTCTCCCGTAAGTCTCCGACTGTAAAGTTTCTTCTCACAACACCCGCCACAGTGGGGGCCACTGTATTATGTCTCGTCCTCATTTGCTCTCACGCAAAGCGGTACATTCTGCTCCTGTTTCACTTATTATTACTCAATGTACTTTGCTCGAGGCCACTGTGACCCTACCTATCTTATAGTTATGGCTTAAGCTAAATAAGCATACACCAAAACACACTTGGGGCGCTATCTTGCACCCACTTGTACATCATTCCTATTTTGCACCCGACACACAGCGGACTTTTCCCTCCACAGACTCACGTCGGTAAATTAGGGAATGAACTTGCGCTCCCGGGGGAGGTTCAGCAAAAAGGGGAGGCGTGTTCAGGCGCAAACGTGCCCTGGTGCTATTTTGCAGTTTCGGAAAACGATTCCGCCACGGACCAGGAAAAACCTGGTCTAAAGTCAGTGGTGCGTTATTCAGATGCTATTTTAAGGGTGCACGCTTGGTCGTAATGTAGTGTGCACACCGCGCACACACTTTGCCTCTCTCAGATACACGGACGCAGCAGTTCCCATTTTTTCAAACCATACATAAATACAAGGAAAAATATGACCTTGTTTTACACAACATTTCCATGAACCATGGATGTGTTGATGACATAAATGAGGAAATATTAGAGGACTTAAGGAGATGTGATGTTGAACTGCATGTGCTGATGCCACTTAACCCAAATGCCCCAGCAACAGCACGGGAGAGGAGAGACAGAAGAGCTGCATCGTCTATAGTGAGGTAATCTCGGTCTAATGTTAGACTACATTGCAAAAATATCACCATGCATTCATAACCTCGGGATTCAGTGAGAGTGAGCCCAAAACATCGGAAAGTATGTTTTTGTGACATTGTTTTATTTACATTTTGTCAAAAAGAAAAATCAATAGCAAACGTTGGTCTCCTTGGCTGTCAATCGCTCCTGGCGGGCGCCCATGAATATAATTTATTAAGAGCATGTGCCTAGCAAATCCGCCATTATAATAGCAATCCGCCATGGAACAAGTGTTCCTGCTTTTAAAGGGAATGTGAGGTAACGCTCTGATTGGTTTATTGCACGTTACGCCCAAACCACATCTATGAGTAATGTAGCTACTTCAGACCAACTCATTTTAGATTTGCGTCGGGTGCAAGAGTCATTTATCCCGCCGGTAAAATAGCAACAGCGCCCGAGATCCGCCCACAAAGCTACTTGCGTTTGTTCGTTTGATACTTGTGTTTCAGAGCGTTAAAATAGGGCCCTTGGTCTCTTACGGAAACCTTCTACATTCTTATTATATTTATCTGCAAATAGTAAGAACATTATTCTACAATAGTTTTAGATCATATCATAAGGATTTGAATCATGTGTCCATGAACCTGTGCTGAGGATGTCTTGTTTTCGAGGCTACTGCAGCAGCAGATAGCAGGCTGTGTAACAGGTAATACTCCTCTTATATTCCTGTGAGATTCGAGGCAAACACACTTCAAGTGGATTTGATCGGCTTGAGGAGGTTACGTGGATGGAATGTTTTCTGACTGTAGCAGCGTCCGCCCCCGCTGTAACCTGAGAGTGAGTACAGGGCCTTCTGACCTCCGCTGCTCCTCAGTATTGACTCCACACTGCAAAGGCAGCTGCTGAGACACAGGTTTTTAATAGGATGTACAACAGTCGGTCCTTCCGGCATTCAGCCTCTTACCACTGCAGTTATTACATTTCCAATTATGGATGGCTCCGACTCCAACGGTGTAAGTCATGCATGTCTTTACAACTGCCAGAGAGCTCATTGTTCGGAGAAGTTATTGATTAATGTCTTACTAGGACCATCTGACTCTGTCACATACGGTTGCTTGTCCTTTACATTTAGGATGTCAAGGGTCAAGGCTGTTTGAGAAACAGGGAGGCTGACAAAGTACATACATATTAGGAAGTACTAGATAAGATTAGCCAACTTGCAGATTGCTTTAGAAGTAGTCTCATAAAAACAAAGACAAAGGGTTAATGGTTTAAGAAACTACTCCCTCAGTGGGGCACAGTTTTCTTCAGTTTTCTTCTTTATCTTCAGGTTCATGCATTGCTGCTTTTTCCATAGTGTTGGAAGGCAAATTCTTTTTTTATGATTGCCTCTGGTTCGTAGAGTCAGCCAGTGAGTAACTGTTATAAACAATGACTTGCCTGAGTAATCACATTTTTGTAGCTTGAAAAGTCAATTAATTATAAAATATACTAAGAAACGTTCTGTCTCTACATATCTCCAAGGAGACTTCCTGACAGGCATTTGCCTACATTAGATCTTGTCAGTGGTATTATCAAACAGACAGAGGAGAAAAGAAGGCTCAGTGCATTTATAGGATTAACTTGATTCAGACTGACAACCAACGTTATCAGTCTGTACTCGGCGTTATTCCTGCTTTATCTGCAATCATGTCATCTGTACCTCTGGCTTTGTCAGGGTGGCTGAGTGACTGAATCAACATCTTCTTATGCATATCAGCTGTCAGAAAGCACCCAACTCACAAGGGTGCCCATTGCCTCATACAGCATGATTGTACGGGCCAGACTACTACTCCTTTTGTGGAAACATTGTTTATGTCAAATTGTGATTCTGTTGTCAAGACTTTCAGTGACGTTGAGACATACAATGCCTCGAGCTGTTGTCCAACAGCTTGGTTCCTTATTATAGTGACACGAGTACCTGACATCAGTTTGACTGCCTGAACGCACACACAAACACATAGGGGCATGAGGTGTTTAAGTTGCCTCCATCCACTGAATAATTGGAACGTGAAGAGAGGGGGTGGGGAGGAATAACGTGATGCCAAGCCTTCATAGCTCCCTGAAGGAGGTGATAAAGAAATGCATAGAGTACTGATGGTAAAGTAAATGGTAAATAGCTCTGAGGCAAGCAGTACAAGACCAATCTCCTGTCTGGAAGAGTAGAATGGCAGCAGGAGATTTATTAGCTATCCTGGCTTGGTATTGAAAGTAAGTACAGACATACTCCAGGTTCCTTTCCTAACTCCACTCCAGTATATGTGGAAAGGGAGGCAAATGGGGGCATCACATCCTTCTTTGTCATCCCTCTTGCAGCAGTAGCCGTCCAGTACACAGAAGGAAGGAGTCGGTGCCTGGCCGAGCACCTGGGCCTGCCTGCCTGAGGTCTATGCTCTATGCTGGGGCTCCCCAGGAGGGCTTTCAGCGGCTACACCGCACTATGCACTCAAATAGTTTAGAAACACACACTACTGGTATCAGCAAAAAAGCATGTCAGCAATATGTCTTCTTTTCAAGCCAGCAAACCAGAGTAGCATAATATGATGAAATAAGAAGCCACAGGGCACCAATGTATGCACTCCCTACTCGGTGCAAACACGCACCTTGTGCGGCCACCTACGTAGGTACGAACACATGCAAGAAACCACACAAGTGCAGTAGGAGGCGGAGCTCGTATTGTCTGCCAAATGTCTGATGTTACCGTTACAAGTTATGGGAATCTATATTGAGAATGTTTATAGCTTTGACAACTAAATTAGTTGATGTTTATTGCAGTAATAACCAGTTTTGTAAAAAAAAAATAAAAAAAAAATAAAAAAAAACTGCCACGGAAGAGAAGAAATGTTCTTTCCAAAAAAAACATTCATTTCACTAATAAGCACACCTTCACCCGCAGAGAGAGAGAGAAAGAGAGAGAGAGTAATTAAAATTAGCTCAGTTTGAAATGAAAACCACCAGGCTCTAACATGGCACAGGAATTGTTATTCATGCCTCTGAAGGAACTTTGTTGGCAACTGATCTCAGACAGTAAGTGTAACCAAACCAAGAAAATCCCGCTGGGTGGTCTTCAGACTTTTCCCAATTTACATATTTGGGTTGACATAATTTATTCAGAAACAAACCATTTAATAGTATTACATTTAGTTAATTTGCTTAATGTCCCCCTATGTATAAACCCATAATTGAGTAGTGCTATTCTTTGCCATTTGTTTTGACTTTAAATGCATGTCTATATGCCTTATGTTAATCCTTAGAATTGCAGTCATTGAATCAGTGATCAGTGATCTTCAATCACTGCTTGCTGCATTGTCAGTATGAAAGTTCAGTTAAGAAAACCATTTACAATTAAAATAATCAGTTGGAAATGTCAATTTTTGGATAATCCAAATCCGAAAAAAAACAAGTACTTCATCACATTAATGCAAAATTCCTTTAAATCAAATACTGCCGAAGCACTTTTGCTAATTGATTGATAACATTTTCAGCAATACTATAATATAAGCAGATATTTAAGGGATGGTTACCTTGGAATAAATGATATATTAGACTTTTTGATGGATGACCCTCATTCCATGGTACACAGTGTGTTTGTGTGTGCCTGACAAGATGCATTGCTACACTGAGAATGCAAGCAAAGGAAGTTGTTGGGCATATATAGGTAGTGTAAAGTTACAATATTTGCCCACAGTCACAGAGACCCATGCAGGTTCAGTTCCCAACAGCTGTGCCTCCAGCTGTTCAAACCTCCAACAAACACAATTGCCAGGCTACACAGGTGCGACGGTCGGGATGGATCATCGTTTGCCTCCTGTACCTTCGATCCCTGCTGCTTGTTCAGGTTGTGTGCTCAGTAAAAACTCAGCAAACCCAGGTACAAATGATCAGCTGGTGACACTTGGCTAGATTACCAAGGTGGTAAAGATCATGGGCTCTGTAAACTATAGGCCCTATGTGTGTCACCTGGTCTTGTGCTAATTTAATTTATTGAAAATTTGTTTAAAAATATGCACCACTACACCAAAGTATAAACTGACATGATGAGGGTGTTTTTCAACATAGGAATACCACACACCGTGTACAGAGATTGGGAGGAATGGGTTTTAAAAAGGCACCAAGCAGGTCATTTAGCTGTGGGCCCACTACCAGGTGAATCCGGTCATGCTATTGGAGGAGGCACGTGGATGTGTAGACACTCCGATGTAGAAGTGGCTAATGCCAGAGACAACTAAAGTGGAGAGGACAAAGGGGTAGAAATAATCTACCGTAAAAACAAACAATAAAGATGAGGAATCAAGTAAAAAAGATAAACAGAAGCCAAGAACTCAAGATAACAAGTAAGGACACAACAGGACTGGTGAACAGAATCGAAATAACGGCAGTAAACATGAGGAGGTACAAACTGACACGGTCAATAAAAACATAAAACGGACTATGGTGATTAGTGGGAAACTATGAATGCAAAAGGTTATAGCTGGTTGTATTATGTTGCTTATAAAGAGATCTAAACACAGCCTAATAGCCTTTCGCACTCTTGATTCTGTCTTCTTCTCAACACCACACACACACAAACACACCGACGCCACCAGCTAATGCAAAATAGATACACAATACTATTGAGCTGCTGCTGAAAATGGGTTTTTGCCAAGCTTATTGCTAATGTTGACAGTTTTTAGAAGAGGCACATGAGTTATGTTTCCCTGTTTTCTGTATAAAAAAGGTAAATCTTCTGGCAACTTGGCACTTAAGACTGTAAAGTTTACAAGCTGTCCAGGCATTCTACAGTAGCATGCATCGGCCAGCTGCTATCCTCAGAATACCTGCTATTTTCCCAGCGGCAGACCATCTGCACATAAACGTCCACACCCTTACAGTTTCCACGTTTGGCTACCATGGGTTCGGAGAAACTTGTCTTTTCTTGCAAAGATAATTGCTGTTTGATATTGACTCTGCTTCCGGGAAAATGTTTTTGTGGTTGGGGCTGTAAGACATGAGAATGCTTGTACAGCAGGTCTTCACTCGTGTATTTATAGTCTTGTGTCAGTTGCCTGTAAATTTTCCTCTGGTTCTGAAGGTATGATTATGAGCTGTTTTAAAGATGGGCGGGTTCCGTGCGTGTGCAGTATATCCTGGACGAGGATGAAATAAGGGGGAACCCACAAACCCTGTCATTATGTCTCACCTGGATTTCCATTAATTCTGATATAAACAGATGTCCAAAGTACTTGAGCAGAAAGGTGCTGACTTTAATCAACAGCTTTGAGACACTCAATCCAGAGCCTCCTTTGAAAATTCAAACGTTTCTCATAGTCGTCAACGGTTAACGTTGTAGATTATTCTGTATTGAATATGGAGCTGCTTTTCATGCTTTTGCACACAGTGCAGAGGAGCATTTGCCAGGGCTCACTTGGATCTCACCATTAGAGAAGCCACTTAGCGCTGTGGGAATGTCACGCAAAGTTCAAGTAGAATCAAGCAGTCAGTGGGAGTGTAACAGTCCCCTTCGGGATGCCTGTGTCTCTCCTTGTGCTTCTTATTTTATTCTATGTCACACGTATGCAACAGTGAAGATACTGCTTTTGTTTGGCTTTGTTATTCTGGCATATTGCACAACAAATTGTCTGACATAATGAGAATACGTAAGGTGCTCTTATTTCTGACTTACTGTAGGTTTTGTAATTTTAATTTCTAAGAAGAAAAGTGAGTGGTTAAGCTACTCAATGGCTGTCCTAACACGTCATGTATTAACTATATACAATCTAATCTTATAAATCAGTTAAATTAGTTGGGTTTTTTTGGAAGAAATGCAAGTGATTACACCTTACATAAGCACAAAATAGCTAGGTCTAAATCTGGATCATCTCCATTTCCATTCAGGTAACCCTAGATGGACCGTGTGGCGTAGAAGGCTGCTGCTGGCTGGGCTGATGGAGCCCAGGAGCCAGTGGTTTACCTTTCAGTTAATGGGCCGTAGCTCTTTGAAGCTCACCGTTTGTCTGCTTCACAAACCTTATCTGATTACTGGACTAGTACAACAGAGTCTGAGTTCCTGGCTGCCATCCTCCGGCTAGTAGATCTGATTACTCCTCCTGTTGGGGAGCCTGTGCAGGCAGCCAAAACCATCTTTGTTTGGTTTCTCTGTGGGGAGAAACTCTGGCAGCTGCAAGCCTCTTGATGCAGCACTCATTGTCCCGGCTGTGCTCTCAGGACAGATTAAAGCATAAAAGTTTGCTGTCCTTTGCTTGGTCTTAGGGGAAATATTACTTGAACCACAGAAGTGGCTCCTCTGTGAACCACAAAGGCTTTGCCTAAAAAGCAACGCGTCTTATCTTGTTAATATAGAGCTGTTACAAGGCAAACTGAAACAAAATATGCAATATCATCTGAGACTCCGATTACTTGGAAGAATAATGACAGTGCAAAATAATAAACACATTTTTCTTGATCACTAATTGTGCCTGGCAGCACTGTTGACACTGAATCCCTTTATTTTCTTCCTGCTCTTGTATTTTGGTTTCATTAGATAACATTATCATCACGCAGTTACAGCAGTATGCATTTGATTTTCTTCCAAGCACTTATTGCTCAGTTCCACATTCCCACCCTCCTTTTTTGCCGCACACTGTGTGATGAGAAGCAGCTAAGTATCGTTTTGTAGATGCAGAGTTCCATTGTCATGGAAACGACAACTCTGCCCATAGCCATAGTCATTCACTTAATTTATTCATTATTTGGTCACAGTTGCTTTCAAAAGCACAAGGTTTTTACTGCTAGTCGTGGCTTGTTCACATTAGTTATAATAACAGCGATGTATTTGAACAATTATGAGAATGTATGCATTTTGTAACTAAAAGCTGCTTTTCGAAATGGTTTCAGCTTGTGGCTGCTCAAGTTATTTCTGTATGGCTGTCAGGGACCATGACTCCCTGCGGTTAAAGTCCATAAATTGTCTCTTTGTGATGGCAGTTCTTACAGTGTTACAGTCGCTGACTGCACCTCGTATACAGAGGTCCCTTAAGCAACCGTTTCACAAGCAGCATGACATGAGAGAAAACAGACTCTGAAAGGGTTAAATAGAAAAATAGTGGGTGAGTTTGGCTGCAGTGAAATCTCAGCTCATAGAAATACTAATTGCAGTCAGGCAGGCCTGGGCTGGCACACCGAGCTCTACATCCCCCAGACCTCCTGTCAGGCCTCCTGTCTGCCTCTCAGACCGTCCGCTCCACCACCACGCTCACCCACAACCAAACTCAGGTTGCTTTTCATCTTTTAAGAATCAATGAATCAATACAGATGTAGAAATCCCCCCCCCCAAAAAAAATAAAACATCATCCAGGAAGTTAGAAAGTGTTGTTTAAGGGCTACAATTACAGTGTTGACTACCTTCTGGCGTTTGCGATGGAAACATTCTCTCAATTTCTCCTGTAATCAGAGGTAATCTCACAGAGTACGCTGGCTATTATAGATTCAACTCAGCAATTGCAACAGGCGGTCGAGTATCCGGTTATTGTGAAACAGCTTAAAGATGATTATGGTTTACATCCTCCCGTGTGCTTTTTTTACTCCTTGCTTTGTTGTTCTCCCCAGCTCCCATCTTCTACTTTGGCAACACTCACTACCACGTGGATGAGAGCGATGGCTTCGTGGAGGTGCAGGTATGGAGGACGGGGACCGATCTTTCCAAAGGTGGAACCGTCACAGTGCGCTCCAGAAAGACAGATCCTGTCTCGGCGGAGGGTACGTGTCCCCGCGAGGCGCCTTTCTCTGACAGCTTGGTCTAGTTAGCGCTTAGAGAAATGTAAACCACAGGAAACAATAGACTTAAGTCATCACCCTGTCACTCTCTGTTTTCCTGAGCTCAAGAGTCCACTGGTGATATTAAAGCTGGAAATGTTAGGTGGAAGAACTGGGGAATGTAAACATTGTTTAAGGTTAGTGGGAGAGAAGTCAGGGCTTCTTCTGTTGGGCTTATGCCTTCTGGGCATCTGATATATACGACTGGTGGCTATATCTCCTCGAGCCTTCCCTACAGCCTCGGTTATCTCCAGCCCCCGGGCAGTCTTCTTCTCCCTCTTGTACAGATTCTTAACATCTCTGCTCTTGCTCCCTGATAACCGTAATAATAACTAGCATCTAATCATATGCAGAGTAGTGGAAATGCAAGCCCACACTTACGCACATAACTGGGTCAGAAGTACATGAGAAAAGCCTGCGGGCAAAGGGTGAGCTCTCAGTACTCAAGACTCTTCAAAGAATGGCAAATGAATAACCTGTTTGCGCTCGGGGAGATATCCAATTTCTCGCAGCTCTCCTTTAATCACGCAACAAATTCCAACCGTTCATGGCTATCAACCATGAGATAGAACGTGTCAATTTGTCAGCACACATGGTTTAGCCTTTCATCTTGCTCGCTGCCTGACATTCACAAAGGAATTATGAAGTAACATGAGAACTGCTGTCGAAATGAGATCGAGTGCTGTAGTCTGTTTGTATTGTATCCACTATATCTCATAAGCACTATGTTCTTTGAAACATTCCTGACCTATATTGTGCTGTGGAGCAGCTGGCGTGGATTACGTTGGGATCAGTCGGAATCTGGACTTTGCACCGGGGGTCACCATGCAGACGTTTCGTGTGATCATCCTGGATGACCTGGGCCAGCCGGTGCTGGAGGGGCCGGAGAAGTTTGAACTGGTACTCCGGATGCCCATGAACGGGATCCTCGGGGAGCCGAGCAAGTCTACCATCCTCATCAATGACTCCGTTTCAGACTGTGAGTAACAAAAATCTTGGCTTAAATCAAAATTCATTTAAAAACGGGTACACTTCACGATTTCAGATGTGTACACTGTATTATTTATACAGGGTTTAATTATGTTCTTCTAGTGCCAAAGGTGCAGTTCCGTGATGCTGTGTATGTGGGCGATGAGAACGCAGGGCAGATCTCAGCTACTGTATACCGTAGTGGAGATATCAGCTACAAGTCCACGGTACGCTGTTACAGTCGGCAGGGGACGGCCCAGGTCATGATGGACTTCAATGAGAGGCCCAACACAGATGGTTCCATCATCACCTTCTTACCAGGTGCTGTAGTAAAACCTAGCACACGTCTCTTTGCATGGGTTGTGTTGTCTTTACTTGTCCAATTCAGTATCTTTTTTCCTTCTCTCTCGTCTCAGGAGAGATTGAAAAGCCTTGTGTACTGGTACTAGTTGATGACACAGAACACGAGGAAGAAGAAGAGCTCCGTCTTGTGTTGGGAAGCCCCAAGAGTGAATCTCCGTTTGGAGCATCTATTGGAAGGCAGAATGAAACGCTCATCAAGATAAAAGACGATGCAGATAGTAAGAATGCTTTGTTTTGCGGTTATACGTTGTCCTTTGAAATAGTTCTGTTTAAATGGCCCCATGTGCAGAATATTTACATGAGTAGAACATGTGTTAAAGCCTCTGAACACCCACACAGCTGATTGCAGTTATTCGGGCTGATTAGACCTCTGCTCAGGTTGAAGGTGGGCCTGTAGCTCAGATGGGAATTCATTAGGTCACAAATCTTTTTTACCAATAAGAATGATAAAGCGGTCATTTGCCCTGTCCTAACAGATGCAACAAAGCTAACAGGAGACTCAGGAAGATGTCAATCAGTCAGTCTATAGTCACTAACACAGTCAAGGGAAGAGGTCTAATCAGTTAGATTAACTGAAACCTATGTGTGGGCTTTTAAATGATCCCAATGGCATATTAGTTTGTAAAAACATTTTTTTACAATTTGTTTTGTCACCCCTGGAGCAGCACAAAAATGGGCTTTTACAGTGTTATGTGGTATGCTGTAATGTTAGGGTTATAGTTTACCAGCATGATTGAAACTATATGTCATGATTTCCCAGAGGCGATTATTAGGTTTGGAGAGACCAAATTCAGCGTGAATGAGCCGAAGAACAGCGGCCAAGTGTCTGTGGTGAAGATCCCAGTGCTGCGTGTTGGAGACACCTCCAAGGTCTCGGTTGTTCGAGTTCACACCAAGGATGGATCTGCTACCTCTGGGGAGGACTACCATCCCGTATCTGAGGGTAAATAACGATAGCACTTTTCTCAGAACAGCATTTATTTGAAATGTGCTCACAAAATATTGATCAAATCTCTCCCTTCTCTGCAGAAATTGTGTTCAAAGAGGGTGACACAGAGCACTATGTGGACGTGGAGATTTTATACGACAGTGTCAGAGAAATGAGGGAGGCATTCACTGTGCACCTGAAGCCTGATGAAAACATGGTGGCAGAGACAAAGGTGAAAATTACGCCAAATTAACAAATCATTTAACTGTCAAGTGTGCAACTACCTTCTCCGTGAACATCCTCCTAATTTCCCTTGCTTGTCAATCAACAGATGAGCAAAGCCATAATCTACATCGAGGAGACCAACAGCATGGCGGATGTCACCTTCCCCTCGGTGCCCAGAGTGGTGTCTCTGCTGCACTACGATGACATCGACAGTACTGCCGACTCTCTCCCTGTGGCCGGATACCCTGTCATTTGTGTCACTGTATGTCCCAAGTGATAGTCCAATGAATACTTAGTAGCATACTTTTCAGTCATTTACTCTGCTAATGATTCATTTAGCAAGACTTTCTGTCAGTGCAGCTTTACAGGTAAATACTGTTAATGAGGTAGTGATTAGCTGATGTGCCCACTTTGCTCAATTATCAGCTATCTTGAGGGCTCATCAAGAGTAATGCAGTGATTTTCTGGGTGCATTTCACTCACAAGCATCATTTCTTCGGTCTCTTTTCCAGGCCTGTAACCCCAAATACCCAGACTATGACAAAACAGGCTCCATCTGTGTAAGCGAGAACATCAACAACACCCTGACTCGTTATCGTTGGCTCGTCAGCGCCCCCACCGGCCCCGATGGAGTCACCAGCCCGATGAGGGAAGTTGACTTTGATACCTTCTTCACCTCCTCCAAGCTCATCACTCTGGATTCAGTCTACTTTCAGGCTGGCTCCAGGGTCCAGTGTGCCGCCAGGGGCGTGAACACTAACGGGGATGAGGGTCTGGAGCTCAGTAGCCCCATAGTATCCATCAGCGTGGACGAGGGTGAGTGCACCTCACTCTCGAGTCTGAAGTGTTTGTTCTCGCTCATGGAAAAGGCGATAAGCTGCTGCTGGCTGCATTTTGCTTTCCCCGACAGAAAATTGAAACATGAAAGAAATTTCTGTGGAAGGGGGAACAAAACGTTTGTTTGTGTATTGCGTGGTTGCAGGAATGTGCCAGCCTCGTGTCGCAGGCACAGTGGGGGCCGAGCCCTTCTCCGCCAAGCTGCGGTACACTGGAACAGAAGACGCAGATCACCCCAACCTCATCAAACTAACCGTCACCATGCCCCACATTGATGGTGAGAACAGCAGATTAAATGTCCAGAATAGTTCTCATCAGTGGAAATATCACTTTGACGTAGGTTGTTGCTTTGAAACCCCTGTCGAGCACTCGTTAGCCAATGTCTTTTACGGTTTACAGTAGTCGCTAACAAGCATCATCAAAAATGAAGCTACTTTTTCAAAACTCTTCATCATACAGACAGCATAACCAGAGTTTTGACAATGTGAATTTAGTTTTGACCAGTGCATGTTAGCAATCGAAGAATAAGGTACTTCAGTTAGTTTTTCTAACATTTCTATGCTTTACTTTCTGCCTGCCATATGTGTATCCTCCCTCAGGTATGTTGCCTGTAGTGTCCACCCGAGCCCTGTCCAACTTTGAGCTCACGCTGAGCCCCGACGGTACCCGTGTTGGCAACCATCGCTGCTCCAATTTGTTGGATTACGCTGAGGTCAAGACTCGCTACGGCTTCCTCACTGAAGCCACCAAAAATCCGGAAGTGATCGGCGAGACGGCCTCTTACCAATACAGCACTTTCCTCAGGGGATCCAGTACACTACGGTTCTACAGAAACCTCAACTTGGAGGCATGTTTGTGGGAATTCACCAGCTACTACGACATGTCTGAGCTGCTTAGTGACTGCGGAGGCACCATTGGGACTGATGGACAGGTAAGCAGCCCCACCTTTGAGCTTTAGCTCACCTCTGACCCCTTTTGTCGTCTCTAGACATGAGGAGCAACGAGTTCAATAAAGCAGCAGACCCCCTTGGCGATAGGAATGTGGACTCCACATTTTTTGGTCTTTTCTGGTCCCATTTTCATTTCGGAATCCTCCTGGATTTTCAATCCCAATTAATCATTTACAGGCATATTAAAACCCTGCGTCTGCCTACTTGGTTTTCCTTTAAAGATCCTAAAGTAAATATACGCCTGTGGCGAAGTCATCCATTATTGTCTGGAGACCTGTGTTGACCTGTAGTAATGACTAACCAGACACTCTGCTCTCTTCAATTCCTGACCTCTAGACCAGTTACTTGTCTTGTCGAAATGGCGAGTCAATAACCAGCAGCCTCATAACAATCTGCATTAGCCTATTCAGGTACTTGTACAATGTGTTAATTGTAGCAGCAGCTGCGATACGTGGAGCTGGAAGGAAGAAAATCTTAAAGCCCTCTGTGTCCTCCTGGCACACAAACCTTGCAGCCTTCAACATTTGCATTCACCTTGGAAAGCCACTGTTAGGTGACTTGCAGTTAATTAGGGTAGAGTGTTGATAAAGGCCGTAAGAGTGCACAAGGCACTGCATGGTGAAAACCTCCGCTACGCTCCCCACTGAGGATTATTAATTCAAGCCCTACAGCACTCGCTAGTATATTTTGGCTCTGTAGATATACGGGTATACGAGTGTATATTGGTTTGTTATTTTAATGGGAGTTTCTCATTTTATATGGCTTCAGGTTCATTTAATAACAATGACATCACCCAGGTGATAACAGCCTTTCTCAACAAGTGGAACTGTGTTGGCTGTAGCAACATGATGTAACATGATGAGAATGTGGCAGTAATACGCATGTCTTTGCAAGTAAGCAAGACTGCTGCATGCACAGCAATATTAACTTTACCATGAGGTTAAATCAATAATTCACATACTTTACATTAAATGGTGAGCACTTACTGACCGCATTGATCAGAGATAATCCAATCATTTATAAAAGAAAATAACGGAAAGTTATAAAAGAGATGAATGGCTTTGACCCTCGGACTACTTGCGGGGGTCGGCAACCTGCCATCTACGGAGCCCGCTCAGGCAGCGTTTTGTCTTTTTTGTGTCCCGCATTCTGTGAAGAAGGCAATGAGTACTAGCCAATCAGAGGCAGAGTAGGGCGGGTCTTTGCGAAATGCAGATGGGGAAAAAGTCAATCATACTACTGTAAATAACAGGCTTTGCTCCTGCCAGTGGCTGTGAAAGGGGTCATTTGGCATGCAGGTTTAAACATTTCCAAAAACCTCTCTTGCACACTTGATGCATGTGTGCCATTGGTTGAGCTACCGCGTGCCAATGGTGCCACTCGTGCCTGAAGTTGCTGACCCCTGACTTAAACATAAAAATCATTCCTGAAGAACACACATCTAGCAATAAAAAACCTCTTCTTGTCCCTATTGTCTTTTTATTAAAGGGGAGAATGGCATATGGTCTTGCACATAACTGTATGTAGAAGTTGTTGCTATGGTTACTGAACAGCGCAAAAGACAGTATGTACTGTAGATGCATAGACGCACAGTCTCAGGTTCAGTTTCAGGATATGTTAGGATCAATGGGTAAAGAAAGTGCCTTTTGTGAGTGAAGACAGCTCTGTGCAGGCCGGGGGCCAGTGTCATGTCACAGTGGAGGGCTTAGTGCCCAAGCTTAACAGGACCATAGGAATCTATTAAGGCCTAGCAGGATGTGTCAGAAGGCCATTCTGCAAATCATTTGCCTGATCGCTCAGCGCCCAGAGGCGTAGGCACGTCTCCACATGAACACCGAGCCGGTGCAGGCTCTCACAGGTCAGAGCAAAGTGCAGATACCAGAGACTTCTCCCTCTGACCACTTTAACCATTTTAGGGCAGCTCTTTTAGAGATGGGAAGTTTGGAGCAATTCAATATCCCCAACAAATGTAAATGTAGGCCATTCTGTGTTTGTTTTTTATGTTAACCAATTACAGCAATACATACACACAATTCAATCAGGAGAGACTTGTTTGCAGATATGCAAAAGGTTTAATGTACAAGCGCATGTAGCTGTATCGGAGATTGAACTCCACCGTTATATTAATACATTTAATATAGGGGTAGGGAACCATGATGTAACCCCCCGATGAAATCTAGTCTCCCCCTAGTGGCAGCAAATTTATTTGGCAGCCAGGGGGGGTCTAGGCACTCTCCGTTGACTTTCAAGCTGCAAAAACCAAATTTTGGTCAGGCCAATCACATTGTGTATAGAGTCGGTGGGCGGGGCTTATGGCTGCTGCTGCTGGGAACAGCGGACTTCTGGAAGACTTGGAGTTCAGCTTTTCTTTGAGAAAAGAACAAAGAACGGCACAGAAATCATTCTTAAAAAAGGAAGATGTGTTCGGAGTTTTGCCGACCGGATACGGCAAAAGTTTAATCTATCAACTGGCTCCGCTACCTTCTTCGTTGCTCTGCCTGGTTGTAGCGCTGTCCTATTACGTGCAGAGGGAATTTGAAAGACAACCTTTTATCCCGCCCCTCGGATCGAGCTCCGTCAATGGTGAGTTCCCAGACCCAACATCTGGATGTGGGTCTGGCTTGTTGAAGCACTATTCACAACAGAACTCAAATCAGCCATAATGGTAGAATATTTATCTCCAGAGGTATTGCACTTCATTCAGGACGTTTAGAACATCAAGTGAACTTACTGACGCCTACTTGAAGTTACCATTATCTGAATGATATCCCAGGAAAGTGGGCTTTGGGTTTAATAATACATGCGGCGCCAAGTCCAATAAATCAGTGGACTGATGCGCTATTCAGATCACACCTTGCTTAAATCAGCCATAATGGTAGAATATTGTTGTTTATCTTCAGAGGTATTGTACATGCACTTTATTCAGGGTGTCTTTCGGTTTTCCTCCTCATACCTTTATAACAAGGCTGTTATGAAATATGAGTTAATGTTTTTACTCCCTCTTAAACATGTTGCTTTTCACTGCAGGTATTGAATCTGGTCCAGTCCTATGTGACCCTACGAGTCCCGCTTCATGTGTCCTATGTCTTCCACTCCCCCGTTGGAGCAGGAGGATGGCAGCACTTTGACTTACAGTCGGAGCTGAGGCTCACGTTTGTGTACGACACTGCCATCTTATGGAGGGATGGTATCGGTAGCCCACCAGAGGCTGAGCTTCAAGGTAAGACTTGGGCAGTTTTGGGATATAAAATTACTATGACTACTTAAAAATTTTATGTTGACTAAATGTGGGATTGTAAATGACTTAAGGAGCCAAATTAAAGCCGCCTGTGATTGTCTTTGCAGGTGCCATGTACCCAACCAGTATGCGTATAAATGGCCAGGGACGACTAGTAGTCAACTTCCGCACTGAGGCTCGATTCAGAGGCCTGTTTGTGTTTGCTCATGCAGGTACAGGTTGTCATATAGAAGGGATGTACAGTTGTGTTTAACATTTTAAATATGATCGTATATAAGTATATGCTGTATAGCAAGCCATAATTGTTTATAACAAAAATAATTGTTGAAAGTGATAGAATGTTTTAAATGTATGGCTTTTACCTGTGACAATGCATTTCAAGCTATACTATAATCCTCTTTTCAAAATCTTATTTTTCACGAGTTAAAATTGATGGTATATTATTTGTTACTGTCAGTTA
Source organism: Perca flavescens (assembly GCF_004354835.1). Taxonomy (NCBI): domain Eukaryota; kingdom Metazoa; phylum Chordata; class Actinopteri; order Perciformes; family Percidae; genus Perca; species Perca flavescens. The sequence continues at coordinate 3,306,316 of NC_041333.1, forward strand.
TGTCTTGTTTTTTTTGAAGTATTTTAACTAGCAACTGAACTTGAATACACAAAGCTTTTTGAATCTTAAATCTACATATTCTTTAACTGATGTATTTTTCCATCAGCTTCACCGCTCACCTCCATGGTCATGTGTCCGGACCACCCTGGGTTGACCTTTAACCTCAGTCTTGTGAGGAATGAGCCAACCTACAACCAGCCCATCCAGCAGTGGACATTTGTCTCAGATTTTGCTGTGAGTAAACATTTTATTTGTTTTGCAGTAGGGCTGCACAATTAATCGCAGTTTTATCGAACTCGCAACATGAACTAGTGCAATATCCAAATGGCAAGGGGGGCACAATATTGGTTAAAGGCAAAAAATGTGTCAAACCATTCTAAAATGAAATATTGTGGTGCTGCAGAGACATCCCGGCCTACAAATCCTATCCTACAGACTAAAGAAAAAGTCTTTGTTTGGTACAGATCCTCCCAAAAATCACACTATAAATCAATTTTTATTTTTATATTTTTCAATGAAAATTAGATTAATGATACAAAAATTATCATTCCCTCCAATATCGTGAATCATATCGCAATATCAGTCAAAATAATCGCAATTAGATATTTTCCTGATATCGTGCAGCCCTATTTTCCAGTTTAATTGTTTTTACACCTAATTCTTAGCAAACATAATTTCCCTTCTCAGGTGCGTGACTACTCTGGCACATACACAGTGAAGCTGGTCCCCTGCACATCCCCTTCCAGCCTGGAGTACACCATCCCTCCGGTGTGCAACCCCAGAGAGCCTCTTACCTTCGACATGGACATCCGCTTTCAGCAGGTGACCTCGCCTTGTCTAAAATTACAGAGGGAAAAGTGGGAAGGTTTGTCGATTCTCGTGAGGAGATGTAGTCTGCACAACCAGCATTCAGAAAGAAACTGAGCATATTATTTTCTAGAATTAACATGAACTTAAAGATACATTGTGAGGCTCTGCCGTTTAACAATCAGATTACAGCTACTGTGATACCAAGACCTGGCTAAGAGAGATCATTTTTGAAAAGTGGATTACTTACATAAGGACAATATTTTTTTGTATTACAAGTTTTCTAAAATGTTATGTTTAAATGTGCAAATGAGGCATTTTCATTTGTCCAACTCAAAACAAGACCACATAATCCAACAAAAATGTCCACCTGACATGGCTCAAGTGCACCAGAGGTTTGACTTTGCAAGGGTTTTTAAGATGGATAACATTTCATTTCAGCTACACTAATGGTAATTAAGAATTTAACGTGTATTGATCAAGTCATCTATTTCACTTGGACTCACAAAGGCTTGTTTGAAATGGACTACTACTGTACATTTACAAATGAAGCCAAGCGATGTGGATTACACAAAGTATTGTAGTGAGCCCTTTACCTAACAAAAGAAAGGCCACCACTGCTGCTGAGTCATAGCCTATTTGTTTTAAATGCATGCAACAAATGATGAAATGTCCAGGGTTTTCAACACAAAGGCAGTTTCATTTCTTATTGTTGGTAATCAATAGTACAGCCAGTTTATTAGTTTATCTGTCTAATCTATCCAATCATAGACAAAGAAAAGGTAACATTCACCTACTGTCATTACTGCATGGTCAAAAAACTGTTTAAGAGTTCCAGAGTCAGCCACACCTGTGTGCAGTTACCTCCTGATTATAATACCTTCTGTCTAATGGACAGTGGAACACCGCCCCCCAGTGGTGGGAGGTTTAAAGCAAACACAAATTAAAAAACATTAACCAAAATGTCTCTTACAGGAAGTAATGAGTGGGTGAATTAATGAATGACTTGTCAACCTAAACCTTCTCCTTCATTCATTGCTTCCTGTAAGCCACACCTCTTGGCTCCTATTCAGTCATGTATTTTCTTGCCTCTCTCTGTTATCACATCATTGAAAAATCTGAGAGGAAACTCCCTCCTGGTTCACTCCATCTAATCAAGTATTCATAACACTGCAACTCTTCTCACTCACGCTGACAGGAACACATCTCTAATCAACAACCCTGTTTAAATCCATTTAGCTGCACCTGCAGTGCAACATGTCCAGCTCCTGATGCTGACGCTAACATAGAACCACCCCAGCATCAAAACACCATCTCTAGTGATAATTCCTGGCTAAATTCATTCATTTGTTTGCCAATAAAGTACCAGAAGTAAAGACAAAGTGATACATTTCTTATTTTGTCTGACTAAAAGTTAAAAAAGTAAAGAAAAGTACCCCACTGACAATTATATAACATGTAGAAAAGTGAGCACCTTGCTGATTATCGTCATCCATATATATGAATATTGAGAATATTGGAAGTATTTGCAAATGCAAGCAAGATAGTGAATTTAGACTTTTGAGCTTTGTCTTCAAATGTATCATACTTACATTGTATCATGTGCTGTCTATATTGGTAACTTTGCTTGGCTTTGTCTCTAAATATGGTTTGTGTGTGTTTGTCTGTCTGTGGTGAATGTGTTTCTAGGTTAGCGACCCCGTGGCGGCTGAGTTCAGTCTGAACACGCAGATGATCTTACTCTCTAAGCGGATGCTCTGGCTGTCAGACGGCTCCATGGGCTTTGGACAGGAGAGTGACACGGCCTTCTCACAGGGTAAGGCAATAACACGCAGTCAGAAAATGTCCACTGCTCTCAAAGGTTTGTGGATGACAAAAAAAAACGGATGTGTTTTATTGCTTAGCTCCTTCTACAGATTGTTCTACAGATCAAAAAAGAAGTCCCTGTGTGATGAATATTTTTGTTGATTTAGCAGAAATGTTCCCCATTATTATTCCTGACCCAACAGCATAACATTGAAATGAAAATGAGGGTTCCATGAAGTGTAATTTTGACCACTTCCATGTCTTTTCCCAAAAGAAGCTATTTACAAGAGCCTGGAGTTTTTTTCTTTCAACAAGACCTTGAAAGTTTTTGAAGCTGCGTGGAACGCTCTTATTGCCAAAATCGTGATAGTAGTTTTAGCTGGGCTTTTAATGTTGTTCTCAGTAGTGTTGTCTGAGCAAAACAAAATCATTTGAGTGATCTGCATCAGTCTACAGCATGAAATCTTTTGTATTACAACTTTTAATTACACCATCCAGTTTGTGCATGTGTGATGTGTTACGTGTGTTTTGCAGTGATGGAAACTGTATTTCTCTTCCCTCAGGGGATACAATTTACGGCCGAGTGATGGTGGATCCAGTGCAGAACTTGGGCGACTCCTTTATTTGTAACATAGAGAAAGTGTTTCTGTGTACTGGAGCTGATGGATATGTCCCTAAATACAACCCCAGCAACTTTGAGTTTGGCTGTCTGGCGGATGCTCCATCACTACTCTACAGATTCAAGATAATTGTAAGTAACAAAGTGATATCTCTCATCATGTCACATGTGCTTTGTGTCCATTCAAACCAAATTATTCCTTCCTGTGTCATCTTCTCACTCCAGGACAAAGCCCAGCCAGAGACCCAGGCCCGGTCATTTGGCAATGTAGCTTTCAACGCCTTCCTGGCGGTGGATGACCCCGGTGCGTTAGTCCTAGTGAGACAACCTGGGTCAGATGGGTTCAGAATTGATTCCTCAGCTCTCTTCCAGGTCAGTATAAGAGTCACACAAAGTGACTGTTACGTCCTTAGAAAGCAGAGAGTAACCATTGATGTTTGAATAACTGAAGGAAGGAAGGAAGGAAGGAAGGAAGGAAGGAAGGAAGGAAGGCGCTTGTATTAAAATTCTGTACAATTAGTTAAAAAAGAAAACAAATATTGTGCAACGCTGTGCCACAGAAAATGAAGACTAATGGCCAAATAAAGACCAAAATAAAAGTGGGCTTGACATGGACATGCAGATTATTCTTGCAATTCTTGTAATTGCCATAACTTTATTTTTCACAAAATATCACGACTCCTCCAAACCTCAGAGAACACAGATGGGGTGAGATATATTTTGAATGTGCACAAAGTTTTGGAGAATGAGCACAAATCTTGCTCAAACATCTGAAATATTACAGTCCAGGGGTTTATCAATAAATTAAAATGAATAATGTATCATTGAGGTGAATAATTGTCATATGCACATTTAAGGAGGTTACATATCCAACAAAAGATGCAAAAGAGGGAAGAATAAATGATGGCTAAGCTACATGTCTGCTGACTCAGATATAATTAGAAAAGTCGATCCAAAGGAGAATAAATAGATGAAAGCAATAGATAATGCCTAAGAGCCTTATTGCAATATATTCCATTATGTTTTTAAATTTGGATTGTAATGTTTCCCTTTACATAAAGATATTTCAGGCATATTGATTCAGAAAAAGGTAGAAATAGGAGCATAAGAATTTACCAAAATGCAGGAAATGAAGTGTGAAAATATTCTGGGGGTGGACCAGAATCGCTGTTTTGCATTGCATTCAGTTTATTTAAATGGGTCCGGGCTAAGCCCTGAATCTACTCAAGTCCTAGAAACACCCCTGGCACCAAATATTGTTATTCCACTTGAATTATTTTTCATCTCTTGGCAAATACATGGCATATGAGACTGAATAATGGCTAGAGCGATCGAGTAGCTACCATTTAGGAAACAGAGCCTTTAAAAAATGGTGATTTAGAAATTGGCCCTGATTCTCTTAAATCAACATCATTTTTTTGTTTAAAAAGATGTTTACATATTTGCCAACCAATATTTTTAAACATGTTCAATTTCATACATTTTCCGAGGGTGAAATCCGTTTCCTGCCTATTAACATTAGCCTAAAGGTAAAAAATAATAATAATAAGTAAGTGAATTGTAAAGTATTTCTCTTTGTTTGAATAACTAATCAACCATACCTTACACATTAATACTGGAAAAAGAACCCCTTTGGTGTAAAAACACATTAAGTCATTTTACGGCGATTTTGAATGATGACCATTCACCGTAAATAAGGGCTCCCCCTCCCTACAAAAGCCAATTTAACCACTGCCTATGAAGGCATGTAACGTTTTACTGTGGGATCTGTGAGATCATGCAGTTAAAGTCAAGTCTGGATTTTCATCAATCTCAAGCAGTCATCCTGTCATGTGAAGCTATAACAGTGACAAAAGTGTCCTGCAGGGGGCGGCCTCTAGCTCACCCTGTAAGAGCATGCGCCCCATGTAGGCTGAGTCCTTTGCAGGGGTGCGGGTTCGAATCCGACCTGCTGCCCCTTTGCTGCGTGTCATCCTCCATCTCTCTCCCCCTTTCCTGTCTATCCACTGTCACTATCTGATAAAGGGAAAAGCCCCTAAAACAATAATCTCCTGCAGAAAGATGTGCCATAAAAATGACCCACGGGTATCATTTAAAACAATAACATAATGTTGCTTTTCTCCAGGTGTCTGCAGGGAGAGAGTGGTACATTCACACCATCTACACCGTGCGTTCTCGAGACAACGCTAACCGTGGCATAGGGAAGAGAAGCCTGGAGTACCACGTGATGAGCCGGCACTCAAATCTGCTTCCAAAGGGTCAACATCGCAGCAGAAGATCGGCCGACGACGTGCCAGACATAATAGAGGACATCGGTCGGAGCAACAACCGCGGCACCAACATCCTCCACATCGCGCTGGACCGCAGCAGCCAGCAGAGGACCAGCCCAGAGAGGGACATCTCCACCAGAGGAATCCTCCCCCGGGAGCTCAACCAGAGAGACAGCGGCGACGACAGACTCGTGTTGATCATCGGCGTCTTTGTCGGGCTGCTCCTCACGGTGCTCGTCGTCATCGTGGTGGTGTTACTGGTCCGGTCCAAGCGAGAGAAGAAAGGCGTACCCAAGAGCTCCAGCAGCGCAGAACCCATGGTGACACAAGCCCTCAGTGACAGCTCCGAGGTCTAACAAACACACTGACCATTGAGAGTCTTTAGTTCATATTTTAGTTTTGCAAGTGCCTCACATTTAGATAAAAAAACAATAAAAAAAAAAACAACGAAGATTGTGTGTGTAGCAACACAAGCAACAAGAGCTTTGATTCTATTCAGAAATACTACTTGAAATACTGCGTCCCTCCCACGGCCGGGGAGGGGTCCGGACACTAACTAGGAGACAGGCTTTGTTAGCAGCTGTTTGAAGGCACTGGTCGAGTTGTCAGCACTCACTTATTGATTTGCTTTTAAAGGTGCTGTAGGTAGGATTGGGAAGATCCAGGACTTAGCCAAAACATTTGAACATCAACAACTTCTCAGTCCCTCCCCCCCTTTCTGCTAAAGCCCAAAACGGTCTCCTAGGCCCCTACAAGGGAGAATGAATGCGTGTGCATGAGCAGTGATTGACACGCAGTTAGACACCCCCCCTGGCCCTGATTGGTGCATCTGAACAGGGAGCTGTGGATTTTTGCAAATCCCACTACAGGCTGTAGGTGGTGCCAGAGGAGCCGGATTGTTTTTTAATGACCTGCTTTATGTAGTTCTACTGGAACATAGGGTCAGTTTCAGCAAATATGTCTTACCTACTGCACCTTTAATGCCATTTGATCCAAAAAAAAAAAAAAAAAGCCGTGTTATTACATTTCCAAAGGTGCTACAGAAGATGCCTCTTAACTTGAATGGCATTTGGTGTTTTGCTGAGTAGATGAAGAGCAGGCGGATATTTTGCATACCGTAGTAGCTGTCAGCAGCGGGGCGTTGTATGTTTGACTTTCTGCATCAAGACACTGTCCGTAGTTTGCTTACACTAGGTACACCTGTCTGTTCTTAGAGCGACCCGTCCTTAGATTCAGTGCGTGCCTAAGAAATCACACTTTTTTGATGTTTTATGATGTATGTTACGTTTTGTCCTGTGTGATCTGTAAGGCAAGTGAAAAAATATTTTTCACATTTTGCTTATGTTTTTGCATGCGTTTATTTTTGTATTTTGACATTGTAAAAAAAAAAAACGTCTAAATGCTGATTTGAATGGAATTGTGACAAATGTGTCTGATCTACTGTATTTCAAGCAGTTTGTGTTTTACAGTGTATCCCATGAAACATAATATTTATCAATGGCCAATTGTTATTGTTAAATCCCCCCTAATATTTAGTTGTTGAAACAGTGGATGGTTTTAAGACCTTATAATTGCCGCATGGCACTTAAGCAAATAAGAAAAGTGAAACTGTTAGAGTGTGTAGTATGGAACTGACTTTTAAGACAGCTGGTCTGCAATGTACAGTGTTCTATAGTAGTAGTTCCAGGTCCACAACAGGAACTATTTTCAATCATTTCTAAGTGTAGACTCCTGCAGCTTAGTAGAGCTAGCTGGGACTCCAGATCCCTCGCACAGCGCGGCGTTGTGTTGACTGTGCTGTTACATTTTTTTTTAAACCTCGAAACATCTTCTAACAAGTTTGGCAGGTTTCACTTAAAGGGAATGAAATGTTTTACCCTCAACCATCCTCACCGCTGTCCGAACTGTTCTCTCCTCTCCCTGACTCATTAGTTTAAAAATGCATTTATTTATTTTTCAATGCTTGTTGCTTAGTGCAGACATAAGTCATATATCATTTCATCTCCCTTTTTAATTTTGCTTGTAACCTCGCTTTACAAACCGTATAACTTGTTAGTTATTGGGATTTTAAAATAGAATACACTTATGTGCCATGTTTGCATTAGAACATTGTTAATGTGCACATAAGATGAAGATCATACAAGCTTTCCATGTATCAGTGTTTTTTTTTTTTTTTTTTCCAGATCCAGGCACAGGATTGCCATAAAATCTGATTACCTCATTCTACTGTATATCCTATGCTGGACACTAACTTCATAGTCACTACTTTACAAATGTCACGTTTATTTGCAGTTTTATTTTGAAATTGAAAACAATTCTATGCAACCTGTAATATCATACCTTCATGAAATGTTTACCCCAAGTATGATTTTTTTTTTCCAGTGCACAATTTGCTTGCTGATTTAGGTTTAACACTGTATCAATGTACTGTTATTCTAATGCTTTGAGTGCGTTCTGAGCTTTTCTTTTTTTTTTTATGCACATGTATGTATGTATATACATATGTATTACCTATAAATATACCATTTGGATGTTTTGGGAACGGTTACTGTTTAAAAAATGCATACTGTATGTGCTGTAAGTATTTGTAACATAGACCAGAAGCACAGCGTGGTCTGCAAATAAATAATTTTTCAATAAATTGTATGTTTTTTGATGAAACATATGTTTTAGCTTGAAGCTATTATTAGGCAGTGTCAGTGGAATGGCTGATAGATTCTTCATACTGCTCACCAACCATTTCCTCAAACAGTTTGACTAAAAAAAGCTGAAAATCAGGTGCAACCACTGCCATGCCTGTATGTAAATCTATAAATATACATATTGATCCAATTGAGTATCAGCCCCTTTTATGTTAAAATGCTATTTATAAGGACTTCTATGAAGAGAGGTGCAAGGCCATAAAAAAATGTACACTAAGCTACAAACTGTTCAGAGGTTGCTCATTCATTTCAGGATTATGAATTTGTGGAGAAAAAATGAATCGTGCTCACTGTAAACCACTGGAAACATTTCGCACATTTAACAATTCTTCTGTGCAGTTGTGTTGGAAAATATCACAGACTTGAAAAAAGGAAAATCCTGCACTCTGCTCTTCTTACAGCATCACCATTTATTTTTAGATTATTTTTGGGGCCTTTTTCGGCCTTTATTTTCATTGAACAGATGAAGATATGAAGGGGAAGAGAGAGGGGGAATGACATGCAGCAAAGGGCTGCAGGTCGGAGTCGAACCTGCGGCCGCTGCGTCGAGGAGTAACCTCTATATATGGGTGCGTGCTCTACCAGGTGAGCCACCCAGGCGCCCAGTGTCACAATTTATTGAAGAAACTAACTTTTCGGTCCCTCTGGACCTTGACGAAGATCCCAAGTAGAGTGCGGGATTTTCCTTTTTTCCAAGTCTGCTTACTGTAAACCAAAAAGTGGACCCACTGTGCCTACTTTACTCATCATTTCCTCATTACCACCGTTCAGTGATTATGTTAGACACAGATCCAATCCCCCTCAGTGCAAGTCAATCATGATGAGTAGTTACATACATATACAACATCTCAGTAAACCATGTGCTTTTATTACCAGTGCATATTCATAGTGAAAACAAAATTGTATTGGTGTGACACAGCATAGGGTAAAATGCTTCAGACACGTCTGAAAAAAGTTTCACGATGTCTGGGCTCCTGTTTGGCAACGAGTCAAACAGCAGATCAGGTGCATGAAAAAGAGAAGCTTCCTGCTTGACTTCACTGGTGAAATTAGGTCATATTCTGTAGCTTGGAAAATCTCTACCCTGGGGAGGGTGAATGTGGGTGTGAGGGAGTTAAGCACAGTGCTGTGGGTAATTATGTCGGACCAGGAAGTAGCTTTCTTCCTGCACCTGGTCTAGGTTGTCTTATGACATTACACAGAATGAACACCAGGGAGAGCAAGAGCAGCAACAGCTCTACTGCTACAGGGGTTTCCTTGGGAGTCATGGCTTAATGTAGTGCAGGCAGAAACTCAACAGTATCATAGGCGAGAGTGTTCTAAAGCGTGGATGAGTTTGCTGGCAAATATTATCCAATAGAAATGTCCTCATATAATCATTTTGTGTTTTGTGTCAACTGTTTTCTATGTGAAAGCTAAAAACATAAAAAACACACACACACACACACACAAAAACACAGTAAAACAGAATTCATATTCCATCCCGATCATTTTTGTGGCCTTGGATCCAGACTACATTTGCACCAATTAACAGTTTCCTCACAAAGCTCCCAACGTCTCTGATATGTGATACTATCAAAAGAATTAAAAACTATATATTGAAAGTTGTTCCATTGACATGCTGGTCTAATTTGGATGGATTTCCTGAGATATGTGTATTCTTTCTGGTTCATAACTCTTAGCACTTCAATGAATAAAGCTCTTTAATTGTTAAAGGCATAACACTCATTCTATGAGCTCTAATCTTTAGCCATTTGTTCTGAACAGAGAAAACTTTTTTTTAATAGGAATCCCAGATGAAAACAAAGACGGATTTGTAGCTTTGAGACAAAGCTGCTAATATGCACAAACACTGATCAAATGTTTCCAGATGTGTGTGTGTGTGTGTGTGTGTGTGGGAGGGAGGGGGGTTGGATGCTGAATTCTGCTTAAAGGTGAAATTTCCCTTTAAGGTAAAGGGATAAAGTGTGAAGCTCTAAAGAAAAAAAAGCACATCAATTTAGAAAAATAATTTGTAATTGCTGAGCTAGTGTATAAAATAAAATAAATTAGCATTTTTTTTCCTTTTGTTTTTTTTTCCTTTTGAAACAACAGATATTAACAAAAATGATTATTGTGCTGCTTACATTAATAAATATGACACTCTTCTTCTATTAAGCATGTGCTGGGTATGTTTTTAAAGCACACTTTTTAACAGCTGCCATACACACAAGTTTAAAATCCTGGAATCCTTTGACTGCTGCTCTCTGAATAGCCAAACGGCTGTGTGTTTCAAAAGCACATACATACAGAGTGATCTAATATACACAATATACATTTATGTATATACAGTACATACAGCAAATCAATGCACAGATGGTGGTGACATTTGTATGTGAGAAATTTTACATTCCATTGCTGGAGAAGCGTAGCGCTGTTCATTTCACTGTAAGCATTAACTAGTTTATGAGAAAAGCAACCGATGGGTACACTGTGTTGTTGCCTAGGCATTAAGATAAAAGAAAACGTCATGCATTTGGACAAGTTATGGCTCATTAAATACTTTAATCTAAATCCTACCCTGTCCTGTCTCATAGAAAGTGTGATTTAATAATACCATCAACAGCGTACAACACACAAAAACTGTTTTTGCCACCTCTCTAAAACCCGTCCATAGCTTTATGTCCATTACAAGGATGCTACATTATCCAACTTTAAAAACAACCTTCAATACACATCATAAAGGAAGGTAAACTCATGATCACACACTTAATTATATCCGGGAGATCAGCTGATGTGCACATCAAAAGGCTGTATTGGAAAGGTCATTGCAACCAGGGGGGGGAATACATTGGCTGTGTCGTTGTCAGTGCTCGCAGTGGTGAAGATGGCCGTCTCCGGTCTCTACTGCAGGTAGCGGTAGACCTTGAAGCAGTGGTTCCCAGAGTCCGCCACCGCCACATGACCATCAGACGTGAGGGCCAGGCCCTGGGGGCCGTAAAGGGGGTCCGCTGACGTGTTGATGTAGGACAGGAAGGACCCTGAGCTGTCGAACACCTGAATGGTAACACGGCACAGGGGGAAAAGGTGAGTTAAGAGATGTACTTACAAATGTGCTCTCTGCATTGGATGAGATCCAGTTCTCTCAAGCTAACCTGGATCCGACTGTTGCCCCAATCGGCAACGATGATATTTCCATTGGCATCCACAGCCACGCCTGTCGGAGCATTGAACTGGCCGTTGCCCTCTCCGTGGGAGCCAAATTTAAACAGGAACTCCCCATCTGCATTGTACACCTGCAGGAGAAATTAAACAGGAAAGATAATAGGAACATGACACTCTGTTGTCACACATAATACAGATACGTTAAGGAAAACAGGTTACAAATCATATTGCTTAAATGATCTAAAAGATTTTTTTATGTTTTCTAATGTTTATGTTTGATGGATTTTCTTGTTTCATTGAAACTGAGCAATTTTAAATTGCTTGCTGTTTTATTTTTTTATTGTTTTAAGAATGGGTAAATGAATGGGTAAATGAATGGCAGCCATGACCATTTATAAGTACCCTTAGCACTTCATTTAAATTCAGATAACTGAATTTAAATTGACTGTAAAAAAGAAAAAAAAAGGTAAGCAGCGCAGAGCAAAGACACTGTACTGTAGCTTTGGCAAGTTCCAAATTATTCAAGTATAGATATTTTTTCTGTAAGCCATTTATTCACAATACTTCCAATGCAGGTTCACTACAATTAAATAATGTACACACACACACTTGCAAAAAGCCATACCTTGACTGAATGGTTATGAAAGTCTGTTACCACAATTTCATTTTTGTTATTTACGGCCACAAAGTGAGGACCTGGAAGCAGCAGAGGGGACAGAGAGGGAAAGAGAGGAAAGATGAGTCATCCACTGCTTTACAACACGCGACAGGAAGTTCCACACTATTTTTGGACTACAGGACACACAGGACACAAAGACACTCGGAGAGTGGACGTGGGACAACAAGTGAGACATGACACAACTGATGCATCGAACATGTAAAAAGAACAGTTTGATTTCCTGCGTTCACATTCACAGGGAGTTCATTACTTACTGAAAACAGGGCCAGATTTACTAAGCTTTTGTTCCAGTGCAATGTTTGCACCACTTTTTTCTAAAAGAAAAGAAAAGGTCCAAGTGAGAAATTAAATTGAAAGTACGGGTGAGTTTCAACTGAAATACTGCTCTCTGTGCATCAACTGAAGCCATATCAACAAGGGATTCCAGTAAAGCAAGCAAATCCTATTAACAGAAGGTTTTGTTCTCCCCAAATTTCAGTGAAAGGCAAAGACAGGAAGACCGTCCTCACATCATTTTCATGCATTAGTGTGCATTAAGAACTTTTGCCTCTGTACACCTCTGTGTTGCACTATGATGATCAGGTGCATGTTTACAGTATAAGAGTATTAATGCAATAGTAAGGAATTTACCTGTGCAGTGATGTCTATAATTAAACAAGCAGCTATACAGGCTTACATTCTTTAGACTCTGAAATTAATGGGTGCATAGAGATGATGATACACTTATTAATAAATGAGATTTGTACAAATCAACATTAGACTTGAAAAAGGAAGATCCCGCACTCTGTTCTTGCTCAGCATTACAATTTATTAAAGAAACCCCTCTGGACCTTCGTCATGAGGGAATCCTCTCCTTGCAGAGTGCGGGATCTTCCTTTTTTAAGTCTAACGTGATATTTTCCAACATACCTGCATAGAAGAATTGTTGGATGTGCGATTTTTTTCTTCATAAAGTTTAGAAATCAACATTCCAAGTATAAAACATAAATAAAATCCGTAAATCTGGCCTAACTACATGCCCTGATACATAAAAGCATGTAAGAGACATGTAAGAGACATAATTAATGAAATGATCATAGGTACTGGTACTAAGGATTACACAGTACCTGCAAAGTGTCTGTCCGATGTTCCTCTGGCTCCAAACTTTGTCACTAGCTTCCCATTTGATTGGAAGATGAAGACACAGCAGGACTTATTATCAACTGTGATGATATGTCCATTCTTATCCACAGCCACACCTTTGGGTCCCATCAGTCTCCCAGCTCCAATTTTGTTCTGCGACAGCCAGAGGGCACATGTTAGTAATTCAGTGGAACATTAATGAATCTGTGCAGTGCAGTGGTGGATGCAGTTTTCAGATCCTTTACTTAAGTACAAGTACTAAAACCACACTATAAAAATACTCTGTTACAAGTAAAAGCCCTACATTGAAAATGTTGTAAGTAAGTAAAGTATGTAAGTATCATCAGGAAAGTGTACTTAAAGGTCCCATGACATGGTGCTCTTTGGATGCTTTTATATAGACCTTAGTGGTCCCCTAATACTGTATCTGAAGTCTCTTTTATATAGACCTTAGTGGTCCCCTAATACTGTATCTGAAGTCTCTTTTATATAGACCTTAGTGGTCCCCTAATACTGTATCTGAAGTCTCTTTCCTGAAATTCAGCCTTGGTGCAGAATTACAGCCACTAGAGCCAGTCCCACAATGAGCTTTCCTTAGTATGTGCCATTTCTGTGTCTGTAGCTATTGAGGAGGAGAGAGGGGGGGCAAGGTGGAGGGTGGGGGTGTGGCCTTGACCAACTGCCACTTTGCTCGTTTGAAAGCCATGATGTCTCTCTCTGGTGATGGTGATAGGTATACACCTATCACCATTTCTAGCCACTGGGGGACCATAGGCAGGCTGGGGAATGCATATTAATGTTAAAAAACCTCATCAAGTGAAATTTCCATGCCATGGGACCTTTAAAGTATTAAAAGTAAAAGTACTTAATTCAGAAAAATCCTCACATCTCAGAAACTGGAAAACAATCAAAACACTTCTTAGTGAGTCTTTAATCGGTTAATCATTTCAATAATATAAAATATAATCTTTTATAAACTACATGTGTTTTGTGTGCAAACATTCTAATTTGTAAAGTAACTAAAGCTGTAACAGATGAATGTAGTGGAGTACAATATTTCTCTGTATAGCGGAGTAAAAGTAGAAAGTGGCATGAAAAGAAAAGACTCAAGTAAAGTACAAGTACCTCAACATTTGTACTTAAGTGCAGTACTTGACTAAATGTACTTAATTACATTCTACCACTGGTGCAGTGAAAATGCTGGTTATTCCTGGCTGTGACCATTCACCTTGAACTTGCCATCCGAAGAGAAGATGCTAATCCATCTGTTGTCGTAATCTGCTACAATAATGTCCCCGTTCATGTCCACTGTGACCCCTGTGGGGCGCTGCAGCTGCCCTGGTGAACGGCCCCTGACCCCAAACCTCATCTTAAACTGGCCTTCATTTGTGAAAACCTAGGAAAAGACAAAATTCACTTAACAATTAAATAACTCATTACATTTCTTATTCAGCTCTAGAGGACGCCACTGACCTGTATACACTGGTTGTTGCTGTCGGCCACCACGATCCGTCCATTACTGGAGGTGGAGATGCCTTGTAGGTTAGTGAATTCGGCTTTATCTCGCCCTCTTGTTCCTGTCATATCAACAAGACATCAGGCTACTTCAGTGTTATGCGTGTGTAAACATCATACACAATTCAAATCTGCTGTACTTTGCTTGGAATATCTCTTAAAAGGTTTAGCTTTTACTTGCATTTTTATTTAATTTTTTTATTTAACCTTTATTTATATATATAAGTCGATTGAGAACAAATTCTCTATGGCAACAACGACCTGTCCCATTTACAGAATTACACATTCATACCTGGAAGCTGCCCAGTACAACCATAGTCTGATCTGCTGGCCACAGAGCAGCTCCACTGGAGCATTTTTTATTTTTTTGGGGTTAAGGGCCTTGCTCAAGGGCACCTCAGTGGTGATTTTTAACAGTTTGAACGGACAGGAAACAACTGTGTGCTGCAAAAGAGCTCTAAAACCTAATACTCTGCATCTTGCAAGTGTGCTCTAGAGAAACACCGTCCTACAGCTCTCAGTCAGTAGTAACCAGAATTAACAGCAGGTTCACCCACCCACTCTGTAGATCAGCTCATCCTCTATCGGGTTTTCCTTTTTCTTGGTGGTGCTGTACATGCTGGAGGGTCTGCGCACAGCCTTCTGTCGAACGTGACCTCCTCCTCCGCTCGGGGACTTCACCCTTCTCTTCACGTCGTCTGGCGACTGCAGGACGTCCGACGGCTTGACAGCGCGCAAACGGAACGGACTCCCCCTCACGGGCTGTTCGTACAGCAGCAAAGAGAAGGTGAACTCTCCCTCTGAGCGGATGGTGTATCCGACCTCGTAGGTGCCGTTCTTGTTGTCCGCCACCTCGGCTTCAGTGCACACTCCGTCGGCTGAGATGATCTCTGCCCTCAGAGCGGCGTTGCCAGTCTTCACTAGCTCTCCGTCCTTGTCTTTAGTAGTGACTGTGACAGTAGTGTGCTGGCCGACCAGTGCGTGCCGCAGGCCTTCGCCGGTGGCGACACTGGTGTGGCCTACGGTCCCTGTTGTGATCAGGACTCCCAGGTTCTGAATGGAGCGCCTCAGTCCGTCCGTCTCTACCTGGCATTCCAGATGTCCGTTTTCGTGGGGATGCTCAGGAAACGTGTGTCGTGCCAGGGCACTGACCCGCTCGCCCATCTGCTTCTGGACCAGCAGGACCTCTGTGGCGCTCCCGTGGCTCAGGGCCTGCTCGGTGAAGTTGCAGCTGCTTTGAATGTTCTCTTTGCCCTGAAGCAAAGAGGTCAGCTGGGCTTGAAGCACCTGGGAATGTCCGAAGAGACAGAGGCAGACAGTCAGTGGCGCTTGTACTAAAATGTGGAAACTTTTTATGCTATTTTCCAGAGCCAGAGCTATAGATTATACTAACCTTAATATTTCCACTATGAACGGATTTACAGAATATAAAAATCTCGGCATCTGGATTGACGAAAAGCTCCTTTTCAAATTTCACATTGATAATCTTGTGTGCCGATTTAGGCAGAAAGTTGGCTATATATGTACAGAAATAAAAGCATCTTTCCCATGTTTTGTAGGAAAAGGGTTGTTGAAGCAGTTTTCATGTCGGTCTTGGACTATGGTGATGTGATTTATAGACACGCATCCTCCTCAACTCTTACATTTTTGGACTCAGTCTATCCCTCTGCCTGGAGATTCATAACCGGTCATGTCTATGGTACACATCATTGTATTTTATATAAAAGTGTTGGGTGGTCTTCTCTCCAAGAAAGACGTGATACTCAGTGGTATCTCTGTATCCACTATAAGGCCCTTGTTGGAAAACTACCACACTCCCTTACAGAACTTCTGTGTTACTCAGAGGGATTTGCTCTGAACTTGGAAAAACTGCTTTTAACTTTATACAACTGACCCCTGGAACAAATTACAGAACTTTCTTAAAATCAACTCACTTCGTGCCTTTTTTTCACAATTTAGAAATTCTGTAACTGCTTGACATGCTTGTACTTTCTTTTGCATCCTTATTATCCTAATGTATTTATCAAATCATTTGTCCAATTCAAAAAGTTTAGTGTCTTTCTATTTTTCTTATGGTGTCGCTTCTTTTCTGTGTTGTTGTTTTGTTTCTATTATTGTAATTTAACTCAATGTCACTGGAAATGGGGGCCGCCCCTCAACGATTTCTCGATTACAAAAAAGGGAAATCCGAAAGACCTCTGACCTTCTGCTTAGTGCTGCAGATGTTTTCCACCTCAGTAATGAGAGCGGTCTTGCGTTGGTGTAAGGCCTTCTCCAGCTCGTCAAAAGTGTTACTGATTTCGGTCACTGCCTCGTTTTTCCGCTCTGTAAGCTGCTTGGAGATCTCATTCACAAGCTCAATGGCAGCCGTCAGCTGAGGTAGCCTGCCAGAAAAAAAGCAGAGTAGATGAACACAGAATAATACTTTCACATTAGCGTTCTTTGTATTTCCAACACATCCAAGATCTTCCAAATGCAATCACATACTTGATTATGGATTAAAGCGCTGAAAATCCTACCTGTTGCGCACAGCGTCCAGCTGATTTTTTAGCGCTGACTTATGCTGTTCCAGCACATCCCTCAGAGGAACTGTCACATGTTCCCTGTGTTCCCCTTCTGTACACTCCAGACACATGGCTGTTTCACATGACTCGCAGTAAAACTCCATCACCTGCAGATGGCGCAGAGGAGCACAAGACAACTGAGCATCACATTTCTGTGGCTACATTTGCTTATAAATTCAAACCCATATAAGAAAGAAATATTTCATGAGATCTTGCAGTAGACAGTGCTGTCATGAGCTTGTGGGTGATCTCCGATAGATCTGAACTACTATGTAACACCCTCTGTCCTTTTGTTTTAGCTTACCTTGCCCTCGTGATTGGGGCAAGAGAGGGGCTGACAGGCCGTCGCTGCACTGGCTGACTCCAGAACATTGCAGGCCTCGGGTCGGCTGCACTCTGGGTCTCGCTGTAACACCTCCATTAGGTTTGTGATGAAGAAGTTGTTCTGCAGGGCTGCCACACCCTTCTCTGGCAAGATGGAGGTCTGTCTGCACACTGGGCAGGACAGCGTCAAAGACTGGGGAGGGATGTAGTTCTGTAGACATCTACAGAGAGACAAGATGTTAAAGAAATGACTGTGAGGGCTGAAGCTGCAATGTAGCACCTACTCCAGGTCACAGGGTGTAAAAGAGCAAAACTGTTGTTTTTAGACTTGCTTAGAAGACAATAAGATTCTGCTCCTTTTGGCTCGGCACAACAGAGAGCATCAAATTATTTAAATAATAGACTATCTGTCTCTGTGGAAATTGGTGCTTGCTGCCAACAATGGCGTGCCATAAAGAATGCTGTCTGTTTTATTGGGGCCAACCTCAGAGTGGCTGGTGCCTTACATCATGCAGAAGCCACAATGATGACAAAATAGCTGGCCTAGTGGTGTGATTTGGGGTCATTACACATCATTTTGAAATCCTTTTAAACATCCCTTAAATGCATCCCAAATAAAGAGCTTACTGCAGGCAGAGGGAATACAAAGAAACATTATAGTACACTAAACGATTTATGTCTTTTCTTATGTGCTCACTTTCTGAATTACGCATAATATAGAAACAAACAAATTCTGGTACATCAGCCTAAAATGGGTAAAATCTGTCTCATATTTAAAATTTGATTTCAAATCTTTTATGGCTCTAATTAGATTTTTTATCTTATATTGTTTTCTCTTTAATTGTCTCCCATTGTTTTACTTTTTTATTTTCTAATGCCATACTAATCTTGCAGTATTAATTAATCAGTCATCTGTAAAGCACGTTGAACTGCATTTTTTGAGAGGTGCTGTACAAATAAAGTTGGATTGATTGGTTCAGAGCTTACTTCTCACAGAAGGTGTGCAGGCAGGGCAGGACCTTGGGGTTGTGATAATGGTCCAAACAAATGCTGCAGACCAGGAACTGCTTGTCTATCTGCCTGACCACAGGGCTGGTGCTGCCGGTCTCACGCTTAGCCATGGTGACGGACATTCAAAGAGGGCACAGGAACCGCTTAACCTGCACACACAGGGTGAAGAAACAGGACTAAGGTCAAGAAAGCCTAGAGGAAACGTTCAAAGAGAGTGAGGAGGGCGTGTTCGCTTACCATCAGCATGAGCGAAGGAAGAAATGAGTCTTAATGTTGTTAACAAAAAAACCTCTGCTGCCACTGTATGCTCTCCCTTTCTTATTAAACTGCATCAGTATGGGATGAGCGTCTTTTTTCACAAACACCCGTATAGCCAGAGGTTATGTGACTTTATAAATGAAAACTCTAATACGCTAATGCAGTGGAAGAAAAATGATTACATGTGATTATCCCTTTGCGGGGCAGAACTCTCAGCCCCGACAACTATGCAGTCTGGGAGCCAACATGTCTGTGTTTACAGTGGAGTTTGAAGTGTAGAATATGTGTGTATATAAATATGCTGTTAACAAAAACATGCTTAATGCATCTTGTCTGATTCCTGGCAATATTTGACCATACACAACAAAGTCCGCTGTTTTATTGTTTAACATTCGTTAAAATTGCAGATGATAGGTGGATGCCTGCTGGCTCTCTGTTCAGATGGTTGTTGCTGTTACATGAAATTGTATCACTGGGTCAAGCACAGATTATCTCAGTTTGCCAATGACATGTTGTAAAAATACAAGCACACTGCTTTAATGTGATCCATAAATATTGCTTACAAAACAGCATCAATCTATTTCATGCAATGTTAAAGACGTTTCAGCCATTGGTCTGGTTAGGTAGTTAGCTCGTTTGTATTGTAACATTACAAAGTATTTCTGTTTAATTTGGCTGTACACAATCAGAATTTAAGCTCCTTAAGTTTTCTTCTAAGGCTTCTTTGGTTATTTTTTGGTTCAGCATCACCAAAATAAAGTTTTGATTCTTTCGTTCACAGCTCCATTCCTCCGCTCTCTGTCTTCGCTTGCCCAAGCTTACTTGCTCCCTCTTTTTGATCTCGCTGTCTTTTTTTAAATTGAGTCAGGAAGCCAAGAAAAAGCCAACTTTACTTTTAATGTTATCAAACAAAGAGATATATTCTCCCTCCTCGTCATAAAATGGTCATAAACAGACATTGTGAGAGCAGTAGCTCAGTCTGTAGGGAGTTGGGTTGAGAACCGGAGGGTCACTGGTTCAAGTCCCCATACAGACCAAAGTATAGTGGTGGACTGGTAGCTGGAGAGGTGCCAGTTCACCTTCTGGGCACTGCCAAGGTGCTCTTTAGCAAGGCACTGAACCCCCAACTGCTCGGGGCGCCTTTCCATGGGCAGCCTCCCCCACTCATTAGTGCATGTATAGGTATTGACCATGTGTGTGTAATTCAGGCCTGTGTGGAATAACAACACAGTGAAAACATTGTAATTTCCCTTGGGGATTAATATATTATAGTATACATTATTATTATTCCTAGTTCTATGAATGAAGCAGTCGCTGAGTTGCTGTGTGTTTGACCAATCAATGACGGTAATCTCTGCAAACCCCACCCCGAAGGTTCCTGTACTTTCAGAAAGTACCACCCTCAGATCAGGAACTTTTGGGGGGTAAAAAGACCCATGAAAAGGTCCTCGGGCCTTGATTTACACCCTGGTCCCTGTGGTTGAAGTTCCTGCGGTCAAAAAGCGGCTTAAGACACCTTTTATCGGGTAACTGAGACACAACTTTGTAGAGTGCATGTCATTAGCCACTGGCTTTTTGTAGTTTTCACTTCATTTCAGATGCTGCTCTTGTTGTCACCATGTCTGTCATGCAACATCCCCTAATAACGTTAACATCGCATTGTGCCTCTTGAATGAATGCTCTCCATCCACTTCATCGAATTTAATTAGAGAGATGGAATTTAGTACTTATATGAAAATTTAAGGAACGATGTCATTCGAATTTGGAAAAGAATATCTTAAATATACTAAAAACCACTTCATGAACAAATAATATAAAAACTGTATGTAAATGTATGTGTATGTATATGAAAAGGTGAAATCTACTTACATTCAGAGATATGTGATATGCATGAAGTTGTAGTGCTAATATAATCAATGTGAGCCTGAGAGCAGTGAAACATAAGAACCATCATGTTTGACTTGATTCAACTGCAAAAAGACAAATCTAAACTCCAACCTTAAATGAGACAGGATCCTATCTTTGTCCTAAAAACAGCCTTGTGGATAAAAATGTAATGAATTATCAGTAACTGTGAAACATCATTGCAAGACTCACTATTGACTGTAATGTTGCATACCTGCAATTGTTAACATCCCAGTTAAGAGCCATGATCTAGATCTAATTAAATGCTAAGAAGATACACTCAAACTATTCCTTAGAAGGCAAAGTCAACTCACCCATCACCTCTTGATGCGTCACAGCCCTATGACTGTACTATTCTTCAGCCTCGCCTCATCTTTCAGCCACTTTTCCAACAGCAAGGTTTGTAATTTCTCCTTTGAAGTTGCATCTACACAACTGCTCTCTCAGTCTGGCCTGCAGAAGGCTAACCATCAGGCCTGCACTTCACCTAGCATCAAGAGCTAAAGCCCCCCACTCTGCCTTTCGCCTCTGCCCTGACTAATATAGCTTGGCCCCTTTTCTTTGAGAGTAAGGAGAGGAAAGAGGAAGCTTTAAAACGCCACTCCCCAAATTCCTCCTAGTTCCTTTCCTTAACTCCCAGCTGGTTGAGGTAGGCACCACCTGTCTGTCTGTCTGTGCCTGCCTGTCTGTCTGCCTGTATGTCTGTCTGTGCCTGTCTGTCTGTCTGTCTGTCTGTCTGTAGGGAGAACATTCCCGGTGAACTGGGCTGCCTGTCTCACAAGCAGGCCGGCCTCAGAGGCAGCTGTCCCTCTCTACAACACAGAGCAGCGAGCTCTAACAATGGCATTCCAGATCTGCTCACAGCTCACCACCCCACATTCCCCTCTCTCTTCCCCTCCCTTCATATATTTTCTTTCTTTCTATTGTCCTCTCTTTTTTCTCCTCTCTCTCTCTTTTAGTAAAACCACATAAATGCACTCATAGCATCAGCGGGCCTGCTCTCAGTCACAGACGTCTTGCAGATGGGGATTTTCTCAGGCATGTAGGCCTCATTGTTGCTCCTTGCTAAGTTACTCTGCCTCCCCCTTTCACTGTCCAAACGGCCAGCCCTTCCCCGACCTCGCTCTGCCTCCCCCTCCTCTTGTCTCCCCTACAAAAGCCCTCCCCTGCCTGGACTGTCTTCCCTTCACATGGACTCTGAATTGCAGCAGCTGAACGGTGACATCAGGAGGAAGCTTGAGGAGCCAAAGCCCTCAGGCTCCTCCCCTCTCGGCTAGCTAGCTGCTGCCTTTTGGGTTGCAACAGTCCCCCCCCCTTCCCTTCCTCCCTGCCTGTCTATTCCTCCCCGCCTGTCCGTTCTCTCAGCAGCCCTCGGCTCAGTTCCTCCCACTCGCCTCACCACAGAAAGAGGATCTTTCTCCCACTCACAGCAGCTCTGGGTAGCCGTGTATGTGCTTAGAGAAAAGCTAAGTAATGTGAGCGAAAAATGCACTGAATAATAAACAAAAAAGACAAAAATAACATTGATTAAATAATTGCAGATTTAAATATAGAACTTTACAAGCCTAAATATAAATGATATGTTCTATAAAATAGTATAGTATAGTGTAATATAGTTAAATCTTCAGAAGACTGACAAACCTAAAAATAACAGAAGTGATTCATCAGTTGAGAGATTAAAAATAGATCTGACAGAAATATAAGAAATACAGTATTAGTGACAGCAGAGTACAGAGTAGAGAGCTAAATCTGCAGTTTCTTGTAACGTTTGAAGCAGCATGTGACGAGATGCTCTTCACGGCTCTGTCACGGAAACTGCATGATCAGCACTTCATACAGACGAGGTCAGTTTTCCAAGTCAGTATGCAACTGTGTTTCCTCTGTACTAGAGAGACGCCTGCAGACAATCCACGGAATGTGAACGTCGTTTGTAAATTTGGCTGTTTGACTGCAAAGCGTCTCGTGCCACTCTCACCCTGAATTACAGCTAAGTGGCTTAATGTCCTCCTGCAGGGTCAGGTCCTGTCTGCCATCTGGATTTGTGTCTGCCAGACTTGATGACTCCATCACACCCAGTCAACTCAAATCTGAATTAAAGCAAACACTGCACATACATTCACAGAAGCCTGGCCTGACACACTACTCAAATGCTGTTACCACCAGGGAAGCAGTTACAGGCGATGCTTGTCCACCACAGACCAGACTATAGGGAGGAATCATATACTACATATACTACAGGTGAGTTGTATGGCTGCTCGACTATGGACAAAATCATAGTCACGGTTATTTTTGGTCAATATTGAAATCGCAATTATTTGACACGATTACTTATTGACTTTTGGAAAGAAGTTGAAATGATTGAATTTAAGAAATAGTGAAAACACCTTAAACTGTGACATTTCCCTTAACCCTTCTGTTTTCCTCGGGTCAAACGTGACCCGTTTCTAAATCAGAAATCTGGGTCTCTTTCAACCAAATTTCCCAAAAATAACTGAATGAAGTTGGCTAGAAGCCTAGATGTAACACAGAATTGGCTAATAATTTATACTTTATGCTTTACAAACAGGCAAACCATAGGACAGCATGTGAGTAGGTAGGAAATCGTCGAAAGTGTCAAAGAAAGCCTCCAAAGCGTTAAAACCGTTGAAAAAAGGGTCCCAAAAAACACAGAAATTGTCAGAGAAAAGCATTAAAAATTAAGTCAAAAGCGACAAAAAAGCTTCAATAAAGTGTTGATAATTGTCAAAATATGGCCGACGGAAAGACAATATGAGGGTTAATACTTTTCCCGTCTCAACCTTTGTTTTTATATTTAAAAGACAAGACAAAATAAGAGTTTACTTGCAAAACGTAATATGCAAAATAATCAATCTTTTTGGATTACATTGTTATTGTGATCAATCCAAAATCGTAATCACGATTACAATTTGATTAATTGCACAGCCCTAGTGAGTTGTTTGTGTGCTGAAGACGGGGACGTCTAATATGAATGGTTTCAATGGATTTCAGCAACGTTTTCTCACATTCAGAGAAAACGTTATTACGCTTGGAGTTTTTCTGCTGCAGGAGGGCAGGAAGCCATGCCCCGCTCTTCACCTCTCACTAAAGTGCTGCTTGTAGTTGTGAACTTGGACTAAAGAGCTGCCAGTCGTTCTGCAAATGATCACTCTGAAGGAGGTTTTCCCTACAATACAAAAAGTAATTAGTCATGACTGCTAGTACAGTTCATGTTGTAAGTGTAATGAATAAAAGAAAGACATTTAATGTTATCTTTTGTGGATAAGAAAACGTCCTGTTTAGAATCCCCCAAAGGGTCAGAATGAATAGATAATCACCGACAGTTTTTATATTTGATTATATATGAGACCTATTTCATAAGATTCCATAGAAAGACCCTAAATATCAAAATATTACCTCTTGGGTAAGTCAGGGTACTCCTAAAGTGTGATGCAGAAAACAATATGAATATGAATTTAAACATGTATTTTCTTTAAGGGGACAGTTTATAAAAATAAATCCACAGAATAAAATCAACCTTATGTTTTTAAACATATATGGTCTTGACTAAGTACTTCTAGAAAGAAATGTTATTGCTAATAAGTAATTTGATCTTGAAAACTTGGCTGATAATACAAAAATGGTTTTGGGGCTGGGTAGGATCACTGATCATTGAAATCATCATTATAACATTAATGAAGACATTTTATGGTATCTCTGACATATCATGATACTTCAAATGCATGCAAAATCCCATAGACAATAATCAAACTGATGTTCAAAGCTTATCCATTAGATTTCTACTACAGTCATATCATTGTTATATGATTCCACTGAAAGTTGAGAAATGAAACGGTGATTACTTAGGATTCCAGGATGTTTGCACTTCAAGGGCCATAAAACGTATTTAAACCCTTCCCTTCCTCTTCCCCTGTGTGAGTAAGAGGCTGTTTCAGTATCATCGGTTTACTACTTTATGAACCTGTGTTGGATTATATTATACGCACAATTATTTCTAATAACTCATCTGTGATGGCTGCTGTATGAGTCACAGCAGAGAGGACTTCAGAGTAAGAGACTTCAGGCTAGAGAGTTTTCCAAATGTTTATTTCAGCAGGCAGCTGTGTGTTGCTCCGGTAAACATGGGCGAAAGTCTCAGCGACCTGTAGTAGGAAGTGTTGGCCACCCCGATGACGTGCTGTCAAGATTGTGTTTAAATATAGACTGTTAGTTTAGGCTTCCATCCACATCTGTTGTGTCCCTGTGCATGTGTCATCGTGCAGTAATCGTTCCTGCCTATACCCAGCCTGGGCAGAACCAGCCTAGATCTGATTTAGAATCAGCTCCCCATTACTGACTGTGATTGATGTTTTGCTGATGAAGTTTTAAAGAAGTGTGTAGATTGTAATGAAGAAATAACCTGTTTGACTGAGAGAGAAAAAAGAAGAGAGAGTAATGTACCAGAGATTTTAAATTAGCTTCACCGCAGGGATGCATTACTCTCCATAAATTAAATTTTTTAAAAGCTTTGTGATCATAATGTCAATTTGCAGCGATATCTGATTGAATCTAATTCAGACATAGGTCGAGCATGACTGATTGCATTGTCCTATTTGTATGAGCAATAACAATCTAAAGAAGCCTTGTGCTGGCGGCTGTAAACCTGAGAACGAGACATTTCTCAAAATACATTTCTGTGTTTTTGGGAGTGTTAAGGGGCTGTTGTGGGGCCAGTGAGGGTGCCTGGCTCTATGATGATGACTTATCAATCATTATTCACACAGAAACATTTGCTTCTCAAACTAACAAGCTCCCCTTACACTTCACTGCATTGGATGAAGGAATCTGTCTCAATGCATCAGTCTCTGTCAGACCGCTCACAGCAGTGACGCTGGTTTTTCACGTAATGAAAGAAAAAAGTCTGTGGCCATAATGTAGGAGGCTTTGGAGAACAACAGACTCAACATAAGACACAACTATTGTTTCATGTTATATTGTTTTCACGGCGCTTAGCTAATCCACAACGGTGCTCAGTGTTAGTATTCATATTTTATGTCTGATTTTGAGTCTGAGTGCATAGGGATATATATATATATATAAAATATTTGAATATTTAACAAATGCCTGGCCAAAAGCTGCCGACCAAGTGTGTACATTTTAACATTTTAAAACTATAGGATTAATTACTAACTGTAGAGCTGCAAAGATGAATTGATTAGTTATCAACTATTTTGATGATCAATTAATCGGTTTGAGTCTTTTTTTAAGAACAAAAAAAGTTAAACTTCTCTGATTCCAGCTTCTAAAATGTGAATATTTTCTAGTTTTCTTCTCTCCTCTGTGACAGTAACCTGAATATCTTTGAGTTGTCGACAAAACAGTCAAAGAAATTTGAGGACGTCATCTCGGGCTTTGGGGAACACCATTTTATAGACCAAACAACTAATGGATCAATTGAGAAAATAATGGACAGATGAATCATTAGTTGCAGCCCTGACTTGTACTGTACTCACTGTAGCCATCTTTCATATGCTTTTGTCTGCAGACATTACATTGATAAGATCTGACAACTAATGAGAGAAGACAAGAGAAAGTGACCACATGATGTCAAGAACAGTAGTCAGCAGAGGTTTTAATCAACACTGACACCAAAAGGGAGTCAGGAGACATTTGTGTCCCTCCCAGTGAGCCCACTATTACAAAGGCTGACAGAAGACAATGCGGCATGCAGGCGGTGTGTCTGCAGGCACAACATACACTGCAGATTTTATAAAAAGTCGATCAGTGCACAAACACGGGCCCCAGCCTGAGACCCTTATCCACCTGCAGTAAGAGTTATAGAGTGACTCGGGGGACAGGGACTCAGATAGTCGCATCATGTCCTGTTCATGTTATCCTGTGCAAATGCACCGGCAATGTTCTGCTTCACAGTTTGATTACCAATGGTCAGAGTGCACTATGAAGAATTAGTGGTGTCGCAACTTGTACAACAGAATGTCAATGACTTTAGGGCTGCAACTAACGAATATTTTCATTGTTGATTAATCTCATAATTATTTTCTCGATTAATCGATTAGTTATTTGGTTTATAAAATGTCCTCAAATGGTGAAAAATGTGGATCCTCAAATGTCTCGTTTTGTCCACAACTCAAAGATATTCAGTTTGCTGTCATAGAGGAGTGAAGAAACTAGAACATATTCACATTTAAGAAGTTTGATTTAGATCATTTGTATTTGTTTTTCATAAAAAACGACTAATCGATTAATCTTTGCAGCTCTGAATGACTTTACAAGACAAGTGAATCTTGATGTATGATGATCTGGATGGGTTTTTGGAATGAGCGTTTACTGAGCGACACAATATTTAGTTTGATGAAATGCACTATATCAGGGCATAATGGTCTCTACAAAGCAACTCAATCATAATAAAGGTATAAATGTATGTGGGTTTAAAAATGTATGTGGGAATTATAACATCTAAATAACAGGGATTTGTGTTGCCTTATGTTTACTATAATTGACTTAGTAGTCAAGCCTTCATTAATCTTTGGCCTGTAACATGTTTGACAGGGTAAACCTTTAATCATTGCTGTAATTTGGTTTTTCCTGGAAGCCCTGCATCATCTGGGTTTATCCCTATATAGTGCCAAACACTGTTTAAACTACATAGTTCACTAAAAACAATCGCAACGTTTAAGTTCAATTGCTGAAGTTTTAAATATGAAATAAACCATCAACCCTTTACATCTTTGTGCAACGATGGTGAAGTTGTTTTCCTGGCATTACTGATGTAAAGCTTAGACTGGGAAATGTTGCTCATAGAGTCTCATGTAATATTAAGTATGCAGTGCACATTATATCATCTCTGTTATGACTACATCTTTTTTCATGAGGTTATGTTATCGGCTACTTATGATGCCTCACGTACAGAACCTAAAGAAAAGGCCCTCAACCAGTGAAAGTGCTGACTTTTTGGTTGGTTCAGGAAAATCCATTTTAAAGGAGGGCAAATTACATTGTCTAATGATCGGCTGTGATCAATCTTAAGTGTAGACCTACAGTTCATACAGGATAATGAGCAGGATACAAACAGCTCCTAGTCTGAAAAGATTTAAAATAAAGTTATCAAATTACTAAATTTACTACAATATGCTTTAACTGTGTGCGGCACGTTAATACCTACAGTTCAGTTCAGTCTGTATTGTCCTACATGGGAAATTTGTTCCAAACACATATATGCCGCAGTAAATCCGTTTAATAAAACACATTTTAAATTTAAAGGACAAGCCAAATAAATGATTTCAACTGATATTGAATTCAATCATATTTAGATTGTACCATTTGATTTCAGAGCACAAGTTAAGAAAATAAACCCAGAAAAAAAGTTACTGTCATAGACCTTATTCACACAAGGGTGATGTAACCTGTAGATTGACTTTAAATCAATGACTATCACTGATCAGGGCCAAATAATACGGATTAATCAATCCATTTATCAATCGGTCTATATGCTCTTTTGTCTGGGTGCACAGCATATTGATATGGACAATAATTAGGGTCTGCCTTCAAAGGCTGTATCTAGTCATTTTGAAGGTACAATTTGTATTCTGGCAGACTACACTTTGTCATTAGTTCAACATTTACAAAGAGTGTGTTACGGTCAACAAAGCAGCCTTGTTTGTAACACAGTTCTTGAACACGTGCTGCCAGCCCTGTCTACCTACATAATACTGGACATCCTCTGAGACTCCAAGCTCATGCATGCAAACGGAATGAAACCCTGAAGTCATGAGACAGACATGTAAGCCCTGCTAAGTATCTGCCCTCGGGCACAGCATCCAGGGCCGTCTGCAACCTCCCTGTGACCCAGTGCAGGCAGCCAACAGAGTAAAACCAGCCAAACATTTCCATCCACAGCACTCATCAAGCATGTGACTTTTGAGATAGTTTTACACAAACCAAAGATGAGCTATATTCCACGACAGAAGACCAACCAATAAGGAACCACCGAAGCATCTGCTCACAGTCTAGGCCTGAGGTGTGAAACTGATGCATTGGCTGTTGCTGCAGTACAATGCCACACAAGGGCTCACAGAATGACATAAGCAAACAATACGCTGATTCACATGTGGCTCACACAGCTTCCCAGCAATATAGCCCATACATATTCAGATCAGAAAACCAATGAAAGATCACTAATCCTCTAAACAAAAGAGCACGTATGCCTGCTTACAGAGCCCAGCCCTCAGACTGCAGCAGAGATGCCCACCTGCTACAGAGCCGGCAGCCAGGGCTGCCTAGGAGCTAAAATGGAGAAGCGTGTGGGCTGGTTCAGGAAGCATTAAAGAATCAGAGCAGCAACAGTTGCTCTTACACAAGGCTGAAATAAAATGCTTTTTCTTTACGTTTTCATTGACAGATGAAGATGAGTAAAAAAAAAAAAAGAGAATACATCACACCAAAGAGGACTGGATGTATATTTACCAATGCACAGATGCTAGATGGGATGGAGTAATCAATTATTCATCTGCGCTCATCCCAGTCATTGTATTATTTAGGAATCCAGATGATGGAACAAACAAGATGAGAATGCAGAAATATGATATCATAAAAGGAAGTGAATAGCCAAGATTGTACTCACATGAATACCCAGCAGGAGGGAGTGGAGTGTCAGCATTGCAGGCCGTAGCGAAAGCTTCCCATTGTCAGTGTCCCAATCCTCTACAACAAAATCCACAGACCGGGCAACAGAAAGGAAAGGGCAGGGTCTGTCTGGGAGAAGAAGGGGACAGTAAGGAAGAGGAGAAGGGAAAGGAGGAGATTAGGGGAGTGGCTTACATGCAGCATTGGTTAGACGGCTGATGGGAGGAGTTGAAGAACCCAACGGCATATGGAGGGGGTAGGGAATATGCAAAACAGTTCAAATCTCAGGAACTGACTGAGGGAGAGTCTGTCTGGTGCAAAGGGGTTTGGTTTCTTTAGATACCGCCCAGTTCCCTTAAAAGGACAAAGGATGCAGTTTATTACCTTTAAGCCTTGAATTGAGAGGGTGCAAAGAATTACTCGAGTACAAAGACACAAGGAATATACTTCTGAATAATAATAATAATCAGGCTATTTACCATGACTTTAGTTCAGTGATTGGAATGTTTCACAGCATGTTTTATGTTAAATCCTATGCCTCATACTGTAAGGCCCCCGTTTCTTGCATTTTTAACTGTAAAAAGGGAAATTGCTATGTAGAGTCGATGACGGAAGGGACATGAGAGGGTGCAGGAGAAGGCAAAGACACAGGGGGTGTCCTGTTTGTTCTGGTATGGATGTTCCAGTTATTTGGGTGGAGTCCGGTGGTGGCGGTATAGGGGTTGGGATCAGGACACTTGATGAATCTATTGGAATATGTAGGCTAATAATAAAGGCTGTGTGTAGAAGGGAAAAATGGAAGTGCACAAAATGGGTATTTGAAGAACAAAGCAATTAGCCCAAACTACGGCTCAATGGATGGAGTGGGGGGGGATGGGTCAATAGATGCTCTAGGTAAAGATTAATGAGAAAGAGGATAACAGAAAGGCATGAATGAAAGAAAAGATGGCAACCTATTGTAATGTGGATGCACTGTGGGAGGCTGCTGTGGAGATGCAGGTGGTGGGGAGTATGTTGAGGGTGGGGCTTGGGGTGAGAGGAAAACACAGTCATCTCTGGGTTTTATTCTGCAATGTGGGGTTGCCATGGAGACTGCTTCCATCATAGTTTAGTCAAGATGGCTGTTGCAGTCTGGCAGAAGCAGCAGCAGCAGCAGCAGCAGAGAGCAGGTCACACAACACATACTGTAGGTACCGCTTACTGCCAACACTGGGACTGAATAGCTGATAACATGTTTTGTAACATACTGAAGATGGAAGAATCCACATTTCTAACTATTTCATTAACATTTGTACATTATATAACAAATACAACATCATTACAATGGGTGAAATTTGCTAAGGCTGATTATTCTTTGATAGGTTATCTCTTATTGAAAAATAAACATGGTTGCCTGTAGCAACGGACAGCTGCCAGGTCCTGGTAATAGAAACCAGAAAACATAATACAATCAAATCATAGACAGCGTGTTACAGCAGACGTATCACATTTCTAACAAATGATGTAAGAATACAAATAATCATTATTATGGCCGGGGAGCTTTTCACTTTTAGTATGCTGTGTTATCGCACGTTACAAACATTGTAGAGCAGTATGAATATGTTGTTTCTATTTGTTACTATAAATATGTAAATAAAGATATAAATACTCTTAGTTGGAGAGTAGTTACCTTGACCCTTTTACCTTACGTGATTCTCTTATATACAAAAAATGGGTAATCATCATTTTATACAGTCTATGGTATTCATAGATATTTATTTACAACTCTTTCTGATTCGACAGTTACAAAGAACAATTTGACAACTCACGAGTCAGTGACAACGCTATTTGTTTCTCTGTAATTTTGATAGCTATCCATCTTAGTCCTATAAATATCCAACGGTAAGAAAAATATAGAAAGCATTCAGATCACTCCAGGTGGTGTTTACATTAGAACAAAACTAAATAGGTCATATTCATTACCTCATTGTTACACTTCAGTCGGACAGCTGGACATAATCCTAAAAAGCTTAATATTGTAACCCTGGTGTCAACTGCTAAGAGATGCCAGTAGTCAAACTTATATTTTGTATTGCCTTGTATTGGCACAAGCTGTGGCCTCACTGACCCCTTGAATCCGATCCTAGCGATCGGAGACATTGGGGCCGTTTCCTGGAGCAGTGTCCACACTGTAAATGCGGGGAGGCCGGTTCCCTTCCATCATAACAGGCCAGCAGGTGTTGGCCCTTTGAGCACAGTAATCTCTTCTCAAGTTAATTTGAGATCAGCACCTTTCACTTTGACACTGAGAGTCTGTGGGTCAGCTCTGCTCAGATACAGGCTGCCTTTTGTAACACTGACCCATTTAAGCTCAAAACAATGGCTGAATTGAGCAAGAAAAGTAGTCTTTTATCAAAGTATCAAAAATAGCAACCAAACCAGGATTGTAAACAGTCTGAATTCTCTCACGCTCATTGACTTTCTCAATACATTCTGCAAGGCTGTACAATTTCAATCCAGACAAAGAAAACACACTGTAAGTAATGTATCCAACTGATGAGGGAATATTATCATCAGACAAACGTTTTACAGTGTGTGGCCCACAGTTCTTTGTTTACAAGGCAATGCACAGATTGCCTGGAAATCAACACCACCCATATTTTCTGAGCTAGATTACCATGTTACTGGTATATTCTGCCATCTAGTGGTACAACATACACAATGGCCTTTCCTCAACCTTCCCTTCTCCAACCACTTTCCTAAAACCGTCTCTCCTTCTCTTAACGACCTCATTATCAATTTACAAAGTAACATTAAATATAACACTACATCATCACCATGATAAGTTAATTACAAGTAACACTGCAGTCACATGTGCTTCCCTGACATTACATTGTACATGTTTCAAAGCCTATACACCAGACCCAGTGCCCTTATGGGCAGTTTCCTTGCTGATCTGCTGTTTGCCCATGTCTCCAAGGCGTTTTAAAAAGCTAAAAAATAGTCCAGTGTTTTCAGTCTTAATCCATGCACTCTTGGGGGTCACACTTTCACTATTCCTCTGCACGTGGTTGCCTTTGGGCTCCAACGATTTGCCCACTTCCTTTTGAGCCACAAGACCTTCATCTGGAACAGGGGTTACAGAAACATTTGGCTTGCTTTTCTTCTCTGCTGATGGAGAATTCTGGTCTGGAGCACCAGATTTTTCAATGTTGTGAGATACGTCAGTAAAGTCAAACACTTGTTCTGAGGGATTTTGTCCCGCACCCTCTGTTGGCACTGTCCCTTTTTCTCTTGCCGCAGAATTAGGAGTTCTGATTGGGGTTTTAGGGCACAGATTATCTTCCTCTTCCTTAGTTTTAGGGACTGCGGTAGAAAGAGTATGGCGCCGGTTAGGTTTTGAGGTGGATTGAGGATCGAGCAAAAATTGAACTAAATCCTGATTGGTTGGGTCTCCAGG
The DNA here is from genome assembly GCF_004354835.1 of Perca flavescens. Lineage (NCBI taxonomy): Eukaryota > Metazoa > Chordata > Actinopteri > Perciformes > Percidae > Perca > Perca flavescens. The sequence goes on from NC_041333.1 coordinate 3,339,121, forward strand.
ATACTTCTCCATGTCCTCATCGAAGGTGCATTGACGAGGCAAAGTTTTAATTGGACCAGGAGATTTCTGATTCTCCAGAGAATAATCCCCAGATGAGATGCTGCCACGGCTGTTCTGAAAGTGCAAAACCTTTTTAGATGCTTCGCGCAACTTTTGGGCCTCCTCTTCATCATTATCCTGTAGATCCTCCTCATTCCCATCAATGATGACTGAGAAAGATCTGCCTGAGGCGAAAATGCTGGTGGTCCTATGGGCTGGGTGTGCAGAACCTCTAGAGTCCTCTTTTCTGGAAGTTTTCACCACCTCTTCATGAGGAATGCCCCCTTTTGCCTTGTTGTCCTCGCTATTAGACTGGGCTTTCTTTTGTGAAGAGTTCTCTGTGAGTTCAACTGCTGAATTCCACTCTTTTCTGCCCATGTCCACAGCTCTAAAAGAGCCTTCTCTTTTTTGACTTCCAGTGGGGAGGTTTGCCTGAGAGGTTATTTCTGATAGACTCCCGACATTGGGGCTGCCACTCGTGGGGCTTCCATGAGCGGATGAGGGCAATCCCGGTCTCCTCCGAGAGACACGTTTGGTAAGGAAGTTCTGTAGTACGGATTGCAATGCAACTTCATCCATTTCCTTGTCTCTACTGGAGCAGGTAGCTGTGGACCTGCGCTTGGTAACATTCTGCAACCTGTCTCTCTGTCTCCGCTGCACCTCTGCCACCTCTCGAGCCTTGTTTTCCTGCAGAAAATCACATATAGTAATATAGTAATAGTTAATAGGGGTGCACGACTCAGAAAATGTCACGATTCAATATTGATTTTTAGGCTCAAGATTCGATTCAAAATCAATATTCAATTCAAAAACGATTCATAGCATGTCAATGTAGTTACTTTTCCCATGTGATTGCAGTAGACATGCAATTAAAAAAAATATTTTTGGGAATTCTATGAAGGGATTTTGAATCGGTAAAGCTTGAATCGTGATACGAATGTGAATCAACTTTTTGGCACACCCCTAATAGTTAATGGATCATTTTTTAATCTCAGCTAAGTACAGTACACAGGCTTACCTGCATGGCTCGCATAAATTTCTCACAAAAGGAGTTGAAAATGGAGCAGCACTCCTCCAGTTTGAACTTGTTTGGGGATTCACAGAAGTACTCTGCCACAGAGTCACTCACTGACTGCAATTGCTGAAGATCAATTTCTATTTCTGACAAGCAGACCTCAGCCTCCTGAATAGAGCCCAAATCAAAACATTAGAACATGTAATCACACACACACAAAAAAAACATAAACTGGACTCGATTCCTCAACAAAAGGCTCCCTCACCTTTAAAAAATCACACATCTGTGCCTTGAGGTCTTCTTGCTTCAAGGTGTCTGCTTTGGCATCTCGGACCTTCTTCACCTGCTTTTCAAACTCTGCTTCAATTTCCCCTTTATTCATTCTAAGAATAAAAGAGATACATTCTGATGATACAGCAAAGAAAAGGGGGGTTCAAATATGCTGAGTGCCTGTAAAGGGGATTGCTTACCTTGCTGCAGCTTCAATGTGTTTGAGTTGGTCTGTAAAGTTAAGCAGCTCCACATCTGCCTTCTGAGCTTGCTGTGTTGAATATGAACGTTGGTATGAAAATCACATTTCACAAACATACATATCTTAAGATACAGAAAAACAAACTCTACATTGCAATCAGATCAAAGTAATAAAAGCTACTTGCCATCACGACATAATGCATAAGATTCATTCCGGGTTTGTTTGCTTTGGTGTCCACTAACTTCAACAGAGAAGCCATTCGGAAGCCAATTGCACTGCCTGCATAGCCACCCTGAGATCAAATGAATAAAATGAGGCTCGGAGATGCACAAACACATAGGAAAGTCACCCAAGACTCCACTATCCCATAATATACACTCACAGCATTCATGTAATTTCCGGTCTTCAGTACCAGGCGGATGACAGAATGGAGATGATCAGACTCCAACAGCTCTAAAAGAAGACACACATGGTGAAGTCTAAGTCTAAATGGGTTTACAACTCTATTTTTGCTCAAAATCTGTTACGAGTCTTATTAAAATCTAGAGTGGTGATGGCGCAGTGGATATGACACGTGCCTGTGGTGTGGGAGACTTGGGTTTGATTCCCACTGCGATACATCAACCGATGTGTCCCTGAACAAAACACTTAACCCCTAGTTGCTCCGGAGGCGTGTGACCTCTGACATATACAGTAAGTCGCTTTGGATAAAAGCATCAGCGAAATGACATGTAATGTAAAAAAACAAGCATTACCTTTTCCAGCTGCTGTCAGAGTGCATATGGATTCTTTCATTTCATGCATGAGGGGGAAAAATTCCTCTTTGAGCACCAAGCTGCTGAGACGCTCTCCATAGCTATCAGACACAGGGTTTCCATCATTAGTAAACTACCACTGACATTTAACAAATGCAATACATGGAATTGCATTCAGGGAGCTCACCAAGGAATCTTGACCAGCATTAGCATGAACAGATCTGCTTCTGGGAGAGAAAAGTGGTCGCCCTTAAAATTGACCAGCTGCTTCTCCTGCCGAAACAAAAGCACAAGTCTTAAAACCAGATTGTGTTTTATGAGGTAAAATTACAAGCAACAAGGTATACATCAGACGCATTGAAAAAAATGTAAGCAGCTGTCACAAGTACCTCTTCTTCATCTGGTAGCAGCTTGCACAGCTCCTTCAGTTTCCCAGAACCAAAACTGAGACCACTTCCTGATTTAATTTCGTCAATCATGACTTTTACAGGCCTGTGGAGTGAGGTGGAGAGACAGACAGGGTTCAGATCTTGAGTCACTAATTATCTTGACGTTTTTGTTAAGGGTTAGGACTTCTCATGAGCAATGCATGTCTAAGTTAATACCGCACTTTTGCTTCTTTGAAAAAGTTGGGCCGCCCAACATGCCTCAACCTGCTCAAATAGCTTTACAAAATAGCAACACATCTGATGTCAATTCCCAGAAAAACACGTGCTGTACAGGATATTCCAACGATTTAATATCCATTACCAAGAAACATATTTGGAACAGAGGATAACAAAAACGTATAAACATGTTTGGAGACAAATATAGTAGTCAGAAGCACTGAATAGTTAGAGGAATAAGTTAATGCATATGTTGTTTTGCTGTTGCTGAAATCTGGGCAAATGTTTGGAGGCCATCATTGACAGTTTTATACTATTTATTTCCATTTCCTGTTAGATCTGTTTCATATGCCAAATAGCTTTAGGCAATACATGGGGAGGTAACCTGTTGGAGCTGTAGAACAGTGTCGATCAGACCTGCCAGGACATGTTGGCCTCTGCGCTAGCTGTGCCATTGTTGTCCACTGGGGAGAGCGGTGGAGACAACTCAGAGAAATCGCTCAAAATTGCAGAAGAGCGCTGCGCACAAAGTTGAAATTATTTAAACTTTGACCTCGTTGCTGCTGACCTTTCAAGACACATCCAATGAGATAAAGAGATAGCCAGAAGTGATGATGGCGTATACCCGCGCTGCACTTGGCCTCTTAAGTGTCTAGTGCACTATGCTCAGCGCCCAACCTCACAGTTTTACCACTGATCATGTGTAGGCGGCTTCATGCGGTCATGTTCCAGAGTAATTTACCTGCCTCATCCTGTGTTATTGTACAGTGGGATGTGACGAAACAGTTGTGCAAAACCAATCACACCTTCAGAGTACTACCACTGACTCACCGCTTGAATTGCTTCAGGAAAATTCCCATGTTCATGCTTCTCTTGGAGCTGAGGATGGAAACCTGGGAAGGAAAACAGAAATACCTGGATATAATCAGCTGGTCATTTGCTAAAATAATTAAACTATTGGTTTCACTACTGGCTTGGGCGGTGTCTTTTGTGTCAGCTTTCCAAGCAGAAGTTGATTCCAAAGGTTAAGGATTCTTTGAGTTGATTGTATTGAACAATCCAGACAAAGATACCTGTTTGTATCAGGGATACATTTTCTCAGAATCTCTTGGGAAATGGGACATAGGTCAAAGTAAACATTAGAACACCGACTGATCTACAAAAGCAATGACAGTGAAGGTTATGAATAGATATGGTCTGGTTTAAGACTTGCCTTTAAATTAATGGCAATAACTGCAGGTTATTATATACCGTAGCTTGAATAACAAGCACAAGTAGGCTACTTTACACAATAGTGCTGTGTGAGGACCCAACTATACCATCCTTTAGCAAACAAAAATTAAGAATAATGAGACTCCACCCTTGTACAGAGTGATTCTAAATCAAAACAATGTTCCCAAGACACATTATTAATGTTCTGGCAATACAATTTACAAATAAATAAATTATTTTTCTACTCTTACAAAAGGGAAGAGTTTAAAAAAGCGATGTTTCTAAAATATCATTATAGTCAGTAAAACTCACATGTCATTTATGGCACATTTGGAATGATCTTAACAGAGGAGATCTACATCTGATACAGTTTGCCGTTAGTACAGATTTTTAGGTATACACATTGTTTCCTGTTTATCTCAACCACATACCTAAAATGAATAATCAATCCAGGTCTACAGGAGTTGAGATATGGAATCTCAGCATTACACAACAAATACTGTATACCAAACATTTCAATCTATTGCTACAAACCCTTGGGGTTAAAGTGTTACTCTGATTCAGCTAAGTGTGACGCCTGTGTCCCGTGGCTGGAGAACTCACCATTGCCCCTCCTGAGGCGGCAGTTGGCAGGCCCCTCAGACTCTGGCGGTTCAGGGCCTTGACTTGTTGCTGGCCCTGCTTGTTGCTGAACAGCTCCTCCATGTGATCAGTGTCCAGCTCGTACTCCCCATCAGTCTTATCTGCTGTCCAGATGTTGTGCTTTCCTATCACACTGTGTTGAGGAAGGGTTTCCCAGTTGAAATTGCGCATTGTGGAGCGTCGGAGCGCTCCCCTGGCAATGAGGCCCGAGCCATGTAGGGATGGAGGGAGGCCAAGGGCTGGAGGTGGAGGTGGAGGTGGAGGTGGTGGAGGGGTGGAGGGGTGGAGGGGTGGTGGAGGAGGTGGTGGAGGACCTCCTGGTTGCATCTTTTGTCAAAGAGCTCTCAGCGGGTTTGGGATGCGGTCATGGCCTCAGTCACACACACACACACACACAGACGGGGTTAAAGTCTGTACGGAATTTGCAGTAAAATATATGACTAAAAAATAAAAATATAACTAGTTTTTATAGGATTGTGATTCAGCCGTTGTGTTGGAGGGGACTTGTCCAAAATGTCGTCCGTTAGGATGATGCATTCAGACTGAAAGAAACAGAACAGGGTGGAGACAGTTACAAATCCCATGTAGTCTATGACTGTAAGCAACAGTGATTAGCAATGGATTCACTTTCTCCACAGCTAAATAAATGACGTATGATGTAGTAGTGCTTCAAAGGGTTGTCAAAACATTATAATAATCTATGATACACAGCGATGGGTACAAATACTTCGTAACTGTACTCAAGTAGATTTTTCAGATATTTTTACTTTACTATTTATTTTTGTGCCGACTTTTTACTTTTACTCTTTACATTTTAACACAAATATCGGTACTTTATACTTCTTACATTTTACAAAATTGGCTCGTTACTTTAGTTAATAATTTCAGTGGAGTTACCGTTATTATTTTTCGCGTCATCAATACCGAATTCAATCTAATTGGATGGGAATATACGTTGCACTTGACGCAGCACTGCAAGACGACTCGACAGATTCAGCGGCATTCATTTGTGGCAAATCATTGCGGCTTGATGGCGGTAACGTTAGTACATATATGTAGTACGGACGGCGACACGATTGAAAATGAAGAAAACGGAGATCCCAGAGATTTGGCAGACAAGCAGCAAGACATTCCCAATCAATCAATCAATCAATCAATCAATCAATCAATCAATCAAAATGTATTTGTATAGCGCTTTACAACAACCAGCAGGTATCCAAAGTGCTTTACATCAGGAACTAAGAATAGAACAACATATCTTGCAATAAAAAGAATGAAACGTAGAAAACATTAAAATCATAAAAGGTATAGAAACAGGAAGAGGACATTGTCACACCACTACTGCATATTAAAAGTCATTCTAAACAGGTAGGTTTTGAGTTTAGACCTGAAAAGAGCAACATCTGTAATTGTGCGAATATCAGGGGGTAACTTGTTCATCCATGGCCTTATCTGAGAGAGATGTTTGACATAGGCATCAAGAATGACTCCTGGCCAATGTGCTGCATTACTCTAAAAGTATGGGGAACTTCTTAATTAATGTCTGTTTAGTAATTCATATGTTATTCTTGATTTTCTTTCCAGAAGCCATATTTGAGCACATGTTGATTCTTTTAAATGTTAAGGGGAAGATTAAAAAAAGAGAAACTGGATCTGTGAATTCTCACAGAATCACGACTGAATTCATATCTTGCTACTCAGTCAGGATCTTATTAACCTGGAGTCCCAGTCTCTGTCACAATAATCATATATGTGATGTTTTAGGCCTATTGGCAGAATTAAAATGTAGGCAATGGCATATAAAGAGACTTTTCTCCAGGTCCACTGAAGTGTCTCAGCTTGCTCTCCATTAACATTTGTGTGGTCCAGGTGGTTGTCATTTGCAAGGCTACTTTTACTTGTATACTTTAAGTACATTTCCAAGCCTGTACTTTGTTACTTTTACTTGAGTAAAGAAGTTAAATCAGTAGGCTACTTCTACTTTTACCAGAGTATTTTTTAACACAAGTATCTGTACTTCTACTTGAGTACGGGAAGTGAGTATACTTTTGCCATCTCTAATGACACACTTTGGAATCACAATGCAGAAGCTAATCCAAAACTATCACACAATTTACATGTTGTTATTTTGGCACTTTAGGAGGTAGGCTACTATACAGAAATCGTTATTGAGAATAGATGCCTGTTTAGCAAAAACATTAATAAAGATACATCATTTTAAATAATAAAGCTTGTAAAAGGTCTGGTGTTTAATTCGGCAACCTGACCCACCTTAATCTTATAAACTACTAAAACCGCCATTTGTTACAGCGTTTGCTAATACACTAACATCATTATCAGATAAGGACCGGGAGGTAAAAACTTACCTTTGTGTTAGACTCAGATGCCGCCTCATTTTCCTGCGTGTCGCCGTCTTCGTCCTATTCGTCCGTGGTCGTGTTGAAACTTCCCCCAGCATAAAGTAGAGCGTGACAACAGCTCGGGGGAACTATGTCGAAACTACCTGCGTGGAAAGGACACGCCCAGCCCAGGTTAGAACACGGCCACCCGGCCGCTCACACCTCGGCAGGCAGCGGGAGGGACTGAGGTTAGGTTGGATCCGAGCTGAGGTGTCTGTCCGGCTGTCATGAAGTGTGCAGTCCACTGTTTAGACCCTTCCAGCGTGATAAAGAACAATTGATTTCTTAAAAAGGCGTTTGAAGTAGTCTAAGCATTTAGCACGTCACTTGTAGCCTATCCTACCGTTAAAAACTTAAGACTAGACCTACATGGCAAGTAATTAGTATGCGCAAAAAGTTCAAAAACAGGCCTACTTTGGTTAAACATTAAGCCATTTGACCAGCTCAGACAATGTCATGTGTTTGAATGTGGTCTGATGGTCAGACTGGCCTGTAAAAGCAAGCACTTCAACTCTGCCCCAGAAATGATAAGTCATTATGATGCTCTGTTAATAACCGAAATGCATTTGTATGCAAATATTTTGTTCCTCACTATCAAATAGCCTATTGGACTCCTCATCTGCAGTAGCCTGCACCAAAAGGAGGATGAGGGAAGAAATGTCTGCCTTCATTTTTAAGTCAGTTATTTGACATTTTTGACAAATATTAGCTTTGTCCCAAGTATTGCAAATGCAGGCCATTTTAATAAACTTATGTTAACCATTTGGGGTTTGAGAGTATTTTTCAGATACAGATCATTTTGGCATGCTCATAGCCTACTGTCATCAGTAGGCTACTGTGTAGGCTACATGTGTTCAGTATTTTCAATGTAGTTTTAGAAATGTGCTGGAATTTGTGACAAAAACAAACAAACATTAGTCTGGCCTTACCCATTGTGGTGAGACGTTTTGGTCAATTAATTACATAACAAGCACCAACTTTCATCTGCTCCATTGTTTTATAGGCTACAGCTAAAATGTCTGTTGTTTTGGGAATTAGGCCTACACAGGTGTAGCTAATTGACAAAATATTGGCTTTTTACTCATGGAGGTTGAATTCCATATACTGTCTATGGTTGAATTGCACTTTCAGTAATGCCCGGTTGTCATCTGCAGCAGGGGCCGTTGCTAATCGTTTTCTTTATCGTTCCCAGTTTAGTTCATGCGCTGTGTTGTAACCATGTACTGTTAAACTCGATTTTTTTTAAAACCGGCTCCACACTACTCCGGTGTTATCGAGTAACAGGCCTACCCAAACTATTAGGCATGTGAATATGCTATGCTAACAGGCCACAGTGGGCGGAGTTTCCCAGGGTTGGCGCTGTTGCTGCCTACCTGCTGCGACTGAGTTATGTTTTATCTCATTTTTTTTGGCAGGGGATAGGCCTACACTGTGAAGTGTAAATTATAAGGTTTCTGTCAATATTTTTGTCATGCTTGTATGGTAAAAACATGTGATGCTTTACATGACCAATGCATTCAGAGCTCTCCACCCCAGAGTTAATGCAGAGCCATTAGATCTAGCCTGAAACTAAATCAGAGAGGCCAAGATACACACACAACAGTTACAATGCATACAGTAGGCCACAGGATGGGATGGGTTTCTGTCAAACCCATCAAGTCTACGGTTGACAAAGTATTTTTATACAAGGTCTACAGTACCTGTACGGGCAACAGCTTGAACTGAGTTGGTAATGTTTTCTGGTACTGCTTTTTACAGTAAAGGAATCAGTTAAGTTAGTTAAGTGTGAATAGAGCATGTTCTTATCTCCATATTGCATTTCTGACTTAACTTAGTGTTTTTAGTCGGTGAACTTTGCTGATGACCCCCATCACCAAGGAGCAAAAACAAGAAATTGCTGCCAAAAGAAACAGTTTAGTGATCAACATACTTTAATGTACCTTCCTACAGTAACCTGAACTACACCTTCAAATAATGAAATAAGATAAGTAATGGAAAGCATGTTTGAGAAATTAGATTGTATTATGTACATAATTAATAGTGCTATACGTATAACATATAGGCTACGTTCAGACTGCAGGCAAAAGTGGCCCAAATCAGATTTTTTTTGGGGTCAAGTGACCAGGTCAGACTTCTTCAGAAATAGAGTGAACACTCAAATCTTGCCCAGATCTGATTTTTTCAAATCAGGTTTAGACCACTTTCACATGTGGTCCTGAATCAGACCCAGGTCTAATTTTTTTCAACGCGGCCGCAGTGTGAACAACTGAGGCGGATTTGATGCGACTTTTACGTTAATCTACGACATTTGTCACAATTATGCACCGGTGGGAGTTAGCCCTAGACACGGACGGTAAAATTAAAAACTTGACTAGGGTTACAACATGGAGAGCAGTGATGGAGCAAGTCAATGGAGGGAGAGGGAGGTGTTAGACCTAATTAGTGTATGGGGAGATACTTAATCAAAAATAGCAAACAAAATGGAAGAACGAGGACACAGGAGAACGTGGCAGCAGTGTAATAAATAATAAGTAAGCGAAAATGATTACTTCCTCCATAACCTCCCTAACTTTAGTGCAACAGCGTGCTGCGTCTGATGTCACTGTTATTGTTCTTTTGCACATGCAGGTCAGTTTGAAACCGCAAACAGTTCAAACTGCAATCTGATATAGGCCACATCTTAAAAGGTCATGTGAACAACCAACCAAAAAATCTGAATTAAGGATTAAGACTTGCGGTGTGAACGTAACCATAATGTTATATTGTCAGTTGTTTTCTGAGCTTCCCATATGAACAGACAGATGTGTGTCGACAGCACAGTTAAGTGAAACAAAACATCCAGCACATTTTATTGGAAATGCAGAACAAGACAATCGCCTGACTACAATTTAAAAGAAATGTACACAACATACAGTGTTATGTCACAAACCATAAATAAATAACAGAATAAGAAAAAAATGTACTCATACATTCTGTCCTTGAAGAGACACTGAAAAGTGTATTTTAACCTAGAGTGCATATGGCATCACATGTATCCGGTGTTTCCATGGCTGTTTTAAAAACTGGGACTCTAAAGGCCGTTTTATGCTTCTGCGTCAAATCGACGGCGTACCCCCGCAGACCCACACGTCGTAGTGACGCACGTCGCTTGGCAGGTTGCATCCCCCCGACTCATTTCCTGGTTCTCCTTCTCCATAAACATGAAATCAAGGAGAGGGTTAACTTCTCCTGCTCCAGATCTCCCACCGAGGTCAGAAAGAACAGGGGAGACACTTTGGTTCTCTCACTAGGACTCTAGAGTCACTACTCACTCCGAAGCTAATAGCCGTCATTCTCTCGCTTCTCCCTCGCTCTATCACCCACTCCCCATCACACACACAAACACACGCAGGCTCGACGCACATACCGGCGCACAAGTAAACATCAGGCCACCTACGTAGGCTACGGTGAGAGCTCTGCGTGGAGCCTCCGCAGGACCATAAATCAAGCTTTAGGAGTCCCAACAGCGTTTTTTTACTTAATACATAGTCAACCAATGACTGGCTGTGTGTTGAATTTTGATTTCTTTATGATAGTTGAGATGTTTTTATTTATCATTGAAGCATACAACATATGGAGTGTAACATCTGTTTTCAGGCTTGTTTCCATGTGTAAACAAGACAGATACTGAGAACTGTGCTGGATTCACAGGAACATAACTGAAGGTAACTCAAAATTTAGGAGATCAAACTAATTATGGATTGTATACTAGGTTAAAGAAAATTACTATATATATATATATATATATATATATATATATATATATATATATATATATATATTCCCTTCTATGCATTGTAAACTGACCATTCAGGCAAGAATACCACAAGGCCATATGCTATATCCTGATGTTTTTGATTTAATTCTGTAAAACTAAATTTGAAGAATATCGTTCAGTTGTGTATACCCAAGAGAAATAATAAATACAATTTCAGAGGATATTTCATAATTATTTTTTTAACATCATCCCGCTAATTTGCTAATGTGATTTGTGATATATATCGCTTTAGACAACATTAAGAAACGACTAAATAATGCATGTGCAAAACTGCCAAGGGGTATCTCCACAATAGTAGACTATACTGTACATAAATAATACGTGATGTTCATGTAAATGATTGTGCTACCTAAATAATGAGAAAGTAACAAAAGGTCATTTTGTGAATTAACAAGAAAATATAAATACAACTGAAACTGTTGTACCGTCTATGCAATACGTAAAACATTACAAAAACAAAAATCTCATGTTTTTCTTTATCGCTGGTTGCAATTGATCCTACAATATACTCTTTTTATACATTTCACTCTTGTCCATCTAAGCACAATGCCAAGTTCTTCAGTAACCAGCGTGTCCCTGTACATCTCAAACAGCTGCACCCCAAGCGCTCTTTACTGCTCCTCCAGCCAGGATGGCTTGTCTGATCCCGGGGGCTTTAACTTAACATTGAACTGTATTAGAGTTTGTTCCAACTGCTCCTGGTTGCCAGCAAAGTAAGCTGAGATAGCATTGTGGAAGAGAAGCAGCTGCTTATGCATAACCTTCACCTAGAAGAAGAAAAAGAAGAGGGACATTCTGCTATTGCAAACACAGTTTCAAGTGTTTACAGGAAAGTACAGCCCATGGACATCTTCTAAGGAGCCCATGGACATGTATTCAAGCCATGTTTCGACACAAGGGTTCTGGGGTCCCCAAAACTATTTTGAAGGAACAAGAAAGTTCCATCAGCCCGTTGTTGTCTGCGTTTCCTCTGCAGTCTAAAGACCTGTGAATATTAGGCAAGTTAGGGTGCTTTCCCACATGTTATTCGGTAGAATTGGTGCGATTCAGGGGTGAAGTTGCCACATTGTTGCATTTTTCAATTGGTTCAGTTAGTATTCACACTCAGAGGTGTCAAGTAACGAAGTACAAATACTTTGTTACCTTACTTAAGTAGAAATTTTGGGTATCTATACTTTACTGGAGTAATTATTTTACAGCATACTTTTTACTTCTACTCCTTACATTTTCACGGAATTATCTGTACTTTCTACTCCTTACATTTTAAAAATAGCCTCGTTACTCATATTTCAGTTTGGCTTGTTTTCATTCCGGCTCGTCATCGTTAAAAAAAAAAAAAACACACACACAAAAACCCCTATCCAGATCGCTCCATCCGGATAGAGTGAATTTGATTGTGGTTGGATGAGAAGTATAAACATAGTCATTCCGACACCCTATTGGTTTGTACGCGATCCATCAAACCTGCTAATACGCCACCGGTGCTTTAACGACCGTTATCTACCGGACCGAATAGCAACGTGGATTTCGGTGCCTTATTTAGGAGCCACTTAGATGCCTGCGCTTCTCTCTGATGCTCCGAAAACGGACGTTAGAGGGAACTGAAACATCGCCGCACGGGACGCTAGTTAACACTACAGTTGTCAGCAGCTAACATTAGCCTAGCGTTAGCTAGTAGCTGGAGTAAACACGGTTAAAATACTGAGAGCTAAACGGTGTAAAGTGTGTCTGTATTTCACTGGAGAGGATTGTAACACCAGACTGTAGCTGCCGTTGTCTGAAAAACACAGAAGAGATGTGTCACCTTTTTCAGCCCTTCTGAGTTTGCAGGTATGATTTTAATATAACATTATTATAGTCATATGATTTTGTCCTAACGTTTTGGGGTTAAGCTGTTGTCCTTAATGGCATTGTTTCCCCCTTACATCAGGGGTCTTCAACGTTTTTTAAGCCAAGGACCCATTTACTTAAAGTGAGATGTAGCAGGGACCCCCTACTACATATTGTATGAAATTAAGTTGCATATTAAACTGGGCCTACAATAACAGTTAGGGCAACCTAAAGCGTTCTTACATACCCTTTTTTCATAAGCTATTAAAATATTAATTGTTGGCATGATTTTATAATATTTTAATGTTACATACTGTATGTGGCACAGTAAATCTAGGATTAACTATCTGTGGGCTGATATCTTAAGGACTACCTTACCTATATGCCAGTAAGCCTATCATCAGTGGGAATTTATGTTTGCTAATAATATGTTGGAATTATGTTAAGGCATTTTAATTTTAAAAGACTCAAAGATAATAAAAAGACTCAAAAATTTACAATAATATGGAGGGCCCCTGCAATGACTTTGAGGACCCCCTGTTGAAGATCTCTGCCTTACATTACTTTTACTTTTATACTTTAAGTAGTTTTGAAACCAGTACTTTTACACTTTTACTTAAGTAAAAAGCTTGAGTTGATACTTCAACTTCTACAAAAGTCTGTTCTAACCCTAGTATCTATACTTCTACTTGAGTAATGAATGTGAATACTTTTGACACCTCTGTTCACACTACATTTTTAGCACGCCAATCATTGTAAACAAATGTCAAATGCCCGAAACGGTTGCTGGTATATTGGACAGAATATCCGAGTGAAACTCGCTTACACTTCTGGTCTCAGAAATAATAGAACACCAAATTTATGCGGCCTTGGGTTTTCTGGTTTTGCTTTAGGGTTTCTTATATTTTAGAAGAAGCTGACAGACAGAGAACGAAGGAGAGGGCGACCATAATGAGAGGGAGATTATGATGTGTTGTGACACACAGACAATGAGTGAGGTATGGTCATAATAAACTAAGATTACCATCCCTTAAACCATATAAAAATCCGTAAGTTGTGTGCAAGGTTGAAATTGCAGGCTAGTAAATAAATGCACTGTATTTTTGTTCACTTCCTATATTTGGGTCGGATTACATTCTCACCTGAAGTGAACCCAACTCTAGTCAGTGCACTTGGAAGTGAACCAAGACAAGAAAGCAATGACAAATTGGAATGCATCCCAACAATGTCTATCTGTTGTAAATATAATTTACTAACTTGCTGATTTTTTTCCTCATTCAGAATGCTATCCAAAATCAATTTTGAGTTTTTAGAGCAGTAACTAAACACCATCCTGAAGAGCAGTGTTTTACTGGTTCTAGTTTCAAGTTTGTTTCACCTCGGACCACACCCAGCATCCCTGGTGCCTGTGGTTGGGTGTGGTCAGAGGTGTGTGCACTGTTGTTGTGTATCTGCACCCAATCCCAACAGTGAAGTCATGGGGTCCAGTGGAGATCAGCAAAAACAAGATTTCAGGAGGTATTAAAGGGGTCATATTATGCTTTTCCGGGTTTTCTGTCATATCTACAATGTTATAAAGTTGGATTTTCATGTTAAACGTGGCCAAAACTTCAAATAATGAGGTAAACATATTTTAGACCAAATCCCTGTGAGCTGAAACGTTCAGATTTCCAACTATTCTGAGTTTTTTCTATTCTTTGCCAAGTGTTATGCAACTCTAAGCCTGCCTGCTATGATTGGTCATCTGCTCCAAGTAGGCAGGACTCGAGTGTTATTTAAATACATTTTTTTTTTTTTTATATATATATTTTGTCTTGGCTGCCAGTTTCGTTACATTCTCCCTTATTCCCGGGTCATATTACTCCTGAAACATGTTCTGTTAGTTGTATTGGATTGAAAAGCCTTTATTTTGACTGTAGAAATTGTTGCTATATTCTATTAAGTATCCACAGCCAACTACAGTAGCTACATGGCTAACGGCAGTAAACATTGTCATCTGGGCTGCAAATGTTGTTAAATTCTCCCCAATTCCGGGTCACATTACTGCTGAAACATGTCCAATTGGATAGTGTTTGGTTCAGAAGCCTTTATCTGCGATTTTTGACGGTAGAAAGCGCTGCTTCGTTCCACTACAATCTAACGTTAGCATACTGCTAACTATTAAGCAGCTACATGCTAACACGACCTAGCTGTAATCTTGGCCAATGCTGCTCATTTCTCCGGGTGAATACAGGTGCAGCAACCATGGGCAGTATGAGAAAAGTTTTTTTAACATTAAAGCATGTAAACATGTTCTAGTACAAACACAAAATGCAAGTATAATCCTGAAAATGCTATATTATAGTTGACCTTTAAGTTACTCTTTAATTTTGAAGACATTTTGAAAGAAAATAGAAAAATGTAAACCACAGACCTTGTTTTCCTCCAGGAATTTGAGCTTGATGGTGACGTCACTACGCAGCCTTTCATATTTGTCTCTGTGGATCTGGTAATCATGCTGAGCCATCTCAATGCGGACCATGGTAGCTGCATCCCGAGGGCCCAAACTCAACTCCTCCAGATCAGACCGATAGGCATCAAACTCAAGTCTGCACGCAAAAAAAACAAAAATTCAGGCGGTCACAGACTCTCATTCCCTAGGTGTTCACCATACAGGAATTCAGTTCATATTTCACAACTCCACACAGGATGTCAGGGTTTGTTACCTTGCGTTTTCATACAACTTAATGGTCAACAGAGTATCCTCCATTGTTTTGTTGACCAGGGTGTCGATACTTGACACAAAGAAACTGATGGCACCAAGCAGAGCCTCGCCATTCTTGCACAGCAGCTTTTGTGTTTCTGCGTTATACCCAAACTCGTCCTGCAGAGAAACACATACGTTTTACCTGCTGACGTAGATTCCATGTGACATCACACCGGAAGCTTACTGTACAGTACCTGCAACTCTGGGGACTTCTGGCTGAGGTCAGTGAAGGTGTCTCCTAAAGCCTGTTGTGTCTGCACCATGCTTTGAAAATGACTGGTGAGTGCAGTGGCCAGTCTTAGGATGTGTTCGTACTTGTTCTTGGTCTCTCTCAACACGTCAATCTGAGCTTCCAGTTCCAGGTCTACGGTTCGTGAACCTCGGCCAAACCTCTCGGAGAACATCTGCTTTGTACACTGCGTGGTGGATATGGACAGATTATTACAATAGATCCAGCTTTAGGGTTGCACGATATTGACAAAATGTGATATTGCGATATCGATATTAAGTTCAATATTTTTAAACATATGTAAA
This sequence comes from Perca flavescens, assembly GCF_004354835.1. Lineage (NCBI taxonomy): Eukaryota > Metazoa > Chordata > Actinopteri > Perciformes > Percidae > Perca > Perca flavescens. The sequence continues at coordinate 3,355,187 of NC_041333.1, forward strand.
ATTACTAAACTTATTTAGAAATAAATAAGGACCATGTCTACAGAACAGGACATGGTTTACTGGTTGGACAGTATAAAATATATAAATAAAGAGCATTTCTACAGAACAGGACATGTTTTACTAGTTGGACAGTATAAAATATATAAATAAAGAGCATGTCTACAGAACAGGACATGGTTTACTGGTTGCACAGTATAAAATATATAAATAAGGACCATGTCTACAGAACAGGACATGTTCTACTGGTTGGACAGTATAAAATATATAAATAAAGAGCATGTCTACAGAACAGGACATGTTCTACTGGTTGGACAGTATAAAATATATAAATAAAGAGCATGTCTACAGAACAGGACATATTCTACTGGTTGGACAGAATAAAATATATAAATAAAGAGCATGTCTACAGAACAGGACATGTTCTACTGGTTGGACAGTATAAAATATATAAATAAGGACCATGTCTATAGAACAGTACATGTTTTACTGGTTGGACAGTATAACATATATAAATAAGGACCATGTCTACAGAACAGGACATATTTTACTGGTTGCACAGCATAAAATATATAAATAAGGACCATGTCTATAGAACAGGACATGTACTGGTTGTACAGTATAAAAACAATAAATAAAGAGCATGTCTACAGAACAGGACATATTAGAAACAATAAATATAAAAAAATATTGCATACTTATCTATGCACACTTTCAATATAATATTGCGCAACGTGATATTGCGATAACGTAGCATGATATATATTGACTCAATATCGTTAACGATATTGAGTCGATATATCATGCTACGCTGGGTAGGGGTACCCAGCGTCAAGAGAATCTGATGAACTTGTTCATAAACATGTAGTCTGATCGCCTGAAAAACGCATGTGGAAGTGGTCACAGTTGAAAAAACCAAGAGATTGCCTTTACAATGAGGTCATATACATGGGTCAGTAATAGTATATGGTAATACAGGCAATATACTTAAAGCTGCGATAGGCAGTATATTTTTGGTGTCACTGGGCAAAGATTCCATAACAACCTTTCAGCATATTGTTATTTAATTCTTCCGAGAGAAAACTAGACTTCTGCACCTCCACTTGGCTGTGTTGTCAGGCTTTAGAATAATCTAGCCGTGACGGGAGACTTTGGACAATCACAGGGCATTTCAGAGAGAGAGAGAGAGAGAGAGAGAGAGAGAGAGAGAGAGAGAGAGAGAGAGAGAGAGAGAGAGAGAGAGAGAGAGAGAGAGAGAGAGAGAGAGAGAGAGAGAGAGAGATCCCATTGGCTGCAGGAAGAGATTTCACTCTACTTTTTTCCCCACTTTCTACCTACTGCAGCTGATATATACACAGCTGAACCTGATATAGGAAAAATAGGGATACACTTTATACCAAAGGATACCCACAATGTCCACATGCATTTTAAATGTCTCTTAAATGCTATACACAATACACGAGTTTATGCGGGTAAAGGCCGTCACACACCGGGGGCGTGACGAACAAACAACATGAAAATAAGAAATGATCTGCTACAAATATTTTGCAACAAAACTATTCATAATAAAAATTGAGTTCCTTTTGGAGACGCTGCTGAAGAGAGGGAGAAAGTGACTGGAGAAGCTTTGTCAACGGACGGGAGAGAGATATCTGAGCAGAGGAGGATTAACAGCTGTGAAGATATCAAATAAATGTACAGTAGCTAGAGTCGGCAGTTTGAGCACAAATAAATGCTGCCTTTGTTAAGGTTGAAAGGAGTAATAAAGTTTGCCGTCTGTACCATAGACAGTAAATAATGGACACAGCAACGCCATATACTTCGACGGAGACCAGTGAAGTCACTTTTCCGGTGCTGGCTGAGCGTTACTGAGCAGCCTCCAACTGAGCTTGAAGACGTACTGTAGATGTGACGTAAGCAACCTGTCTGAAAGTGTGAAGTCTTCTGGTAGCTGTGCCGAGAGAAATCTCAATAATTCCCAATCTTGCAGAGAATGAGAGTGTAGGTACATGTAAGGAGATAACATAGGTACAGGCTCATTATTGATCACTAACATACTAGTTAACATTAGTAATTAAACTTAAACAGCTAATGTAAGTCGAAACTGCTTGCGAACTTCTCCTGTACTGTAATTTTTCTACTGTGTGACAGTAAGTCTCGTGGTTATGACACAATCGTTAGCCTATTTTTACAAAAACGTCTGCTACGGAGCCATAACGGGAGATACAAGGTAATGGAGCCTTTTATACATTGTCGTGTTTCTTTAGAAATAAACAATGGACAAACAAAGTCTTTAAACGCTTCAGATGTAAAGTTATTCGCTGTCAAAGTGCCGTCAAAATGAATGGCAGTCAATGGGATGCTAACGGGAGGTGATGGCTTGTTAGCCTAAAAATCTCTCCATAAGAGGTACACTTTCCGGATGCTCGCTTACCCCCTCGGTCTGTACAATGGCAGTCTATGGTTCGGACAGCAGACTCTATGTTGTATTATGATCCTCGTAAGTAAACAACATAACGTGATTGGTTGGTTTCTTTATTTGCATTGCGAAAGCTCAGAAAAATTGACCTTGTTTTGAAAAAAAGAAATGATGTTACATTATCGGTGCGTAATATTCTGTGAGAATATTCTGTGAGAAAGTACTCGTGAAAAAAAATATCACATTGACGTGCAAATCAATCGCACGACAAAAAACGTCCCTGGTGTGTAAAGACCTTAGTGCAAAGAGTGATGAAAGGACAAACATATCCATTTCATCAGCTTATGGCAACGTTTAAAAACAAAGGATCTACACACAGTGCACCATACCTTATACGTGTTGATGCCCCATTTCTTTACACTGTCCAATTTCTCCACTGCCACACCACGAGAAACTTCCTCAGTGGAATTACCAGTGTTATTGTTCGACAGCCCTAACAGAGGGAAAAAAAAGAACAATATACACTCCAATGCATGATATCCTTTCAAAGTTTACATGGCAGAGGTTTCAGAAATTGCATGGGTCATGACAATGAGTGAGGACGGTGTGGACATGGTGATGAGTCTGGTGATACCTGGATGCTGGTCTGGGTGTTGGGCAAGTCGACTGGCTGCAGATTGGCTGGATTTCATGCGAATGTCTGAAATGAGCGTGATGATGATGATGATAAAGAGTGAGGAGGAGAAAAGGGCATAGAGTGAAATATGTGTCAAAAAAGGTGTGGCAGTAAGATATGCAGCTGAACAGCAGAGTATGTAAACTGAAAGAAAAATGTTAGGCTCTGTGGTGGAGGATACATGATAAGTTGGAGTTAAATGGCTTTTTATAAATAACCCACCATGCAGGTTTCTCATGCAGAAGAAAGGGATTTATAAAAAGATGAAAATGGAATAAATGGGATGCGCGGAACAACCCAAAAATGGCAAAACATTCATCCAAAGTGCATTTTACAGTACAAAAGAGGACATTGTTATTAGACAATACAACATTTAAAGTATATAGACAGCCCTATAAGTATCAGGTTAGTGCACCCCTAATTTTTAAAACTGCCAAAACATTTCTTCTTGCTGAAGCTGTAAGTTGAAGAGGTACAAGCAAGGTTGCATACAACTCCCTCGGGCAAGCAATATCAAAACCTCTGATACGGGCCATAGACTAACATATGACGGGTAACTTAGAAACCAAAAAAAAAAAAAAAAAAAAAAAAGGGTGGTCAGAATGCACAGCCACCTGGTCCGGGTGCAGGGGCTCGTCTTCTGTCCAGATACTCAGGGTTGAAGCGAACTGCAGGCCCTATGGGATACGGATGTTTGTAACGTGAACCAGGAGCCAAGAGGTCAGCAACTCTCACATCAAAATACAAGGAGGAAGAGCTCTCCCTATGGTTTCTTAAAAGGGTATTAGGTATCGACCTCTTTCAGTGAAGGATTGCAACAACATTGACAGATCTCTGGCACAGCGCATTGCATTCTGCATGGCCTGTTGAGGGGGGGGCACAAACTGTGTCCGTAAGAATAAACAAAGCAAAACCTGTAAAGGATGGCAATCAGGTTTTCTAACCATACCTTTGATGGTGCTGGTGGGAATGATGCCCCCTGCAGGTCCTCCATAACCTCCTGACACAATGCTGGTTTCATTCAGGTTGGGTCCAGACACCATCACCTGCTGCAAATCCTGATGGATTCAACAACATATTGTTAATAAGTATGGTTTTGAAGAAGGCATTAACGATTATCACATTTGAGGGCCCAAACACTTTATCTACATCGATCATCAACTCAAAGTATCTCTCATCCAAAATTGTTGATATTATAAATAGGTGTACACGTTGCCATATTCCAAAATTAAAATATGAAACGACGCTTTGCGTTTAAATGTAAAGAAGCAATGCAGTTTTTCTGGGTCATATTTTCTCAACTGAAACTAAGTGATCCAAGTCAACCTGCACAAGGAACATACTGAACCACACCAACAAATCTACACTAGTTATGCATATTGTCATGCAAGCTCATGTGACGTAAGCATCCTATCCCAATTAATGTCAAGTGTACTCACTCTCCATGCTCTCAACGCACCATTCCCAGTTGCAGGTATTGATGGTGATATTGGTATAGCTACAGTACGTTACATAGCTGCAGGCCTGTGTATGGTTAGATAACAGCTGGTCTAACCAGCCTCAGTCCAAGACTGTGCTATAATGTGAAAAGGGATAGAGAACCACAAAATGCCAAAAACAGATTTAGTAAAATGACATAGTCAGTGAGACGGTGAGAGACCATGTGACTAGCTAACTGACCTGCTCCAGGCTGTCATCCTCTGGCAGAGTCCCTGTGTCTCCGTTGCTGTTAATGGGGATCTCCATGGTGGCAGCTTTGCTCATGATACTGTCTGCCATCATTTAATCTCTGCAAGACAGCACCAAACCCTGACACGTAAGGATGTTATCATGTTTGCAGTGTGACAACATGATAATCACACAGCGTTCTAGTACACACCGACACAAAATAAACAGCTTGCTTACATTGATGCTAACGCGGCTGGCTAATCTCAGCGGTGCTGATGTGGCCGCTAGTGAGCTAACGTTACTACTTGACAGCTAGCTTCCTCACCACTGAAGCAAACCTCAAGTCCAGTCGTCCGAAGGAGAAACAAGCCGTTGTTTGCACAGAAAGCAGCCTTAAAATACAAAATAAGTTCAACGGAAAAGCACCGTTGTTTTTTATTTTTTATTTTAATTATTATTGAATGCTAAATCCATGATTTTTCTCCCTGCAACGTTCACGTTATCTGCCTGCTTCCATGTAATTCGGCCAGAAAATCCCTGCATCCAGCCAGCTAACAGCTTTAGTAGTATCACTTCGAAATAAAAGTTTGTGTTACTTTTATTCTACTGCAAGTCACACGGCTTGCTTTTAAAAGCAAATCACTTCGTGTAAAAGCTATAATGTATACTGTTTAGTGGGTGTTCTTTGACAAACGAGAGGCTGGAAGGTTATGCTGTGAATTGATGCTCTTATTTTGAAGGATAATATTATCGTAGCATCATCCTCCCACGCTCCGTCTTCCACGTAGTGCAGTGCTGACGTAGCTGTAGCCATAGATATGGCTGTAGCTTTATCCCTGCTGTCTATGCTTGCATGCCATCCGTTATGGAGCATTAACTCTTCTCAGAGACTCAGCTAGATCCCAGATTTCTATGTCAGTAGCTCATCCTTTTGATACAAATATTGGAAATGTTTGTTTTTTATCTAACTCTAATGGTCGGAACAGAAGAATTAGACAGCTTTTTCAAAATGAGATTGTTTCTCTCCCATACATTGTGCCATACTGGAATGGCCAATTTGTTAATATTCCATGGAAGAAAGTGTGGTCTTTGTCTTCTAAATACTTAATAACCAATAAGATCAAGGATGTGTCTTACAAATTACTTCATCTTTTTTATCCGGCGAAGCTTTATTTAAAAAAGATGTTTCCTGATATTGACACTTTATGTTCTTTTTGTGGTGCTGAGGAAGAATCTGTCTCTCATCTCTTCTGGGAATGCACATATACAAGTCTGTTCTGGAAGGATTTCTGTATCTTTGTACGCTCATTCTCATCACAGAGATTTTCTTTTTTATACAAAGATGTTTTATTTGGTCAGCACAACTTTGATAAAGACTTAAAGGACCAATATTTTTTGATAAATCTATTTATTTTTCTAGCAAAGTTTTTTTTTACACAAATGTAAATTTCAGGATACTAAGCCCTACTTTTTTATTTTTTGTAAGGAACTCAAATCTTACCTGGACACTCTCAGTACATCCAGCAACTCTAAAGCCCTTAAAACTGTCTCACTATGTCATTTGTTTGATATTCTCCTGTCTTTATAACCTGTAACTGTGCTTTTAATTGTATTTACCCCTTGCATTATTTTTGTATGTTCATAGCATTGCAATAAAAAAAAAAAAAAAAAAAAAAAAAAAAGCTTTATCCCTGCTTACTGCTGGCTGCAGTCGGAGCTGTCATGGTGCTGCTATCCTGCTCCTGTCCTGAAGATGTTGCTAACAGCTCGCTGACTAGTGAAAAGAAAAGCTGACATGTCAAACACACAGCAACTTTCCATCAGTAACTCAATTAAGGCGCTGGCCCTTCAAATGTTGTGAGTATTAATCATTAGAAGGCAGGTTGTTGCGTAGCCTACTGCCTGTTACATTGATTGCCGTATCTCTTGAAATCAAACTATATAAATACAGTCGTTTGTTTTTAGATGTGAAAGGCCTCGAGATAGACCTCACCCTAGTAAACTGACCACACTTCCAATTATTTGCCTCATTTGTTTCAATCAGGGATGCGAGGGGAGTGCACATGGTTTCCAAATGTAGAGGTTTTGCTGTAATTACTCCAGGTCTGAACAGAGAACCAGGCCCTCACACCCACCCCCCAATGTATTCCTACAGTGAAATAGATAATTATCCTTGCTGTTCTAATTTTCTACAAGAGACATATTTTCCAAACATCTAAAGTCTCATGTTGATGTTAATTCTTCATCATCATCCTCCTGCTTTTTCCTCAGGCTTCTGCATTACATCCCAAAGATCAAAGACCACAAAATGGCAAATATTGAAGCTGGGCTAGTCATGTTTTCCCCTTAATCAACAAATCAACATGTCAAAGGTTATTTGACTGGCATGATATGTGTTCTGCTTTTGATCCTTGATCTACTTGAGTATAATGTTGGACTGCTGCACCTTATACAAACATAACTAAGTTGTATGTTTACATTCTCAATCATCCAGTTTATTAGATATAGTTGAAGTATGTAGAAGCAGCAAAGTAGAATCTAAAAGTCAAAGGAAAGTGCTTTTTGGATTATCGAAAATGTTTCCCGTCGCGACAAGTGTGTCCACTTCCCACTATACAATTGGCCAGGTGTGAGGAGGTAAGACAGTATGCAGGTTTTTAAACTCTACTTCTATTCCTTTTTGAATGTGCAAACGAGTGCGGCACCATGAATACCTTTGAGAAAAGACTATCCCACGGTATGCACTGTTATTCTCATTTGAACTATTGGCTGAAGATCGCAAAGAAACAAGCAACGGATGCCTGAATTTGTCCATCATGCAGGCTTCAATAGAAATGAATGGGAGACAGCGAATGTTTGTAGGACTGAAGTGTGATTTGACCAGACATTTAACCTCAATGACTTGTATACGTTGAAGTCACATTTTAACAAAAGTTTACATGCCTGACATGTTGAGAATGAGATGTCCATTTGTCTTCTACATCAGAAGTGTTAAACTCAACTTCACTAAGGGTCAGACTGGAAAATGAGAATCACATCAAGAGCCAGACATGTACTTTTTATTGACATCCTATTATTTAAGTCAGATATTTTGACTGTATTATTGCATGTCTCATTTAGCGTTCTCACTTATAATTTGTGCCTCATAAAGCCCCAAAAAAGTCGGCAAAGATCCTTAGACATCATAGAAAAAAAGTGACCAAACTATTGAAAAATGCACCAAAAAAGATGGAAAAGGCGACAACAACGTTGGATAAGGGTAAAAAACTTTGGAAAAAACATTGAAAAAAATGTAGAAAAACATCGGAAAATTGACAAAGACTTCAGAAAAAGTGACCAAAACTAGGTGGGCCAAAATGTATTGTGAACCTAAATTGATATGCGGGCCGGATCAAAATCTGCCAGGGGCCGGATTTACGCATCACATGGGTTTGAGTTTGACACGTGTGTTCTACATCATTAGAATCAACCATGGTGGTGTGTATTATACTGGGTAGAGTGTAAGTAACAATGCCAATTATCTCTACTTCTCCTTATCGCAAGTATGTTTTGTTGAGGACACAAGTCCACCTAGTAAATCCCTAGTGACCTGTCAAAAAAAGGGATTCTAAATTTGTCCAGTGAAAGTATCTATGCCTTTACTTACGGAGCAGAAAAACAAGGCTACAGTTGATACTGCCAACAGACAAATCCAATACCAGTCTGCCAATACAGTAATGTGTTTGAGTCATAAAACATATAAAACATTTTTTTTTTTTACAGAGGACCGGAACTGGTGTCACAGAAATGCCATGATAACGAGGCTGTGGCTGTTACCATCATCTCAAAGCTAAATATCTCAGTGGTTGGCCAGTTATACTTTAGTTCCACTTTGGTGAGTAAATTATTGTATGGGTATGTTTTGACTTACCATTTGAAGAGAGTGACTGACTCAACATCCTTTAGCTCTGGTACCTTTGACCCCCGCATTATTCACGGGCCACAAACAGTCTGCTGTTGCTGAGGCTTGAATTTTAAAACCAGTTGTTTGGAGTTGGAGGAAAAAGGAAATTATGTGCAGTAGGCAATAGTTACCGACATTGCACAAGATTGCAAACTGCAATTAGGTACTTGAGGCTTATTAAAGCAGACTTTAATCACAAATTCTCTCATGTTTCAGCATGATAAACATCACATTAACTTAGCTTCGTGACAGTCAACAGTTTAATGTTTTAACAAGAGCAGTGGGGGTGGGGGGGGAGCGGGCTTCATACCAGTTGTCAAGCTCTCTCTACTCTCACCCTTGGATAGACATTTTAAGACACCAAATTCTCACACAGGAGAATGTAAATTTAGTGTCGCCTATAAATTTAGAACACGATCAAATTAAATTTTAAAGGTCTCAGGCGGGGTCTCCTCTGAGACTGCATTGCATGTCACTAAGTCAGCGTATGCATGTGAGGGGAGCGTGAGACCTAAACCACAGTGTACCCCTCCCCTTGTCATTTCAGAGAATAGTTAATCTTGTTTTTAATGATCATTAAGCACGCTTCCAGATGTTGGGAGGTAAATTCATCCTCACACAGTCCCCTGTGCTCTGTAGCAGCAAACAAGAGTACTGGTGTGGAGAGGAATCCAGAAAAAACATGGCAAAGCAGTGCTGTCTGCATCGTTACTCCAAAGGAATTACCAACAGTGCTCAATTTCTACATTTTAAAGCATATGGAAGTCAAAAAAAGGTTGAGTTTTTTCCTCGCCACTGTCGCACTAAATGCTTGCTATTGGGGGAATTAGTGGAATTGTTGGGTCTTAGTAAATGATAGAGTGTGGTCTAGACCTACTCTATCTGTGAAGTGTCTCGAGATAACTCTTGTTATGATTTGATACTATAAATAAAATGGAATTGAATTTAATTAAATTAGATGCTGTGATTGTCAATCGGAGAATAATAATTAAGAACACTACATATTTATGTTTTCCCTTCATTGAATAAAAGTATGAAAAGTATAGACATGGGTCTGTGTGAAATAATAAATGGTTTAGAGGGGTAAATGACATTTCTAATGACAAGAAACGCTTTTTTGATTGACGGATCACTGCTGACAGAAAGACTTTGTTTCATTGTATTGTGTTCTCTTAATTTTGAAGGCTTTCATTTAGGAATAAACACAGAGCTGACGAGAGTGTATTTATTATTTAGTCCCCAACAACTGAGGAAAGTAATATCTGAAATATCTAACACATGAAAGCAAAAACAAACTTTAGGGTATTATTTAGTAAGTGTAATATATAAAACATGAGTAAAGTATGAGTCATTTTCCAAGATTTTCTCTTCTATACAAACCGCCTCTGTGGCAGTGAGCACAACAACCTTGGGTATATGGCGTGAGAGCAGTGACCCACAGAAAATACAGGCTTTGCTATTGCTCTGATGTTTCCACTTAAATTCACCTGCATAATCAGAGGGACAACCAGTCAGAGGCCGCAAATAAAATGAGGGGGGCAATTTAAGAATTGTGAATCCCACAAAGGGCTTGTTGGCATTTTCACTGAAGTGTTAAAGCAGTTGTTAATTTTGTTGTCATGAACGCTACCTTTGCTTAGGACACAGAGGCTGTGGTCAGGATATGCACGATAGGGCAGTTGTTCAGTTTCTTTATACTGTTTACTTACTTTGTCAGTCATGCAATTTTCCGCTTTGCAGGTCTCCAATTTTGCAATCTCGTTCATTTAAGTTTCAGGCATTTTCTCAAACCATTAATTAGGATGGGTATATGAAGATTTGAACTCCATGTTAAACATAACAAGATATATATATATATATATATATATATATATATATATATATATATATATATATATATAGTACAATATAAATATAACTCATTCACAACTAATTTTTAAAGAAGCCATGAAGCACCTTTTGACACAACTTACTTCAGCAAACTGCACTGATGGCTTTATTGGGGTGGGGGGGGTGTACCGGCTTTGACTTCAGTACACTTCCAACGTTACATCCAACGTTCTATGATTGCTGGATATACCAAACTAGCTTTTTTTTCACTTTCCTGGAGCACGAGTGGATAGCATACAGGAACATCGCAACATGTTGTGTAAGTTTGCCTCTAACGTTCACCACGTATACCTTATAATGTTAATACCGGCGATTAAAAAAAGCAAATCATACGCCTATTACCAGGGTACCTGTAACGTTACACCTATGACGTATCTCTCCCTCACAAAAACCTGGCCAATGTATTTATTACTACAATCACAATAAAGTACTCGACGGGGCAACAAACTTCAACCCAGAATACTTTTGTGTATTTAACAGTCTTTCCCATAGGTTGACTGCAGCAATTTAAAACTAAATGTTGACGACGCTCTGTACAGCATTGGGGGAGGTTCAACGGCTTTGACTTTGATTGTTTTGCGTTACGTGATTACTGGATATAACGTTAACAACCAAACCTTTCCGCGCTTTTCCAGAGCAACAGTGGGTTGCTTACATGGACATCGCACGAGAGACGAGACAACGGCGCTGTAATTAAACTGTGGTGATATGTTGACAAAAAAGACAACACTACAATGTTTTCTCTCTCTCTCTCTCTCTCTCTCTCTCTCTCTCTCACACGCACACACACACACACACACACACACACACACACACACAAAACAGTCCAGACCTAAATGTGAGATTGTCTCTGTAGGCTACTTGCTCCGTTTCCGGTGGTTGATTAACCACTTAATTAATCACACTGCCATGAGTCCATGAGGTCCGATAACTCCACATTTTAATTGTGATATTTTGTCATTAAATTCTGAATCTGCCACGTTCTCTGTCAGGCAAATATAGTAGCACAATGTCTTCCTCTGATGTAGATGTAAACGTAGCCTACGCTGTAAGTCAGTAGTAGGCTATACAGTGGAGTTGCATATTAAGTGGTTTGGAGTCCTTCTGTAAGTAATTTTGGGGTACAATTTGGTTTTGGAGAATTCTACAACCAGCAATACCACAGGCCAAGCAATCGGCCCATTCCAAACAGGCACATTTTCAACAGGCACTCCACTAGTTATCTTCAATGCAACACAGTTTGGTTGCTCTGTCCAGCTCTCACTGGGTCCTTTCATCTGCAACCAAACAGAGGAATGTCTGCATTCTGTCAATTGACCACAGTGTGGTTTTGCGGTTTGTTATTTTTTTAAATCTGGGTTGAGTGAATTAAAGAATTCCGGTCGCTATTGTCGGTAGCTCGGCTATTTAAAATGGCGGGATGTCCCATGTGACAATTCTCTCAGACCAATCAGTGGTCTGCACTATTTTAACTCCACCTTCTAGTATAGGCTCAGCTCAGCTCACACACACTACAAATTAATTTCAAACCTTTATTTAAACTCAAAAGGTACCAACAATGTTTGCCAATGGAAAACCAAAACAAAACAGTTCCAAGTGAGTTGAGTCGAGTTGAGCCGTACCATGCCGTGGAAACAAGGCTATACATACAAAACCTTATTCCACCTAGAGCAGTTACTCAACCCTCACCTTTATCAGCTGTTTTGGGGGACTCAATCAGGGATTATGATCTTTGACTTAGCATATACATTTTAGTAAACTGTAAATAAACATGCAATGATGTCAAAAGGAATGTGTCATCTGCAAACAGAGAAATACCACTCTTGTGACACCAATTTGGATGCTTTATAGACTTCAGGTGAGTGTTGATATCTTGTCCATGCATATATTACAAGCAGAGGAGTGGACACAGAGCATTTCTCTGAAAGCTTAATGCTCACATTGAGCGAGTTGTAAAAAATGCTCAGAGAACCATCACAGCTGTAATTCTAAATGTACAGGAACCAAATAGCTCATACTTATACTGCAGTTCTTCACACAAGATACTTTGGGGAACTTGGTTATAAGCTTTTTCCAAAGTTACAAAACATATGTAGACAGGATTAGCAGACTCTCATGATGCCTCAGTTAGCTGAGAGGATACAAAGTGCACCACTCTACAACCAAGAAGGAATCCTATTTGTTCTTTTGAATAGGTTTGACAATTGGCTGGAGTCTCACTTCCAGCACCTTGACAGAGGCTTTCAGAGGAAGGTGTGACTCCTGGTAAAAGCTTATTCACATCAATCTATCCACTTTTATTGAAAGTATGGGCACCGCCATTCATGTTTGCTAATTCAAATGTGTTTTCAAAAGCTGTGACACACTGACGAAAGATTTACAACATCCAACAATATCCAGAGCATTAGCTTTTCAGATCAGCTCTCATCTAGTGTAGGGATTTTTAACTACATCAGGGACATCTGCCAAAGATGTGTGTTCACATCCTCCTGAATCTTCCTACTCTGCTTCCTGAGCAGAGAAGATGTCTATTGCACGTGACAGGACTATAAAGGATAAGAATAAGCTTGTTATTGTATCCCCTGATATCATTAACCAATCTATTTCATGTGGATTTGAAGCTTTTTTTAACCACCATTGTTCAAATAGATGCCGCACAAAATGTTAATGCTATAACAAATGTTTATAGTGTTCAAGTGTTTAAATCCATTGAATGTTAAAAGGTAAAATATCTTTAATGAATCTTTTTCCTCCATGACTGATTGCCATGATCATATTATACACTTTTGCAGACTGATGTTAAAGGTAGAATATGTAGTGAGTATCTGCTTACTACACACCAAATACTAACTCTGTCACTTAATAAGGTACAACCTGCTTCACAGATGTGCCTGTGTTAGTTAATGGCTCAACTACAGACCCTATCTGCACTGCACGAACAGCTAAAGTCAAACTTTTGCCAGGCTTCTACACTTTTTATGAGCTACAGTACATACTTACTGGTGTCTCGCAGTGTTCAAAGTGATATGTAAATCTGTTTGAAATTAGGAGTCCAAATCCTGATACATTTAGAAAAACTCTGCTGCAGAGGAGACATTTCAAAATGTCACAGGCACTGGTACAGTAAGTGCAGCAAGCTGTTTTATTCGGTAGCCTAACAACTTGGTGCATTAAGAAATAATGGATAGAAAAATAATTTCTGTTCCTGGTCCCCATGAGTAAAACCCCTTTGTGTTTTTACTCATGTTTCCTAAAAGCAGCAGCATGACTAGCAAAAGAAATATGTGAACGTTCCTTGTAGCGCTGCTTTATACTCTTAAGTTCTGAACCGCATGTGTGCCGGACAGCAGTTGAAGAAGCCATTCTGTTCGCTTGTTTATTCTACACACACACACACACACACACACACACACACACACACACACACACACAGCACGCTTTAGCAAGGACACAAATCATGGCACAAATGTAAGAATTAATTAATTAATTAATCACATTTCTTTTTGTTTGGCCTCCAACACCATCCCATAACAAATTATTTTATTCTCTGTATTTTCTGGGGCAGCTGTGGTACTACAGGTCATGCATTAATCAAAGGATTGGTGGTTTGATCCCTGGTTACTCTGTATGTCCTTGAGCAATGCACTGAACACCAAACTGCTCCTGCTGAGCAGACCAGCATGTTGTGTGGCAGCTCTAACTCCACTGGTACGAGTGAAGAGGCATCAGGTTCATGTGCTGCTGCCGTTACATAAAAATGTGTAAGCATGTATGTAGTGATGCTGTTATAGATGAAAAACATTCCAATAAAAAAATGACTTGAAATGAGTTAAACTTGGACAGAAAGAACACTGTCAGCTCATCTCTTCTTGTGGTATCGTTGAGTGATGCACCGTTCAGCAGTGTGTCCAAATTTCTGGACTTCTGAATTTCTTTTCCAAAGAACTGTTTAATGTGACTGACAGTGTGGGTTGGACAACTGCGGTCAGTTTGCACTTGAAATGTCTTAAGGGTGTGTTTTGATGCTCTCTGGCAACATTCAGAGCGATGTGGTTTATTCAGTTTCAATTACAAGTTTCTGACAAGGCAGTATGTGGCATTGGTATCAAAAAAAGAGGTCCCTAACCCTTGGAAACGGTAAAAAACTTTGTTAAGGGAGCCTATTAGGTTTTTTCCATGGGCTTTAAGGGAAGAACCATGATTCACCTCCCACTCTGTGAATACTAAAGGATACTCTTTGAAGTTTTAAACCAGACTTGCAAATCAGAACACCACTTTCTCATCAGTCCAATCCAAGAGAGGATCACCGAGGCCCCTAACAACTTTAGGAAGTTCAACTCTAACTCTGCACACCCCAAATCCCTCATCAGTGTAGACTACACTCAGATTGGGCCTACATGGACATTGATTTACCTTTCACCTTATGTTGTTTTTCAATCTGGGTCTTCTTTCAAAGAAACAGCGATCACATACAAGTTTTAAAAAAGGATTTTGCGATTTGATCGCCCTTCACACTAAACATGAATGGACTGATTAAGCGCTAAACAAAATAGAAAATGACAGACAAAGAATAGAAGCAGAGGCAGAAAAGAGTATTGCAGTGTTCAAAATCCATTGCATTCCTATGACAACTGAGAAGGATAGCTTGTTCTGCAAAGAACGAGGAAAAAACCCAACCAGCACACAAAGAAGATCATTTAAAACAATCAATCAATCAAAGTTGATTTAAAAGAAGAAATCAAATGAGTTGGCTATTAAATATGACCTAGAAAAAACTCTTCTTTTTTAACCTACAGCATTATGACCAATCTCAACATTGATCTCCGGCCAGAAACAGCTGACTATGCAGAGTACAGTATTTTGTATGTTGTAATTTGTAAGACCCCTCCACAGACAGCCTGTACAGTAGTTACAGTAGCAGCTCGGATGTAGAGATCCTTTCAAGTCTGCCATCATCAAATCTGTATTCCTGTTTTAAGTTTAATTAACAGAACCTTAGGTTACATTATTTAGATTGCATTATATTATTTGGCACTATATATGCCTTTGATCTGGATCTTGCAGCATCTGGGTCTTGGGTGGAACAGTACCAATACACTGAAGCTTTATAGTCTTGCCAAATAGACATCATGATAATCAAACCTGACTCACCCTTAAATATGTAGCTAGCTAGGTTCAAGAGCAGAGCAGAGTAATGTTTCACGTTCACTAAAGTACACATGTAGCCTTTAGTAAAACTTCTTTAGTTACATTTTATATACGATAGTACAATGCAGATAAACTCACTATAATATCTCAGGAAAGAGTTTCAGATACTAGTACAAGGTTAGCTAGGGTTGGCAATCACTCAGTGTTAGGGTTACAGTTACGGTTTTGGGGTCAGGCTAAGGTAGAGATGACCACATAGTAAAGTGCCTGACCACACCACAACGTGGCACAGTTGGTGTTGAAAGCTTACTGACCTATATGCTGGCAGGCTACAGTTACTACCGTTGGTCGTTTCATTCGTGGCAAATTGCTTCCCAACAGGAGTTGACTTTAGCCAACTCTTTCCAATGACTATTTGCCTAGAAGGTTGGTTAGGGTTGCATTTATTTTATTTCTATTACCTGGGTTTTATTTAGAAAGTAGTCTCGCTTTGCCAGACCTTCCTCCACAGCACTGCGGAGGAGGGTCTGGCTAGTCCACACAGCATTCCGGTATGGGAGAAAAACGTGCTCTGGTTTATCGACATTTCTTTAAACCAATCACGATCATTATGGGCAGGGCTATGCGCTGGACAGAGCCATGGTGCCGCTGCAAAATAGGTAGACAGATAGTCTAGCTAGCTGTCTGGATTTACCCTGCAGAGATCTGAGGAGCAGTTAACCAGAGTCCTCACAAATCAGCCGGAGGTTAGAACGCCAACACAGAGACAGAGGAAGGTGACGGACATCTGGCCGTAAAGAGGGACATCCGGTGGAATAGCAAAATCTTTTATTAATGAATGCTCATTATGCGTTGAAGAAATGGATGCTCTGAGCTTTAATGATACCAGCCGCAATAGCACACTATAACAGACAACACAACACACTCACACACATGAAAATATTTAACATTATTTATATGTATAAGCATTATGTGTAAGATTAAATTTAAGTCCTCATGTAGGTTACTTTTCCGGCAACGCTAAAGTCTATTTTAATGTAGGGGACTCAAAGAAACAAGCAGGCATTTCCTGAGGATATCAATGACATTCTTGTCAGAGTTTAAAGTTTTAAACTTAATAGTTTCCTATGAGCCGTAAAAAGTTTTGCAATTATGAGCCATAACTTTTATGAGAGGCTGAGTGTGTTACTACAAGATCTGAGCAGAACCTGCGTAGTGGACAGCTTATGATGACGAGAGAAAATCTCCATAACATCAATATTTTCAAAGTGAATTGCAGTGTAAAACACATAATCGTCCAAACGCTGTAGACACTATCTATTTAGTGAAAGCAGATGGGAGTGTACTGCAGCCTAAAATACTTTCCACTTGAAGTAGGCCGCTCTTGTTCAGAGCTCTCTCAGTAGCTGGGCTGGTTCCAGACGCCCGGCTGGAGAAGTGAAGTTCAAACTACTTGGCTCCCAGCACGCTCACCACACTGTCGTTGGGTAGAGTGTTGATTTACGACAGAAGTCCTCATACTGGACTGGACCAGAGTACCCAGAGTAGAGATGAAGAATTTCACTCAAGTATCCAGACACAACAGTGTATATTTTGTGGCTATTCAAGTATTGTTGCCATGTTGTACACGTATGCAGCTGCTCCAACTGAAAAGAAAAGAAAAGAAAAGCACAGAAGGACATAATGCGCAGGAGAGTTCAAGAGTTTAAATGGAGACAAATTACATGTCCTGTCCTTACATCTTGTTGTCTGTACAGTACATGTAAGATCTTATTTCTGACTTTATGAAAATACTTAATGACAATTAAGTAGTATAACATATACAGCTTTTGTTTACTGTAGTTAAGGCTTCGCATGTCCACACAGGTGTTTTCACTTATTCTGGCAATTAGACCTCTACTCTGGTTGAAGTTAGGCAGAGCTATGCATTGACTTTAAAATGTACTTATTCACCAAACTTAAAAAAAAGTTAGGAGGAGAGTAAGGTAGATGTCAACCAAGCACAGCCTAATGTAATCAGCCAAAGTAAGTCAAAACACCTGTTAAATGGACTGTTTTTATATAGCGCTTTTCTAGTCTAGTCTTAACGACTACTCAAAACACTTTTACATAGTACAGGAACCATTCACCATTCACACGCATTCATACACTGTGGCCGAGCCACAGCCACCCGCTGTTGGGCTGTACCGAGACTGTCTCGGGCTTTTGATAGTGTTATCTATTGGTCTAGAATTAATGAATGGAAGTGTTTAATTCTAGAAACCATCTTGCAATGAGATCACTCCAGACGCGATGCTAAAACAGGCCATGGGTATAAAGTGTGGGGGACCAAATAGCCCTTTTCCTTCTTCCTGTCCCGACTGGTATTTGATCATTAAAGGAATATGGAAAAAATATAGATCATATGGAATGTTTAAAAAAAAAAACATTCAGGAGTTTAATGCAACATTGTACAGCTTAAACTTCTGATGTATGATTTAAAATGTATGCAATCTGCAAAGCAATAGACCAAATGTATTTATTTACCATACAGTGTTTTTTCATTATTGCTAATGGTTCACACTGTGAATTTTTGTGAAAAATGGTGCGGCATTGCGCCACAGAAAATGTCATGACCGCTGGACTAGCAAAGAGAGAGAGAGATAGAGAGAGAGAGAGAGAGAGAGATACAATGCAGTATGGCATTTGATTGCAGCTATTGGTTATGCAATGATCCAATAATCAGTATGCAGTAATACATTAGAATGTTAGAGTGTCATCTCATGCATAAATTAGAGTTCTGACCTGATGAACTTCTGTATCTCCCACACTCCCACAGAGGACAGCTAGACAGCTGTGAAGCTCGAGGCAGACCGCGGCAAAGCTCAGATGAGACTGACAACATAGCACGATGCTAATTTCCTTTCGTTTATCTTTTTTCCTTGGTTCTCGACTGTGGTCAGGCTTCCTGTGGGTGTTCCCCGCCAAAATGGAGGTCAATCATCTGGCAAATAGGCTGAAGAAGTTCAACCTATTCCAGCCGCGTGTTACCCCTTCACGTTGGTTCATTCATACCTGCAGAGTATGCATTCTGGGAGCTAAAGGCCCGTTTATTACGGGGGTAGCTTGTCACAGCCTCTGCTGATGGTGGCCGTTTGGACTGTGAGGAAGACTCAGTCCTGCTCTTAAAGGTGCTCTAAGCAATGTTGGGTGATGTCACTTCTTGTTGACGTTCGTAGTATTGTCAAAAAACGGAGGCTAGCTCGCCCCTCCCTCCTCCTCATCCCTTCCCCTCCCCCTCCCTTCCGCTCACTAACCCCCCAACCCCCACCCCCATATCCTTCTTGTCGGTTATTGGCTGGAACACTGTTTATGTTTGGTGGTGCAGGTTGGCACAGTTTGTTTTTGTTGCCGTTTGTGGAGCCTGGGCTGTCTACAGAGACCGCGTTTTTTTACAGTGTGTTCAGGGGACAGGCAGCTCGCGGATAGTGAGGAGATGTTTGCTGTATGTGACAAAAAATTTTGTAGCCTAAAAAACACGTGACATCGCTTAGAGCAACTTTAAGCCCTGCGTGGCTGCCACATGTGGCTGTGCAGAAGCAAGCCACGGCCCAGTGGACGTGTTCCTCTGCAGCTTTGAGGGCTGATGATGACAGGCCAGTCTTCAATACATCCAGGAGGCAGGAAGTACGCCTCAGAGCTCACTTCAGACTTCAGTGTATCTGATGGAGGACACTGTGGGAAGATTCACACACCCAACTCCACCAATCTGACCTGGAACTATGGATTCTGATTGGACTTTTACTGCTACCCTAGCCAACTTCTAATTTGTCTCAGAATGTTTGGTGTCACCATCATTTCAGATTTACTAATCCCTCCTTGAAAATCTAACTTATTGTTAACTTATTAATTATTTATTTTATTTATTCATTAAGTTAGAGAGATTTGTTGAAAGGAGAAGGGAAATAATTTTGACATTTAATAACATTATACAGTCCCTCCAGAAAAATGTGATTATGCGATCGCATAATTCAATGCATAATCAGCCAGCGGGGGCCGCATTTTTTCAAATACACCGCACTTTCGCCGCATAAATTGCCGATTTCCGTGCAAAATATGTAGGGCTTGCATGATTTCATAATCCCCGCATTTTCGTTGCAAAAAACTCACATATATCTTAGCAGAAAGTTGAAAAATGTTGCTTTCATAGTCTGGCTATCACCAGACCAAGCTCAATCTTTTAAGATTGAAGGGGGAAATCAAATCGCTGGCAGATTGGGCTGGTTTATCCACTCTAGCTCTTTCACATCTGTCTGTGACACCCACATGTAAACAGCTATCTGAAAAAAAGATCATAGTTCAGGACCCGAACACAAAGTGAGTGTGCAGAGGGAAGTGCAGTCTGTGTCAGGTAGGATAAGACAAAAAAATAGTTTATAGCAGAAAATAAAATATCATTTATATAGAAAATGCCCCAAAATGCTTTTAGATTGGATGAATTTGCTTTTCTATACAGTGGCTAACTTTATTTATCCACTAGATGATCATGTCAACACATTAACAGAGGACTTCATTTAAAATCATTTAAATAATCACACAATACTACTTTTTCTATGTATGTACACAATATGCTGTATCATACCAATCTTTCACCTTCACTGTCTGATTTATATTGTTTTAACAGGGGTTTAATTATTCAGCTACTTATTTAATAAATTACTTGTGGCTTCCAAAGCCCTTTGTGAAATCACCAGTTGCATGGTGGTCATAAAAAACCTCCCATGTTCCAATATGGTGACAATGCTGCAGACTCAGACCAGTTTGCATTTAAAACATGAAAGAAACATTCTCATTTTCCACTGTCATAAGCAAGTCACCAATTTCTACGGAAAGCGATCGATCAACTAAAATTCTAACTAAGTTCGGAATGTTTTCTAATGCTACCCTTTTTCCCCCCAGCAGAGATTTGTCCTCGTCATATCACGTGAATCAAATCAATCAACGCACAGGTGAAACAAATGGTGAAACGATGGCTCAGTTCTATCAAAGTGTCCCCATAAGCCAGGCCACTGAGCCATGCAGCATACATAATACCAGTACCGTGGAAGTGCATTCATTACCAGCCAAAAGTGTGTGTTTGTGTGTGTGTGTGTGTGTGTGCATACATGCACTTTGTTTATACATATGCAGAAGGGATTCTAAAAGAGCAATATCAATGCATGATTGACCACACAGTGAGAGTGGTAGCGGGCTACAGCGTACAGTAAATATTTGATTTGTATTGTTATGTGAAACATGAAGGTTTGAGTGGAATAAAGTTGGGCGAGGGAGCACATAGAGCAGTGGTTTTCAGTGCTGTTCCTGGCTGGGTCTAGAGTACTGCTGGTTTTGTATAACAAAAGCTTGTTAATTGCAATTACCGTACTCGCATTCACCTAGCATTCCAGCAGTACCTCAGTTCATTATTAGAATGAAAACCAACAAAGCTCTTCTTTCCCAGGAGGATAAAGAAACCACTGCTGCTCTGTTTCTTGGCTGAGTCATTGTACAGGTTTATGTGAAACGTGAAAAGTTAAATGGATTCCCCCCCCCCGCCCCCATCTAAAATATTTGAGATGCATTTTCGGTGTGTACTGACTAAAGAATGACAATAAGGACAATTGAAGAGCTTTGGCTGAGGAAAGCGCACTAATAACCAACTCCTCTATGACTGTGCACCTTTGTACTAACATCCCCATTCAATGTTAGCAATCTCGCCACTCCTCATTGAGCTGTGAGGATAGTGAGCTGTCGAAAAAAAAACCACACTTGGCAGCTAAGCACTGCCATATGTTCTCGATTCATCGTGTGCACCACAATAAATCCTCAAAGCGGTAGAGAGTGTGTGTATTTGATATAAACATCATAGGGGATCATCATAAATTATTGTTGCCCCTTCGGCTACAACTTTATTATTTTTCCCCACCTTTTTCTCACAGCCAAGTATCATATGCAAATGAGAGAACATGTGCAGTGACTGATGAGGTTAAGTATGTCGGTCCACTCATCAAACCCCAAGGCTGGCGGCTATAGCAGCTATACTCAGGTCTCTGGTGGAAACCGTCGGCCTCACAGAAAACACAAACACAGCCGTGCTTTACTGTGCTCCGTGCCATCCCGGCGCAACAGAAGCACAATTATTAAAAGCCAGACCCTACAAGGCAGTGGGTTTAAACAAAGTTCTAGAAATCTGTTTATCAGTCTGAAAGTCAGGTATAAATCCAAATTGCCTGGAAGCCCCTTTCAGGCCTTAGTGTATTTTGATGTCAGGAGGTTAATTAGCATCAGGGATTGGATATTTCTTTAGGTTCCTAATCAGGTGGTCGGGTGGAAAATGTTCAGGCTTACGGAACCGTTTGCCAGCGGAGCCAGGCATGGGAACTTTTTAGAAGCTTATAAAAGTTACTTATCCCATTTTCTCAGACCAGCCCATTTATATTTGTTTTTATTATCTATAGTTCCCGGTCTGTTTAAAGTCCCATCAGTCCCAAATGGAAAAAATTCTGTCAACAAAAAAGGCCCATCATTTATTAAGCTCAAAACACTGCAAGAGGCTGACTATAACCCTGAGTGATTTTCAAGATTGCAGAGAGTTTGCACTGGTCTATGAAAAATCAGTCAGACCTGTCATGATCTTATCAAACACGTCTGATATTTACAACTGCAAAACAGGCAAATCTGACCACAGTAAGGTTTTAGCACAATGCTGTTTTAAGCCCCCAACGTCTCGTTCCAGGCAGCGCTGCGACCGTTGACTTCAAGGAACCTAACCTTGACCCTAACCATAACCATTGCCTAATCCTAGTGCCTTCCAGGCAGCGCTGCCTGGAACGAGACGTTGGGGGCTTAAAACACAGATAAACAAGGTTTTAGCTGGTGAACAATGGAAGTCTGAGTGCAGCATGCTTGTCTACAACTTTTCTGAACAAGTCTGTTCATGTGTTACCATCTTTACTGAGTTATTTTTGTTGCCAGCAGCACTAAGCTGAATGCAAGATATTTGGATAGTTATTTTAGATTTTCCAAAGTAAAACATATAGAGTTTAAATATATGATAGTTTAATGACAAGATAGTGAAAACGACTCATGCCTTTTTCTGGTCTTTTTACTTCTGCCTGTCTGCGTGTGTTTTCATAGTCCCAGATGTATGTCAGTGGTGGAAGGTAGATATGTCTGTTAAAGCAGGTGTTGAGTGCTGAGTTCCTCAGTTACAACAGTTGGACTTTAGTGTTGTTTATCAGACCAAATATGTCTAGAAAGTATGTTTATGTGCCCCTAGAAGGCCACTTTTCCCCTTGGATGCTTTCTAATCTTACTCCCCCAGCACCTGTATACCCTACTGCAGATGCAGGCTGGCTGATAATTATGTGGTGAAGCCTTTGAGATTTTAATATATTCATTGTTTTTCTCTGCGGCTGTTTTTAAATCACGGGTGTACTGACTGGTCCCCATTTCATTAAGAAAGCTGGAATCTGCATCCAGTCAATGAATGAATGAATCAACTAAAGAAAAGAATCCCATCTTTTATTAACAAGGTTAGATCAACACTGTGTGTTCTCAAGATAGAATGGGACAAGAATGTAGTTTAGAGCATTGTGCAATGTTGTGGGATTTAATGAAAGAAATCTGGATATTTGTTTAATTATTTGATCCGACTTGTTTCTGCACGGGTATAGATATGCACAGAGGAGGCAGTGATACTGCTGCTTCATCTTTTCCCAAACCTTAACCAAAGCCGGTTTTCTCTTTCAGAAATCTTACCAAAACATGACTGTCAAAGGTTTGGCTCTTGCCAAAAACAAACCTAATACTTCTTTTTCTTTCCGTAAAGGTCTCGCTGGTTAGTTGTCAAGGGGTACTTGACTCTTTCTCTAATTGTTATCCAATTTTGATAAAGTGGATTCTCTTCATCTTTTTAATCAAATTGGATTTCTTTCTACCACTTAATCCATGTTGTTCAGCCAAACAAGATTGCAGAAAACATAGCACTCAACTGACTGCAGACCTTAAGTACCTGTTTAGCCTAAAAGTAGTACCAAAGATGTCACAGAGCCACTTAAAGCAATTCAAGCATCAATAAGTCTCTTCTGCCTGTGTGGAGCATGTTAATGCATAACAAATGTGTTTAGGAGTTAAGGGAGAGACAATCTTTTGAAAAGTGAAGGTTTGGCCTGATAATAGTGCATGTTAAATAATAGAAGGGTCTCCAGAATCCAGTTTCTTTGGTTTGGGAATGTACACTCACCTAAACGATTATTAGGAACACCTGTTAAATTTCACGTTAATGAAATGATCTAATCAACCAATCACATGGCAACTGGCAATGCATTTAGGGGTGTGGTCCAGGTCTAGACAATCTCCTGAACTTCAAACTGAATGTCAGAATGGGAAAGAAAGGTGATCTAAGCAACTTTGAGCGTGGCATGGTTGTTGGTGCCAGATGGGCTGGGCTGAGTATTTCCCGATCTGCTCAGTTACTGGGATTTTCACACACAACCATTTCTAGGGTTTACAAAGAATGGTCTGAAAAAGGAAAAACATGCAGTATGCTGCAGTTCTGGGGTGGCAAAAATGCCTTGTTTTTAAGCTGATAGAAGATCAACTTTCACTGAAATAACTACTCATTACAACCGAGGAATGCAGCAAAGCATTTGTGAAGCCACAACACGCACAACCTTGAGGTGGATGGCTTACACCAGCAGAAGACCCCACCGGGTACCACTCATCTCTTAAAAATAGGAAAATGAGGCTACAATTTACATGAGCTCACCAAAATTGGACAGTTGAAGCAAGTTGAAAATTTTGCCTTTCAGATGGTAGAGTCAGAATTTGGCGTAAACAGAACATGGATCCGTCATGCCTTGTTACCACTGGGCAGACTTGTAGTGGTGGTGGTGTAATGGTGTGGGGGATCCCTTTCACCTTCAGAACTGCCTTAATTATTTGTGTCATTGATTCAACAAGGTGCTGGAAGCATTCTTTAGAAATGTTGGCCCATATTGATAGGATAGGGTGTTCCTAATAATCCTTTAGGTGAGTGTAAACATGCACTACACATTTCTCTAGAATGTGTACATACGCCAACACTTACACTTTTACATTTGAGACTTTTAGGTACATCTTCACTCCTACATTTTAATTCTCAAGCAGGATTTTGAGAAAAAAACGATCTTCGTCGACAGAAACGTTTTAGCTCCAGTAGCATAACTAATCACCGTTCATATTAACACAACTGACAACGCATATCACATGACCATTTGCATACACTGGGCATGTAATGCGTGTGCAGGAAGCAGGTTGTCTGATGTTTGTCTGATGTTACTCTGCACTTGAAAATCATGGATTTATAAGTTGAAAATACTGAAAATTGCAGATGCATGGTGTAAACGTAGCAAAAGTTTTAAAACTAAAAGATAGTATTGTAGATGTAGCCTAAAGCCCGAGACACACCAAGCCAATAATCGTCCGTTGGACAGTCTGGCAAGATCAGTGACTCCAGTCTGTTTGGTGTGTTCGGTGCAGTTGTCTGTCCTAGAGGCCGTCGGCCTTCATTTTGGCCGATTTGCCATGTATAATCGGCGGGGCGGGCACTGCCGGCAGTTGGACTCAAATGACCTATCTGATTGGTAGAGTGCTAACCCGGAAACGGGGAGCGGAATGAGCGACAAAAATCTTTTAAACTGACCTTTGTAGATCTGAAATGAAGACAGATTCAGCAACTGCACGGCCTATTTCACGCTTAAAATGTTTTCCGAAACACGTTTCGGTGAACTATTTTAGTACAATATGAGATCGTATTCTGAACAAGCCGCCATGACAGTCTGTCTTTGAATTTCCGGAGAAACCAGACCCACATGACGCGTTCATCCAATTAGCTGCCGGTTTTCATTTTTGGGCGACAATACAGATTAGCGCCGCCTGCTGTTGTGGAGACGTATTACATCTCGTCGCTTTGGTGTTCCGAGGCACTTTTTTGACCAACTCGGGGAGACTGATCATTCCGACTGCCTTTTCTGCCGAGGGTCGGCCGTCTGGTCGGTGTGTCTGGGCCTTTAAAGTGAATAACAAGGAGTCATGGTACTAGGCTCTAAACCAATACTGTGCGTCGGGATATTAAGACATGTACTCTGCTGTTGTACAGAATATTTGAAGGAGAAGAGGCTTTTGTTTTCACAGAATCAGTTGAGGGCAGAGTGGTTTTCCTAAGTCAAGAAATTTCCCAACACAGAATCAGTGATGGGAAACACTTCGTCATCAGCGCAGCAGCACACTGCTGTGAGTCATTATACTGTACAACCGCAGAGCTCTCCATTTTCATTCATGCCATAATGTTTTGGCCCATCAGACTGACAGACTGCTGCATCTTTTGCCCAGATTGCCATAATTACAACTGTTGTCATTATAAACTCAGATTAGTTGTCAGCCTTAATGGCCCTAAATGAAAGTCTTAAAAACAGTTACATCATCATCAATTTTATTTATTACAGTATTTTTCAGACAAGATCCCATGTCTTGTCTCAGCAGAACAAAGAAAATCTTAACTTGGCATAAACAAACATGCTCATCAACAATCAAAGAGGATAACATATGCCAGTTGTAAAATTATGCTTAAAGTATGTTAATTGTGTTGCTGTCAGATAAATGAAGGGGTTGATTTTTTTTTTTACAGGGCTTTCACTGTGCAGCTGATCATTTTGTTGCTATCCAACATCAACAATGTCTTGCAGTCGCAACAATTGCAGAAATTTTATTGTAACATCAAAAGGACTGACTCCAGTTAAATGCACCAAAGTCAGAGCTGTTGTAACACTCTATTGTAAATATAACGTGCTACAAACAGTGAAGAATATATTCACATTTGTCAAAACAATAAACGCCCCATGCATAATTTATTGAATTCCTATCTCATCGTCTGTCCCCTCCACAGACCGCTGTACACAATAACTGCAACAAATCACCGAGGCTAAGCCATGGGCTTGCACTGCAGTAAATGCTTCTGCAGCAGGCCTACCGAACATCGCCGAATTAACAATGAAGGTTGAATTTAAATGCAGTAATTTAATCACGGCGAATTTAAGACAAAAGTTAAAAAAGGGGCGAAACAAATCAAAACAAAGTAAAACCTGAAACACAAGCAGATGGCCTGGTAATGGGAAGCAGGTTGGGCTGGTTGCTAAGTGACAAGGGCTAAGATGAGGGTCCATAGCTTTGGCCGCGGTTTTGCAGGAAAAACACTTCTCCTCCCTAGTCTGAGCCACCCTCTTTCCCCATAGTGCTGTGGTTCTGACGCTGGCGGGGCAGGACAGGAGGCAGGCCCGGCCAAATGAGAAACAGACCCCCTTCACCCCAGTATTGCCTATTTCTCCCTGTGGCTTTTTTGTTTTCAAAGAAAAAAAGAACGCTCTCCAAAAATAGATCTGGGGCTCGCGTGCCAATGGGTTTTGAAACCTTTTTTTTCCACTCCTTCTAGTCACGCAAGTAGCCTGGCAAGACCTTGAAGAGAGAGCCGGGTAAAAAAACAGAACTCGTAAGAGACAAGATGATCGGAGGGGGGAAAAAAGTCTCTCTGGAGTGTTTGGAGAAAGGATTGTGGTAAGCTGGGGTTGGAGCATCCCTAGAGCCTGGCCCTCTGCTTAGGGAACAAGCAGAGAGACTTCCGTGCAAGCTGCAGGTATGAGGGGTTTATGGGTAATCCAAGCATGAACAGAGAGACCTCTCTCTGGTCGGGCCTCATTTTAACTGGACGGTAGCCTGGCCTTCTCCAGAGAAGGGTCTGACCCTTACCAAACGGCCTGCAGACAAAGCAGCTCACACCCCAATGCAAAGATTCTCATTCCTTATGTCCATAAGCCCATATCCTTCTCTGTGATTCACTTCACAGTTGACTAAACTCTGCAGCTGGTATTCATCTTTTTATCTGTCACATCATATACTATGTCATCAAGATGAGATCATTGCCTAGATTATTAAAAAAAAGAGACATTATCTTGACCTGGTTAACTACCTTTGAAAGCCTCCCTATTTTGGTAGCTTCATTATAGAAAGTGCTTTTGAACATAAGACAGTGAGAAGGACCCATGGCACAAGCTCTTCTGCAGAAGCCATGTTAAAACCATTATATCCTCCAGGCGTTAAAGTCATTGTGCCTTCAGGGCTACATAAGTCCTCTACTGCTACAGAGCATGACAGTTCTCTGGAACATCTGAGTAAGGGTTCTTTTTTTTTGGCTACCTTTAATGTCAGGTAGGCATGCTGCACAAAACCTTCAGTCCTCTGACACCATGTGGTCCTCATCTTGTGCCCCAGCGCATTTTTAAATGAGCAACTCCACAGAAGGACTTCTCTAGAATGTGTCTCAACACTAGACACATGTAGATTTGGCCCTAGGGCTGCACAATTAATTGCAATTGTAATCTAAATCTCAATATGGACTAGTGCATTATTTGTTAAAGCAGAGACGTCCCGGCCTACAAATGCTATTCAACAGAATAAAGAAAAAAGCTTTGTATAGATCCTCGCGTAAATCACACACACAATGATTTCAATTTTGAATTTTAATATTTTTCAATGAAAATGAGAATAATGATACAAAAATGATCATTCCCTCCAATAACGTGAATCATATCGCAATATCAGTCAAAATAATCACAATTATATATTTTCCTTATATCGTGCAGCCCTAAAATTCACCACTGTATTGTTATATTGTATGGTTAGTCAGAAAATAAAAGTCCAGTAATTATGCTAATGGGGTGACCTGTAGTGCAGCTACCTCCATGCTTAGGTGGCCAGAGGCTTATATATGTTAAGCCCCTCCCACTAGACCGAATAACTCTTAATTGCTTCAATTATCTCTCGATTGTGTTACCATTTAGACATTCATAATTTCACTGCTTTTTTCTACCATAAACAAATAACAGACTCTTGAACAAACCATTTTCCACTCATCTAACTTTAGAAAACACAAAAACGTACACACATTTTCAA
Source organism: Perca flavescens (assembly GCF_004354835.1). Taxonomy (NCBI): domain Eukaryota; kingdom Metazoa; phylum Chordata; class Actinopteri; order Perciformes; family Percidae; genus Perca; species Perca flavescens. Next base: position 3,383,933 of record NC_041333.1, read on the forward strand.
CTAGAAAATCTACGACCCAGATAAATGGTATCTCCCACCAGCAGCACACCTGAGTGGGACTGCTGTAGCCTCTGATGCAGCACTTTGCCTCAGCTCGGGTTCAGACCCAGGGACTGGAGAGGAAAGAGCGTTCAAAATAATGGTTAAGTAACATAGTTTGTTGTAAAATAGAAATGACTTAAATGAATAAACTGAACTGATTAAACTAATGTAATGTGGTGTTTTTTTTTCAACAGTGTTTTACTGAATGATATGTATAAAAGTGTGACTGCAAATAAATTGTCTGGGTGCTTTGTGACCTGAGTGGGTTTACCATGTGTCATCCAAAAATGGAAGAGCCTTCGTCATAGACCCATACGGTCGTATGGTTCTGAGGACGTGTTGTACATTACATACATCACATCATTCATTACTAGCCTGTTGTAATGAAAGTTATGCGTTGGATCCTGTTCCTTAGTTGGCAAATCCAAATGAACCAAACCAGATTTGACTGCAGGTCTTTTTCTATGTAGACAGGCTGATTCAAAACGTCTGACCTGTTGCACTCTTAGTCACCAATTACGGTTTTAGTCAACTGTCAATGCCTGGTGAGATAACTAATTGACTATAATTATAATTTTCACTGGCCAAAGAATTTGCCATATTTTTTGGTAGAACTACATCACCGCACCCATTTTCAGGTGGTCTATTAAGTAAAATCTGATAAAAATCAGGCGCTATGTCTTAGTGTTATGAAAAAAAATCACTTTTTCTGAGTTTGTATGTTGTGTCTCTGGTGCTTCCACACACATACAAACTCCATCCATGCTGTTTTGAGTGAGATACTTGTTTCTGAATGTCTTCTGCCTCCAGTCTCCGGATGAGCTGTTCGAAATCGGCAGGGCTTTCTACGTCAGCAGCCGAGACGAGGTGGCTAACCGTAGCATGCTAGCGCTAGCATGCTAGCTCATTCTCAATGGCAAAACACTGCTACAAAACACACTAGTTCACCATAATCTACAAAAGAACTACTTACGTGTCCCAGTTCTGCAGGTATTCCACGCAAAGTTGGAAGTCCCGGCTAATCCTGCCTTGTACTGACTGAAGTTGTAGAAACAAACAGCTATCTGATGTGATCCTTATCTAGCTACTGCGACTCCCAACAAAGATGGAACAGAAGTGAGATGTCTCACTCTGTAGCTAAAAAAGAGATATCAACACATAGGGTGAAAAGAGGATCTGCAGCAATGTGTAGTACAACAAAAATATGGTGTTTTCTGAAAATTAAACCATGTAAACCTATTCTGGTACAACCTCAAAATACCATTATGAACCTGAAATGAGCATAATATGGCCACTTTAATATTGTTTACTCACTTATATAATGGATCAAGTTTGGAACTCATCATGAAGTGTATTTTGCATAAATGTCTGGAGAAATTCAAACTCAGCATTTTAAAGGGTTGAGACAAACACCCAATACTACATACTATTTGTATTCAAATGTGTACTATATACAACATGGTAAAGTACATTATAAGACTTGCACTAATAATGGACGACTTGCCCCGATAGCAATCCGTTACACCGTGAGCTGGAATGCAACTGTCAAATAAAATTTAGAAAGAGAAAACAAATGATTTTTCATCCATCTTTTTCTAGAGGTACTGTTACTGTTTAATGACATGCAAGTAGTCAACACTAAAATCCTCTTCAGACATCCATTCCTTTTGTTTAGAGACATATCGTTGAAACTTGCATGAGGAAAATAAAACACTATGAGATGTGATCAGGCCCCATCAGAAAAAGGTAATCATGATCATAATTATGCAACTTATACAGGCTTTTGATTCGGCATAATTTCACTGAGACAAGCAGCGCCCACATAATCAAAGCAACGCAATATGCTTCGCAGAAATGGCATTAGAGAGCTTATTGTGTTACAAGAAAAAAAGAAGATTACAGCTGTTGAGAAGGGTGCTATACTGCTAACAAAGGGGAATCATTCAGCAATGCATGAAATTAGTTGCTAACAATTTTCTTTGATCAAAGTGTGGAACTGATCAATATGAATAACAAGACTTTTGTTCTCCAGCAGGTTCAAAGATTTCAAAGGCTGGATGCCTTCTCTGTGAAAAAGCAGCTTTAAGCATGAACAGCATGAACACAGGTAGCTTAATGAACACACGGAAATAGAATACAAATGACTTTCCAAGTTTTAAAGGGAAACCATGGTATTTAAATCCCTTCTCATAGGGTTCATCTGAAAGTAAACACACAAAGTAGTCTCCTGTAAAACCATGTGCAGTAGCTTTTGTAGGAAACTACTTAGCATAGTGGCTCCCCTTCCTGGTTAACTTGTTGGTAGCCCCACATGTCATAATCATGTACACATACTGATTTATTAGTGTGAAGCTCTTGTTCACTTTTGATTTAGCTTTTGTGCATGCTACAGAAGTATTAGCAAGTGCGAGAAAATGGTTTGCTAGTTTCCAAACTGAAAATTGAAATGACAGCGTAAACACCCTTCAGTTTTCATTGACTTTCAATATTCAATAAAGAGAGGACCCATTTGTGTTTCTATATGCAGTCTCAATCAACAATAAGCTTGTCGGAGTCCACATTTCCCAAACTATCTACGATGGACATGATGAGTACAATGTTATCATAACCAGGCCTAATGGACAGAAATATATATATGCAGGTAAACAAATACACACAATAAATATTAAGTGAACTAAGTAAATAGCAGGTTAAGACTGCTGAAAAACTGCAGGATCAGGGATTTTTATAAGCATGACAGCATTGCCAACTCTGTAAGAGACACAGGTTGTCGCAGTACGTCAGGGTAGGGAAAAGGCCAGCCTGGCACTGATTGCATGTTAACAGAGCAGCCTCCTGTGTATCCACTCTTTGTTTTTTGGGAAAATGATAGATTTCATTTGGTCTCCGCAGAGCCCTTTAATTTAAGCTTTGAGTAATGACTTGGCTTTTGCCCTCTTTCTCATATCATCTGAGTTCTGTTGTGTATATACTGGCCCTTGATCCAAGGTGGGTCAGTGTGGGTCACAGCATTTATCTCATACCCTGAGTCTGCTATGACGCTCAAGCTGAGTTTATCTATCATCAGCGGGCTGTCCCATTCAGCCAGATCCGCCCATATTTCCAGTCCAGGGAGAAAAAATACACACATGAATTCACCTGTGTGTGTGTGTGTGTGTGTGTGTGTGTGTAATTGCTCAGAATACCACAGGGTTTAGGTTTCAGCTGCACAACCAGTCAGAGGCAGGCCTTGGAGCCAACTAACAGCGCCGGTCCAGTTACAGCTCTGTTTCATCAGGCAGCAGGAGTGTTGTCCTGCCTCAGGGAATATTGGAGTGATGCAATGAGTTCCCATGACAGGTGGGGTTTGGATATTAAAAAATAACAGTATTTAGTAAACTTTTTTGACATGCATTCATCTTTACGTGTGCAAAAGTTCAAAGGAGCTCTGACAAATGCATTTCAGAAAGAGAGAAAAGTTGATATCATTACACTAGCCAACATGAACTTTCTGCCGTTTGATGAACAGTTCATTGGGGTAAAAACAAGAAATCATAGTTTTTAGTCTTTTGGATGTTTTTGAGAACGAGTATTCAATTTTATATGCAGATGATTTATTTACAATAAGGAAACAATTCTAGTTCTAGTCTCACAGTGCCAGACCTTCCTCCACAGCGCTGCGAAGGAGGGTCTGGCTAGTCCACACAGCATTCCGGGATGGGAGAAAAATATGCTGTGGTTTATTGGCATTTCTTTAAACCAATCACAATTGTCTACGCACCGGACTCAATGACGGTGCCTCTGCTATATAGCCTCAGGAAGGAACTTGTTTTGGTGGAACATGTGTACGTTCAAAAGTAGTTTTAGTCGTCCAACAGAAAACTCAGATTGGACAGATAGTCTAGCTAGCTGTCTGGATTTACCCTGCAGAGATTGGCCGGAGTTTAGAACGCCAACACAAAGGAAGTGGAAGGTGTGGGACATCTAAGTAAAAAGAGGGACATCCGGCAGGATTTCCGGTGGCACCGGAGCAATCTCGGAAGTGGAACGTCGTCGATATAGACTAAGTAAACTTAAGCCTGACTGTACATGTTTCTCAACTTTGCTTTACTTCACCAAGTTGTTCTTATGTGTTATATGATCTGGGGAATAGAAATTGAGGGCAGTTAGTAAAAACAGCAACATGCACTGGTATTTCTAAAGTAGCAAAACAAAGAGTCCAGGCACAATAACAGAGAAGTAATAATACTTTAAGAATTGTTGTGAGAACATCAGCTGCATACGCCTAAAGATAAGAAATTGAGATCTGACCTGGGATTTGGTGTGGTCAGTGTTACATGATGAATGACTTCTGAGCTGCAAAACATAATGTGAATGAGACCTTTTGGCCAAATTGACGAATGGGCGTTAGAAAATAAACACAGGATGGAAATAGGTCTGGCTCCATGTTAATGTGGTGCTAATTTGAACAAACAGAATAGAATAGAATAGAATAGAATAAAATAAGGCTGATCTGAGAATTTGATGTGGAGCAACTGAAGGTTTCTTTTTGGATTCCAGTGTGTTTTATTTCAGAGTCTTGTGTTTTGTCTTCATCTGTGCTGGAAAAGCTTCAACTTTCTTGTTGTTGTTCATGGCTTCTTTCAGTAGAAATGGGAGACAGCGGGGAGACATCTGTAAAGCCATTACTTCAAATAACTTGTTATGGTATTGTGAATGTGTTACATCATATTTGCCTATCAAGTTCTAAATAACGCTTAATGGCTACCATTAAGTCAAATATTGTTCATATGAGATACGTTTTCTTAAGATTGGGACAATACTGGGACTGAACTGGGCTGTTTGACATTTGTACATTTATCCAATTGCCCCTGGGACAATAATGGGTTTTGAGTTGCACAGTTTATACAAAGTATAAGCCTGAGGTTACAGGGTAGATACTTTAGCTGTACTTAGATTTTGGGAGTCTGGAATGCCTTCTGAAGGTACTTAAATTAACAAAACATCAGTGATCAGAGCGGCCCAACTTCTAAACCCTCAGGGTAGAACATTGGTCAACAAATGTCACGTCACTGCCTGCTTGTTGGACAAATCGAATGCAAGACACTGGTTATCTTTGGGATCTTTCACTTGTTATCCTGAATTTATCTATGGATTAACTGCACATAACAACTATAATCACATGGTTCGTTTCCATACGTTACCATTATTCTGAGCTGAGAAAGAAGTGACAGAGACGACAATGTGTTCACATGAGTACTTTAATCAGGCACTTTTTTTGCTCAAAACATTTCTCTGGACGAGCTAGTGAGGAACGTCTCTTCTATGGCACCATAACACTAGCCTCGTGAGACCGTCCTGATCTTGCGAGCTCCAGTTTTCCACTCGCAGATCAGTCTGGCATCTTGAGGCAGAGAAAATTTGGAGCCGTTAGCCAAACGACCGGGCCAATCAGTGTTGGTTTTGAGGTGGGTTAGGTGGTGATAGACAGATGGTTTATCCAATCAGCTAACCAGTTTTTTTTGAGACAGCGGTAGCCGCTCGCTAATGCTTTTTTTCTCTTGGATCCTTCTTTTGGAATATGGTCCGTGAACCTGAAATGGTTCCTTTTATTCCTAAAGCCTCGTTACACAAACAGCAAATATCCTTTACCGACATGTTTGCATGCCGAGCTAACGAGCTGTGCTTTGCCTGCAGCAGCAGGGGCGGGCTTGTAGTTGTATTTTCATACGCTTCGTGGATCTGATTGGTTTATTTGGCCCGTCTATCAGCAACATAGGTTATAGACAGATGGTTCATCCAATCAGCTAACCAGTATTTCCGCCCCTTCCCAAAAGTTCTCCAATGGAAAGTTCCCAGATGGATATGCCGAGCAAATGTGAAGCAATCCATCTGGTGGAGTCAGGTTACCACAACACGCACAATTTGGACAAATATGAAACGTAAGTGGCAGGTAACACTGTTCAATATGAAACAAAACAAATAACAAGGTACCTTCTATCAAATAGGTAGTGTTCATGTATATTTGGCCATGGTCAAAAATAGCATCCTTGTAAATAATTTACTTAGCCTCTCAGCTTCCGAAGTCTACATATATAATAACTTTAAAAAAAATACTGCAGAATGTTAGTGTTGCTTAAGGTAATGTTAGCAAGGGTTTAAAACTGGGGAATAAGCAAACAAAATACTTTCATAATCATCAAGGCGAGAGGAAGCCACATTTAGGCCACAGCAGGGCTCTACGTAGTTATTAATGCAAGTTCACACATTATTTAATTTTGTAAAGTCTGCCAAACACAATTAACACAATTATGATCACAAATGTATTTATAGCATAGGCATCTGTGTAAAAGCGTTACGTGAATTACGGCTGAACATGTACACGTTCATGACATGGATTTCTTTTCATTAAACATTCTCTGGTGGTGTTTGAACATTCATAAAAATACCTTTTTTCATACTTCCGTCATACCGTATGTAACATTTGTTAGTATTACTTTTAATTCATATAGTATTATTTATAGTGCTATTAAAAAAGAGGGGACAAATGTGGTCCAAAATAACATTCATTACAGTTTGTCAGTAAATCTATACAAAAAATCAGGTCAAAAAGGAGAAAAAGCTGCTGCAAATTTCAGTGTCAGGATGGCACTGATTTAGAGCTTAAGTAACGTTTCTTTATTATTTTACTGAGGAACATTAGAGGAGTAGACAAATGACTGACACATGCTTACATTCTCTGAAATGATGGCTGCTGGTAGAGCAAAATGTTTTACATTTACCACGTAGCTGCTCAATGTTCTTCCTCGCGGGAATTATTTTCACAATAAAATGAAAGCATTAAGGTTTGCTGTGAGAAATTAAAGCCAGGGCACCTGAACAACAGGATTATTGGATGTCGAGTTCCATTTTTCTGAAGGGACGTGTGTGGAATAAGACAACTTTTCAGCATTTCACATTCATGATTGCCTTTTGATGTGAGATCAAACACTGGATCCGCAGAACATCTGATCACACAATAGTCTTTTCTGCCTGATGTTTCGTTTGTCCAAGCAAGGACGTCTCTTCCTCTGTAAATGTTGACAATAATCTGTTACAAAAATCCCAATTCATAAAGCAATGATGAAGAGCTTCATTTAAAACCACAAGGTTAGGAATTACAAGATCAAAACAACTTACAGTACAAACAAGTATACAGTACAAACTACAAATATACAAATATAGAAATAAATTCTGAGGTTTGAGCAAACCGCTTGACACTTTAATGCCATTTCTTGTCAGAAACCACATGGAAATATAAAAATATAGACAATGCTTTAGTACAAAATATTGACATCATGTATGAATCTCCATTCGCATGTGCAAATTAACACTGATCAACAGAAGAATGAGGAGTTCCTTTCACACAAACACAATGAAGGCATAGTCCATTTTGGCCTGTTAGTCATGTAGTTCAGTCTGTCTTCAGTAAGCACCACAACTTCAGCTATTTGGACTTCTTAGCGTAACCTTGTGTACTCTCGAGAATAGCACTGAATCATTTCAGGTTGCAGCCGCTGTGGTCATACAGTAGAACAAGTCTGGGACAGAAATGACTCATTTTTAATTCACCCCTTGAAGAATGTGTCGGTAGAGTTTCAAATGCGCAGCTCTGCCTCCTCGCTGTGTTCTAAATTGTGTTCGGTTGTGCTGATCATTGACGCAGAGGGGCCCTGGGAGACACTGAAGGGCGTGACTGCGGGAGAGCGTGCAGCCAGCGGTGAGAGAGAGGGGGAGAAACTCGGAGACATGGCGGCGGAGGAGATGGACCCCTCTGCGCTGATGGGAGATCTTCGTAAAGACGCGAGGTGGGGGAAGGTCCTCCCTACAGCAGGCTTCGGAGGTACGGTTTTGGCCCCGGGGTGGGCCACAGAGGTTATGAGAGGCGGGGGGTCGATTCTGGTCTCTGCCTTTGCTTTGTGGTGAAATGACCTGCGAGGATGAGGAGGAGCTGTTTCGTCTTTTAAACGTGCTATTTCGGTAAAGACGTTAGCTAAAGGTTGGAACTGCGGACACCAGTTTAGCAGGTAGTCCCAGTTATAGCTGCCCCTTAGCTCCTCGTCACTGGCTACGATGGCTGTCAGGGAGCCATCCACAGCAGGCTTTCCATCCTCTGGGAAAGTATAATCTTTAGGGTGGGAGATGCTCAGTCCCCGTCCCACACCCACATACCCACCCCCCTCGTCCCTGTATACTGGCACCTGGCCAGCTAATAAAGTACCATTCAGACTGCCCAGTTTCTTCCCTTTGAACCAATCTATGGAAGGCTCGCAGGACACGTCTGATAGCTGATCCGCATCCTGCTGGATCCCAGAGTCCGGGCCTCGGGCAGAGATGTGCTCCTGCATGGACGAGGAGATACTCGACACTCTAGGGTATTCATTGATCATTCTGATTTCGTCATCCTCGGCTGCCTCTGCCTCCGCAGAGCCACGCCCACTGGAGTGGGAGGGATCCAGGGATCCTCCACGAGGGTATGGACCCCCGCTGCTGCTGCTCTGATCAGCCGTGTATCCGGGGAGGGCTTGGTGGTAAATCATTTCATTGGCCACTATCTTTGTTTCCTCAAACTTGTGCAGCATGGTGCCCGACGCTGCCGTTCGGCCGTGGGCTTTTTGCACCTTCCTCTGACGTCTTAATTTAACAAAAAAGAGAGCCACAGCAATTATTATGAGTATGACTATGGTCCCAAGGGAAACTGCAATGACGCTGACGAGCAGCATATTCACGTCAGCGGTGAGACCAAAAGACGTATGGGTCACGTCTACGCTAACTTTTGCCACTGCTATGCGGGACGTCTCCAGAGGGCTGTGAGCCGTCACGTCCAGTGTCATCACACGCACCTCTCTTTTAGAGCGACTCGCATGTGTACTGTAGCTGTCCATCTTTAAGGAAAGTGCTCCCGTGGATTTATTGACTTCAAAATAAGGCGAGCTGTCTGCTAGAGAGTACAGGACAATGCCGTCCACACCTCCGTCCTCATCTCTGGCTTGCACTTTGCCGATGACCTGACCTTTCTTTGCTGCCTCAGGCACTTCAAATGAGAACTCAGAGGAGGTGAAAACAGGATCATATTCATCCTCCCCTGTTACGTAAACCTGCACTGTTACTGTAGCAGAATAGTTGCCAGCATCCATGGCAACAGCCACAAAATGGAAGGAGTTCACCTTCTCAAAGTCAAAAGCAGAGCGAGTCCGTATTTGTCCTGAAGTTTGGTTCATGAGAAAGGCCTCCCTTCCCTCTTTAGAGTTGTCTAGCATGTAGTACCTCAACTGCCCAAAAACACCTCTGTCATGGTCGATCGCATGCAGCATGGTGACCAAGGCATTCTGGGGTTGGTTTTCCCTGATGCTCGCAGTTATTATTTTGAGGGGAAAGAAGGGCCGGTTATCGTTGATGTCCTTCACTTCAATACTGACTGGGGCCAAAGCGTAGTGGCCCTGACCGTCAGTAGCCTGGACAACAATCATTTGGGACCACCATCTCTCGTTGTCCAGAGCTCTGCGCAGCCTCAAGGCTCCAGTCCACCGGTCGACCTGGAAAAGGTCCGTCTCGTCCCCTGAGCTTATGGAGTACTGCACCTCTCCGTTGGGAGCAGAGTCTGGATCTGTGGCAGAAAGATGCAAGATCTCTGTCCCCGCTGCTGCACCCTCACTCAGCACTACGCTGTAGTCCGCCCGGCTGAAAGCTGGAGGGTTGTCATTGGCGTCTGTAACACTGATGAGGACGGGCACGCTGGAGCTACGCTGGGGGATTCCACGATCCGATACCACAACAGTCAGGTTATAACTCGGCACCGCTTCAAAGTCCAGCTCCTCCACCAGGATCAGGCTGCCGACCGTCTGGAAGCCCTGCCCCTCCAAGAAGCGGACGCTGCTCTCAATCTGGAAGGTATTACCGGAGTTGCCACTGGCGATGGCAAAATCAAAACCGCAGTTGTCCCGGGACAGGTCTCCGTCCACAGCTTCTAGGGTCAGAACAGTTGATCCAGGGAGCCCGTCTTCACTCACAGTGGCTCTGTACTCGGACTGGTGAAAGATGGGGGTGTTGTCGTTGACATCGGACACTTGGACCTGGACAGTGGCAACGGATGAAAGGGATGGAGTGCCCTGGTCCCGCACCTCAATAACCACCAGGATGGAGGGATTCTTAAAATCAAACTCGGTTTTTTGGTTGACAAACAGAGTACCTGTAAGATTAAAAAGAAAAAGAGAAACATTGTTCTGATCTGCTATGCAGAGCTCATCATTTAATTATCAACATTGTGCATTAGACAGGGTGGTTTGCTATTTAAGAAATAACAATAAATCATTCAGATAAATAATTCAATTGCATTTTCTTTTTTAAACACTGTGGCAGATTTGAAGGGAACATTATTTGAGGCAAAAGGAATTGCACTTGAGAATAGGAGACCGAACAGCTTGAGGCAAAAAGAGTCCTCTTTATTTTTAGATGCTATCTCAAGCAAAACATCTGAGGCAAATAACATTAAATCTGGCTTTCAATGACTTTTAATGAACAAAATGATTAAATATTTTGCAATGCCTGTTGAAAATATGTCCAAACCCCAAATGTGCATCCAAGAAGAGCCGTAGGGGATAAGATTTTTATGAAGGGTAATTAAGGGGAGCTCTGGTTAGAAAATAGTTATAAACAGCCATAAATGTGCACACAGTAACCTTACCGTTGCTTGGGTCAATGTAGAAGACGCCCCTAGTTGATGACATTACTCTGTAGGTAATCTTCCCGTTGTCCCCGGAGTCACAATCAGTGGCTGTTACTGTAATGACCGCACTGCCTGCTGGGAGGTGCTCTGATACAGTCACCTAATGAGAAACACAATAGAGATAAAGTTACATATCCGTCACAGATACTTCAACAATTTAACGAACGTGCTAATACCAGTGTTGGAGGAAGTATTCAGATCCTTCACTTATGTAAAAGTACTAATGCATCAAGGCAAAATACTCTGTTACAAGTAAAAGTCCTGCATTGAACATGTTACTTAAATAGAAATATGTCATAAGGACAATGTACTTAAAGTATTAAAAGTACTCAATTCAGAAAAATCCTCACATAACAATCCAAACAGTTCTGTGATTAATGGTCTAATCATCTCAGCTGGACTTGTAGGCCGTTATATTGTTGGCTAGTTTACTTTAGAATCAAACATCAAATTGTATAAACTACATGTGTTTTGTGTGCAAAAATCTTCATTTGTAAAGTAACTAAAGCTGTAACAGATGAATGTAGTGGAGTAAAAAGTACAATATTTCTCTCTGAAATGTAGCGGAGTAGACATAGAAAGTGGCATGAAAAGAAAAGACTCAAGTAAAGTACAAGTACCTCAACATTTGTACTTAGGTACAGTACTTGAGTAAATGGACTTATTTACATTCCACCACTGATGCTAATGCAGGTGTGAAGACAGGTGTGTGAAGGTAGCTGCACCTGATACAGGTCCTGTGTAAAGGTGGGGGCGTTATCGTTCACATCATCCACCAGCACAGTGAGGTTGGCCTCGCTCTGGTGTTTAGAGTCGGAGGAGCGGACAGTCAGAGTGTACCACGTCCTTTCCTCATAGTCCAGAAGGCCCGTCAGAGACACCCCTCCTCCATACCGGTGAATCCCAAACATGCCTTGGCTGTTTGGATCCAGATGGAGTGTGTAGGAGAGGGCTGGCCCTGAGTCAACATCATTTCCTGTTACTTGGGTGATAACTGTGCCAATCAGAGCATCTGTATGATAATAAGGTGGGGAGGCAGGAAAAGAAGAAATTTAGATTGCAGCTGAAATGAAGCACAGACAGTTTTACTTTATTTGGAAATATCCTGTTCTGAAAAACCTTGTCTAATAGACAGGAAATGAAGAGAGGAACTTGGCAATTAGCTTGTTTGGTCATAGGGTCAGACTTTTCTCCCTGAGCCCCACGGAGCGAGCTTGCCAGGGAGTGTGATGTGAGGCTTTATGATAAGATCAGCGGGCTAACTTCAACTGTGAAGCTAACTTACCCTCAGGCACTCGGATCTCCCGATGCAGAGGGATCATGGGACTGTTGTCGTTGAGGTCAATGATGATCACAGTGAGGGTGGCAGAGCCAGCCAGCCGCGGGGTTCCTCGGTCCGTTGCCGTAACGACAAGCCTGGTACACAAATAAATGTCAGTGTCTGAACTTTCACCTTTTATAAAGAACCTGGTTGTGTATTGTTTTAGCCCCACCAAGATCAGAGTCTTTTTGTTTCAGAATGAGCATTACAATATACTTGTTTTTTACAGTAAAAAATAGCCCACATTACAAATCTGGAATTCATCAATATTAAGTGATTGAAAGTCAAATAAAAAAAAATCAATAAAACTAAATTTGTTCAAAATGTGATTTTTAAAATACCATCTGCAGGGATTTTCTCCCAATTTTTTCTATAACCATCTCCTGATCAGACCCATAGACTGTATATAAAGATAGAGAAATGTGTCTCCCTTCCTACCATTGTAAAAGTGAAACCAAAAAATCCCAGATACGGGTTCTGCCATCTTGTAATTTTGGAGCCAGAGTCTGTGCAGTAGTGGTCAGGTGGTGGAGCCACGGTATCTAAGTCCCGCCCATACACACGCTCGACCAGTTGTGAGTCAATCCCAGCTGTCAATCACCCCATTACATCCCTTTTTTTTTTTTTTTTTTTTTTAAAACAAACAGAAACCATATTTGGAAATCATCTTTTTTTGTGTACTATTTTTTAGTTTGGTCCATGTCACATCCGCTAACATGGAGGGGGCGGGGCTTATGACCTATGCTGCAGCCAACCACCAGGGGGCGATCAAAATGTTTTGGCTTTACTTAAACAGTCAATGCAGCAAACCCTGATCTGACAAAACATAAAGTGCAGTTAAAGTGCTATATATATATATATACTATATACTTTTTTTTTTCAATAAAATTTGGTATTTTCAATGGAAATATGCACAGGAATTGAGCTTTGCCATTAAACAAGTTATTACAAAGTTATTTGAAAAAGATTGGCATTTTTAGAGTAACAATGAAATAACATGAAACATGCACATGTAAAGGGGCAGACATGAGCTGAGCGGAACCACATGGCAGTATGTGATAACAGACAAAGAGGGAAAAGACCAAAACTCACTTTGTTTGCGTCCAGATCTCTCTGTCCATTATAGCTGCAGTGGTGATGCTGCCAGTCAGTGGGTCAATCTTAAACAAACCACTCATGGATGATGACCTGATAGAGTAGGTCACCTGACCATTTTGACCCTGGTCCAGGTCATCTGCAGCAACCTAAGGAAATGACCAGCCCATTTTGAAAATGAAAATATAGAAATATTTGCAACGGCTGTTTCAGTGTAACATGATCTAGTGAACAATTTTGGACTTGGAAGTCAAGAGTTAATAAAAAAAAGGGCTATATGTAGCTGGCTTCATGGCCCAAATGCTTCTATAGTCTATTCAATTGGGACACTTACAGTAGAACACAGAGTAGTTTCTCTACACTGCTGAAACTATCCAGATTTTTGAAACACAAGTTCTTTTCTTCTTCAACAAATTCACACTTTAAAAACAGCCAACCATAATGAATGTGTGAGGAACCGGCTACTGCACCTGAATAATAGGGGAATCGTAGCCCTGTGCCTCTCTAATGTAGGCTACATAGTTCTGGAGTTGGAAGCGTGGCAGGTTGTCATTGACGTCCTGCAGGATTAAGTTGACAGCCATGTAGGAGCTGGAGGATGCCGTCTCAGCCTTCACCACAAGGCGGAGTTTAGGGGTCTCCTCAAAGTCTAGTTCTTCAGATTTCTGGACCCATATTTCACCTAGTTCACGAAAAATAACAATGAGTCACACTGTCGATTTGGAAAAAACATTGTTTTATTGTGGATGCTGCCATCTTTGTACTAACCGGTAATGGTGTTTATTCCAAAAGATTGCATTCTGTTTCCACTGAAAATACTGTAGCTGATACCAGTTTGAGAGCCATCGGGGTACTGGGCCTGAGTCTGTGTTACTACTGTGCCTATAAGATGGAGAAAAAAAAAAACACAACTGGTTAAAACATTTCACTACTTATTATTCCCACTATCCATTCACAAATGTCCAAGTGAAAAGATTTCAATCTAATATCCAAACCTTTAGCAGCGTTCTCCTGCAGACTGACATCTCGAGCCGTGCGAGAGAAGCGAATCCCCCTGTAGCTCTGTTCCTTGATATAAATAATAACCACCCCCAGGGAAGACTGAGCCGGGTTGCCCTGGTCCATGGCCTGAACTATCAAAGTCCTCTGGCTTTGGGTCAGAGTCTGCAGCTTCTCTGTAGCCTGGATGTCTCCTGTCAGCGAGTTGATGGTGAAGCCCCTCACGGGGTTGGCGAACCGATAAAACACAGAGCCATTAGCCCCAAAGTCCTTGTCCTCTGCTCTCATGGTGGCCAGCACTTGGCGGCTGGACACGCTGCTGACGGAGATGTTCACAATAAGTGGGTCCTGAATGAAGAAGGGTGCATTGTCGTTCACATCCTGAATGTAGACAGTAACCTGAGCAGTGGAGTTACGTGGGTTTGCAGGGGAGGAGTCAGTGGCACACACCTCAAAGGTGTAAGAGGCGGTTCTCTCTCTGTCTACGGGTGCTGCTGTGATAATGCGGCCAGTGTTCTCGTCTATGATGAACATGCTTTGGGAGCCACGGCTCAGAAAGTACATCACCTGGCTGTTAAGGCCATGGTCCTGGTCAATGGCTTTCACCTCCAGGACCAGTGAGCCGATGGGCACATCTTCGGAAATGTCTGCAGTGTAGCTGCTACTCTGAAACTGGGGGCTGTGATCGTTGATGTCCATAACGATCACCTCCACGGTAGCGCTGCTGCTGAGGGGAGCGTGGCCCTGGTCCTGAGCTGTGACTGTTAGCGTGTAGCCAGCCCTCTTCTCCCGATCCAGAGGCCTTGAAGTGGACAGCACACCTGACAGTCTGTCCAAGCGGAAGTCTCCCAATGGATCTCCCGCTGCAAGTAAAGCAATGGCAAATGGTTGTATTTTTGATTTTGTATGTCTACGTCTTTGGTTGTGGTTTTCATATAAGCCGTTATGTATTTTTTTATTTCTTCAATGCAATTTGAGTTTTTCAACTGAACTAAATGGTTTTAAAAGATTATCACAATTATAAAATGTTACAAAAATGCTAAAATCATGGGAGCAGTTGAGCTGATAATTTTGTTGTAAACGGTTCAACAAAACAAATTGCCCAAATCACCTGTAATTTTGTAGTTTATCTCCCCACTGTCTCCTGCATCCTGGTCAGTGGCTCTCAGGGTAAACAGAGGCGATGCTTCCAGGTTTTCAGGCACCTTGATGCTGTAGTAGAGATGCCCAAAGAAAGGGGCGTTGTCATTCTCATCAAGCACTCCGATCCTCACTGTGGCTTTGGCATAGTTGGGTGGAAGGCCTTCGTCTTTTGCATAAACTGTCAAAAAAAAAAAAAAAAAGGGAAAATGCATGCAGCATCAATGGTGATTTTAAAGAGATGGTAAATGCCACATGGCAAATTTGAAATTCCGAAAGTAACTCTTAATGCTAAATATCTCAAAGCAAGAAGAACAGTCAGCAACACGCACACCCATTGCTTGGTGTCCTCTTTGGTGCAGGGAACTAAATCCCCCCAAAGATCCATTTCAAAAAGAAAGAAAATCTAAATTCCTGCACACACTTTTCACCTCTGCATTTGGTTTTATTAGTGGACATTTCGGTCCCAGGGACCTTTCTGAAGACACGTAATAGTAAATAGTAAAAGTAGCTCAAAGCAGTCATCTTAGGGCATGTTTTCTCTGAGAGTCAGAGGGCAGTACCTGTCACGGTGTAGTACTCCTGGAGCTCCCTGTCCAGCGACTTAGTGGTCGTTATTACACCCGTCACTGGGTTGATGCTGAAAGCCTCCTCTGAGATACCTCCGTATGTCACCTGACCATTGGTTCCTACAGAGAAACACACAGTAACTTTGCTGTCATTTAAAAATGGATTGTAAAAAACAAAAACCGCAACATGTCACCAAAGCTCAGAAAGCTTTCTATGAACTGTCAATATTTGACATATTGGCTTGTATACTTACACCATACTGTGTTTGTTTGTCATAAGTTTTGCTATCTAAGCATCTGGCAGTGCGGGCCCTTCCTTAGGTGTCTGGACGCCAGATTGCGTGCTAACAGAAAGCAGTCTGGCAACCTCACCTGTTTACTTCACTAATTGCTTTTGGAGAGAAAGTTTATAATCCTTCTGTTTTATGTGCTTCTGACTAAGTCTGAGGGAATGCACCCTTTCTGTACCCCCACCTCACTGAGGCCTCAATTAAAAACAACTGTGAATGTCTGTAATGTGAACACATACTCAGCACATGAAGGCTGAGCATTTTATGCTCGTCTTAATTGCTGAAGCAGCACGATCTAATATCCATTTAAAAACAAATCCACAAACATACATACAGCAAGATTTAAGGTTATTTGCAGTTTAGAAGACATTGACGTGTCTTGGTTAAAACCAGGCGAAATTTAGTTGAAACATTTTGACATCTAGGTTACACATAACTACATATAATCAGCATTTCTATGACTATGTTTATCTCTGCCAAGGAGGTTATGTTTTCGGTACAGTTTGTTTTTCTATTTGCTTGTTTGTCTGTCAGCAGGGTTAAAGAAAAACTCCTGGCATGATTTCCATGAAACTTGGTGGAAGGATGTAGCGTGGGCCAAGGAAGAAACCATTACATTTAGGTGTGGTTCTGATGGTGGATACGCAACATATTTTTCACTTTCATTAACATTATCTTTAACTTAGATGTCTAAGACATTCACGTTCCAACCAACCAGTTTTAACCTACCTAGTATTATTTGGACATGCAAATTACTAAATCAGTGCTCGCTCAATGTAGCAGAGCTGCAGTAACTAAGTCAGTGCACATGGTATGTCTCACCTTGGTCCAGATCAGAGGCGGACACGGTCAACACACTAGTTCCTGCAGGCTGGTTCTCAGAGAGCTGGGCTTCATACTGGCTCTCCTCAAACCAGGGCACCTCATCATTAACATCAATCACGTGGACACACAGCAGCTGGCTGGACGAGTGCTGGGATATCCCATGATCCTCAGCGGTTATTGTGAGGTTAAAGATGTCCTGCTCCTCACGGTCCAGAGGTTTGAAAATAGACAGAGAGCCTGCAGAGAGATGAATCAGGGGTGAAATGTGAGTAGAGATTTCCTGTGTGTGTGTGTGTGTGTGGGTGTACTTTATTATAGCCTGTTTCACAGAGGCAGTTACACACAGCAACTACGGTATGAAAGCATGCTATCAAAGGCAATAAAACATGCCACTTTCTATGGTTGTGTGTAGTCAAGTGATTTAAAAAGAAAGAGTGAAAAGTTGCCGTGAGAGGGCCAAATCAGAGATAATCTCCTCCACACACACAGCCTTGCCTACCTGAGTGCTACCACCACCACTGCTGTAACAGCCCAACAGTCTGGCCACAGTTTATGAGATTTTCCATTGGAGAATGCCACAGCCATCGAGAAAGAGGCAGTAAACACATGCTCTAGACACGCAACAGCCAGACCTGCCGTGCTCCGTAGAAATTAGGGGCACCCTTGCCTTTTCATTATCCTGCCATAAGAGGGTAGAGCTTGCATTGATTCTATTTCAATTTCATGCTTTAAAATGAGCTGCAACTGTTTAAAAAAGGAGGGCCAGGGCTGTTTTGGTTTTTCTTTCTTTTTTAGCTTTATATCTTGCTAGGACTGAGATAACTTGCCCCTAAGCCTTTAATGTGGTAGGAGTTACAGGCTGGAATATTTTCACCAAGTTTGACTCCTCTGTGATCCTGCCGTATTCCTGGTCACTGATAGCACATGGGCAGAAAAAAAAAGAATGTGGGAAACAGGGGAAAGTTTTTATTTTGGATGTTTTCAATTCCAACATTTTAAGCCTATGTCAGGTTTGCGGCGCCAAGATTTTGGACCGCAGTGTGAGGGTTAGCTGAGGTTGCTCAGACAACACTCACATTTGTCTTGTCTTATATGCAGAAGTCATTCATCAACATGTAGTGTGTTAATCCCTGAATGGTGCTGTCTTTTCCAAAGAAGGAATTCCCCATACCACCAGTGTACTCCTCCTTCTCTCCAAAAAGGAAAATTAATGACCTCCCTTCTGACAATGAATGATGAGAATGTGTCTCACTCTGTGACTTATATATATATATAAATATATTCCTAATAATAGCCTGATAGTTCTCTCTATTGTGGTTAACTGTGATGCCAGGGTAATGAAAACAGAGTGTGTAAAGATGGTACCAGGTCTCCGGTCGCTGACCCCAAAACAGGAGCAAACCAGGTGCTCAGAGGATTAACCCTGTCAGTATAACCAGTGTGCATGAAAACACTTCAAGATGAGCGCACATACTGAGCTATGCAAGCACAAGTGGCTTGCATGACAGTTGCTGAATGTTTCCATACTCAAACTGCTGGAGGGGGCAACCAGGTTGGTGACATGAAGGGGGAAGGCGGAGTCAACATTGACACGTGTCTCAAACACCACAACAAAGCCCACAGGACCAAATAGCCCAAGGTCAACGGTGACCAAGTGACAGAGTCTCATGCAAGCACACAAACACATATGTGCACACACACAAACACATATGTGCGCACACACACACACACACACACACACACACACACGTAACTGATCCCTTCTCTAATGGTTCCCAGAAGCCCGAGCAGGAGGTTCTTTGGTCTTTCATGGGAATAGATCCACAATAACAGATGATGGGTTGTGTGTGTGTGTGTGTGTGTGTGTGTGTGTGTGTGTGTGTGTGTGTGTGTGTGTGTGTGTGTGTGTGTGTTCAATACTTGGCGGGCTGCTCTGTCTGTCTGGCCTCCAACTGAGAGAAATAAGTCATGAAAGGTGAAGCAAGAGTTGTGCTGCACTAAGACGTAAGCAGAGTATTACAGGAGTTTGTGTGTGTTTATGTAAGGGGAGGTTTGGTAATTGTGGTTGGGGGAAGGGGATGGGGAGCACAGGGAAAGGTGAGTACACATGCAATGCCAAGTTGAATCAAATTGAGAGCTGGCACAAACGCTTAAAACATCCATGAAAAGATCCAAACAGAGGTGAACAGATGCAGATTCGCTTGTCCGCTTAAATTTAAAATATTTCAGCATAAGCAGCACAAGTCATTTTTAAGTACTAGGATTCCGGACAGATGCTGGGAGAATAAAGGTAGAGGACAAATCTGAACGCTTTAGTATTATAAAAATGAAGAAACAGTAGCAAAAGGGAGTGTGTCAGGTAAGAAATACGTAAACAACTCCAAGACTTGAAAATTTGATGTAAACTGATTGTAGCAATCGGCTATTTGCGGTGCTAAAAATATTGATATCTAATGCTAACATGTACTTTATATGTACAGAGCCACAATGCATTTGAGGTTCGTGGCTAAACAGGACAATACAAGCCATTCCGGAAGTTTAATTTAAACTTTACCAAAAATAACAATCATAATTTTCTTCAAAGATTTCTCTCCGATATATAACTTAAGCAACACTATTACCAGACAGAACGCAACTGATTCTGCAAAACCCCAAGTTATGTTCAATAACATAATGTTTTAAATGATCTGATTCTGCAATATGTACGCATGGCAACTATCAACATCACCGATTGCATTGTAAAGCTTAGATCGGGCCCAAAAAAATCAAGCCCGGCCCTACCCGAGCCCGTGAACGTTGTGTCCGAGCCCGGCCCCGCCCGACACATCAACTGTAATTATGAGCTTGAGCCCGATTTAAACCCGACAATTTTTTTAATACGTGGGCTGTTCTCAACTACAATTCCGAGTTGTTTGAACTACAGAAATCTGTTTAGAATTATCTTAATGAATAATGCAACAAGGACAAAGCATTTAAACTGCGCTGTTTGTTTATTCAGAATGGATAACTTCAACGTAAAAAAAAAAAACTCGACCCTAGCATCCTCAGCCGAATAGTGTGGGTAACAGATCAAGGCGGCAACATAATCAAAGCCCTGGAACCATATAGGAGACTTTTTTGTCTTGATTACCTAATTAATTGGCTACTGTCCTTCGTATGCCGACGCACTGGCTGTTGCTAAAGGACTCATGAGATATCTGAAACAATCTGGCCTGGTTGCGCAATTATGGAAGACAGTGCCAAAGATGGGAGAGACACAATTTAGCACAGTTTACCTCACACTCAAGTCAGTGCAGGACATGCAGAGCTACGGGAGAAGCTGGAGAGGCATAGCTTTCTCCCCACCGATTTAGGCTAATAAAGTAATGATTAAAAAAACACAAACGCTTGATCAAGGGCCCGGCCCGGCCCAGCCCGAGGATAGCGGTGGGAAGTATCGGCCCGTGGGTCAAGTTCGGGCTCGGGCTCGGGCAGAGAATCTAAACTCTACTGCATTGGCACTGGGCTGGACTTACCAGTGTTAGGGTTGAGGCTGAATGCTCCTCCAGTGTTGCCTGACTGGATGCTGTAGGTCACTCTGCCATTCTCCCCTTGGTCTGCGTCTCTGGCCATGACATAGAGCGCCACAAAGCCCACCGGCTGGTCCTCCATCACACTGACGGCTGTTGGCGAGCTGAACACTGGAGGATTGTCGTTCTCATCCGTCACGTACACCCTGGCCGTGACAGAACCCCAGCGTCTCTGGCTGGCATCATGGGCAGAGTCTGTTGCCTTAACAACCAGTATCAGGTCGGAGATGACCTCATGGTCCAGCTCCTGGCCCAGAGAGAGAACCCCAGTGGAAGGGTCGAGGGTTAGCAGGCCAGGCGTGTTTGGCCATTGGTGGAGAATGGAGTACTTCAGCTCACTGTTGGGCCCACTGCCATCCTTATCTGTGGCTTGGAAAGTGTAGACGGAAGAGCCGGGCTCCATGCTCTCAGAGACGACGACGGTGATGGGGTCCTCGGGGAACTGAGGGGCGTGGTCGTTGCTGTCCTCTACCTCAATGCCCAGGTGGACCAGGGTGCTGCTAGGAGGGGCCTGAGACAGGTCATCCACCTCGATCTGCAGAGTGTAGCGCGAGTCTCGCTCATAGTCCAGAGGACGAGCCAGGTACACGTCTCCGGTCAGACGGTCCACGACAAAGGTCCCATCTCGGTCTGTACCCCCCACCACCATGTACGTCACCTCCCCTTCCCCTCCTGGGGTTTCTCTGTCACGAAGGCGGACCGAGCCAATAACAGAGCCGGGCTGGGCCTCCTCCAAGGAGTTGAAGGATATGGACAACGAATTGGTCTTAGAAGTCGGTCTGTTAGTGCTGAGAACCTGCAATGAAGAACAACGCTGTGTGAGTATTTGAGGACAGAGCAACACACCAGTGGATCTAACGCTTCATTTAGATGCCCGGTGGCGACTCCAGTTTTACAATTTTCAATACAAAGAATGAAAAGATTTTACGGATTTTTGAGCAAAGCAAAAACAGATTTTGTCCTCTCCACTCACTTGTACTGTATGTGTTCACTGGGAAACAAATGAAACCAGTTACAAGAGGTTTTTTATAGACTTGAATAACTTGCCTGCTAACCTTAATCACACTTAATCTGATACTCATGTCGCTGCCAGGAAAAATAATAAATGATAAAAGTATCACAATCAGAGGAGGAAATGGCGAGAGGGTTTGAATTCAGCACAGGGACATATTCCTGTACTGTGTATAGCTTTATGAGAAGCGTCTTCAAAGACTACAACATTATGACTTCACGCCTTTGTATTAAAAGAGCACCGTCAGTAACACACATGACACATTGTTTTAATAAAACATAAGCAGCTGTAAAGAGGGGAGGGAGAGGGAAAGGTTGCGCTGATCAAAAAACAGCAGCGTTGCGGACGGCTGATCTAGATACTCCGCATTGCATCCTACAGTACAGTTCCCACAGTAAGTAGGCACTCGGGGAAAAAAAAAATATGCTGTTTGTTGTGAAATCTCACATGACAAGCTGTAAATTGGTTCCACATTAGATGGAAAAGGAGTGTTCCAGAAATAAATTAGCATAGTCACATCCTATCATCGTTGGGATTTAGAAAATCAGTCTAAAAAGATGATTAAAGGAATGCGCCAGTGGACAAGAACAACACTGCACTGTTTAATCCAATTAACTAATAATTATGACTTTCATTTTTTTTTTTTTTTTTTTTTGGAAAGGAGGAAAAACTGAACTGGCACTTAATGGAGCTGTTTATATGGCAACTCTATTTTCCTGGAACTTATACATGTATGTTCCTTCCAGGTTCTTCCATTGTGTTCATTTTCTGTTCTATATTAAATATTAACTGAATTACCTTCAATGCTGTGTTTTACGTGAGTGTATATCCCCGCCGCTCATTGCAAAAAAAGGGCTACTGTATTAAAAAAGTGTTGAAGTCATTGACTATGACCCTGATCAGAGCAGTCTACAGCTGGACCTCATCATAAGCCAGCTGGGAGTATTTGATTCAGACCCACTTTTCCATTTCAGATAGAAATTTCCCTTTTGAAAAGTCACAGGGGAAGAAAAGGGAGGGGATGGGAGGGGAGCTTGTCAGAAGTGAGGTTGATATGTCGGCAGCTAGTCTGAGGGGCCCAGAGATACGGATCCCCTCAGCCCCCAAGTATATTCTTTGATATTAAATAGGTGAGTAGTGAGGGTGTTTGTGCTGGCCGGGCTCCAGCAAGAGTCTGACCTGAACGGTGAGGGAGCAGGAGGTGCTGCGAGGGGGCAGTCCTCTGTCAGTAGCTGTCGCCGTCAGAGTGTACTCAGCCCGCTCCGAGTGGCTGAGAGGGGATGATGAATGTAACTCCCCAGTGTTGGGGTTCAAAGAGAAACGCTCAGCCCTGGGACCTGGGAGAGAAACAGAGTCCAAACTTTAACTGGAGACCCATGTACGTGGGGGAGCAAAAGACACAAACCCAGGGAGTCAGTTGCAGCATTTTGTCAGCATTAAATTAAAGCCGCTTTTAGACAGAAGTGATTGATTAGTAACATTACTAATCAACTCAACCATGGTGTCATATGTTTACAGTATTTACACACATGGATACCAATTATAATCGATTTACAGTTACAATGTTCTTTACACTAAAACAACAAAGTAAAACACACTAAAATAGTGAGAATACATGACAAATACAAAAAGCTCAAATTCAAATCAATGAATACTTTTATAAAGCAATAAAACAACAACAAAATAATCCTATAAAAATATGCTTATACCATGGCCTATGGTGGTAGATAGCTCTTAAAAGTGTCCTGAAATGCATTATTGTCTTTCTTCATTATCAGGACACCTCGCTGAGTACTATCACTTTCTTAAAACACAACATATACTACATTAACATATATATTGCTCAGATGGGTACTCTCTTTATTTCCTGCAGCCACCGTACCTGACAAAGAGTAGAATATGGTTCCGTTCTCCCCTTCGTCGGGGTCTTTGGCTTGCAGCGTGCCCAGTAAGAGCCCAGAGGACTGACCTTCTGTCACCTATGGGTTAGAAAAAACTAATAGTTGTCACCAAAGACATAGCCTGGATCAGTGGAAGTACATTTACAGGACAAAGCCTGACATCCGGCGCATGTCTGGCTTTGCCCCTCTCCTTTCACTCTCTGTGTGTTGCCGTTCTGAAAACAACAAAAAACGTCAAGCTAGAAAATGACAAGTTTAGAAGAAAATTTGGATCGAGAAGAATAGAAGAATAGACAATAAGAAAGAATATCTTTACGTCATTTACTATCTACTGTAACTGGGACGTTTTGGGACTGATTGGTGGGATTGCTGTGGACGAAGTACACACGGAGATACGCTGGTAAGAGCCACTGAGGTTTAACCATGTTTCCAGCTCATTTAAATAGCTCACGTTACTGTATTGTGTGGACAGTTAACTTGATTTAATATTTTACGTAGTGTTTTTTTTTCTGCGGGGTGCAAATGTTCCACCAAAACAAGTTCCTTCCTGAGACTATTTAGCAAAGCCAACGGCGCTGCGTCCGGAGCTTAGCGCCGCCCACGAGGATTGTGATTGGTGAAAAGAAATGCAAACAACCCAGAGCATTTCCCAGAATGTATCTGTGGTGTAGCCAGACTTTACTCCACAGCACTGTGAAGATAGAGCTGGCAATGCGAGACTACCAAAGACATTAAAGAGATTTCATTTCCTGCCTGTCTGTGTTTGTGGTCTTGTGGAATCACCTGTATGATGAGATTTTTGCCCGACTGGCTGTGGGTGAAAGCGGGGTCATTATCATTGTCATCCAGGACAGTGATGAAGGCTGTGCCTGTGGAGCTGCGAGGGGGCGAACCTCCGTCCTGAACCACCACCACCAGCTGGTAACTCGACTGCTGCTCTCTGTCCAGAGTAGTCCTTGTACTGATCTCACCTGGGGAGAGAAGTGGGCGGATGAGAGGGATTTCATGCCGAGGCACTAGTCCAGAGCACTGGAATAATGATGAGAGACTTAAGAGCCAGCAAGCTTTGATCAATGACACACAACTAATAGACATGCACAGTGTGCAGATGTATGTAGACATGTGCAGACACACAAAAAGAGGAGCTTTGGAAGGTTGACAGATGCTGCAGAGACCCGGAACTCAGCCAGAAACTAATCTCAAATCAGACTCCGAGTCTCCACCCACAGACTAACAGGCTCAGCAGGCCGATTAGAGCCCAGCAACAAAGTCAGCGCTACTGTCACCATCATCTGACTAATTTATGACAGTGGGGAAGAGGCAAATCAGTCAGTGAGTCGACTAAACAGTGATTACGTTTTTTTCACAAATAATTTAAATTCTCGAAGTGACACAAAGACTTTCTAGTGGAATCACGATAGCTTGTTTTTCATGTTGATGGAGGATCTTTGAGCCCAGAGATTTGTGTGTGGTTATTTCAGTTTAGTTCCAGCTCAAACTACAATAAAAAAAAACATGTATAATAGATGTAATAAAACTGAGCATTCTGCATTTTTGGGTCAGCTGCCTTCAGAAGATACTGCAGCATACCCATTTCACATGATCTAGAAAACAATACCGCAAAATAATAGCAGTGCAGCCTTTCTTATCTTGTGCTAGCCCCTTTGTCAACAGCAGCTTTATTTAAGCATGACATTGCAGAGCTAACCGCTTTTTTCATTTATGCCTGCTCAGTTCGTTGAGCATCTCTCTCTTTCTTACATACAGTATGTAGTTTTTTGCATTAATGCACAGATTATATTATTGCTGCCTAATTAAAGTAAACCTAGGAAATCACCATTCTAACACTCCAATCCGAGAGACCAGCAGTAACTGCTGCTTTGATTATGAATTCATCACATTGTTAATTACCCGTGTGGGAGTTTATCTGGAAGTGGCGATCAGGGTGCAGGAAGCGGTAGCTGAGGCGTCCGTTGGGGCCACTGTCTCGGTCTGAGGCCATAACGTGACCAAAGCCTGTTCCTGCTGCCAGGTTTTCTCTCACCGCCATGAAGACCCTGTCCTGTGTGAGCCGAGGAGAGTTGTCATTCTCATCAGTCACCGATATCCGCACTGTGGCACTACCCGTCTTCTTCAGCTGTCCATGGCCTTGGCTGGCCAGCACTGTTAGAAGATACATGTCCTTTACTTCTCTGTCTAGGGCGCTCTTCACAAACAGCCAGCCACTGTCTGCAGCAATGCCAAACCCTGCAGCATCTCCGTCTGGACGCAGGTGATACGACAGCGGACTGAAGAAACCTGAGCCAGGGGTTTCTCTGTTCAGAGCCCGGACCTGCAGGAAGCGGGTGTTTATGGAGGTCCCTTCTTTTAGCTCCACACGGTAGGTGAGGGTATCGAACATAGGTCCCTGGTCATTCTCCGCCTGGACATGAACCACAAGCACGAAGGTGGCACTAAGCTGGGGTACTCCGCTATCCTTGGCAATCACCTGCAGGTCATAACGGGGCGCACTCTCATAGTTAAGGCTCCCTACTAATCGGATCTCTCCACTGCTGCGCTCTATGCTGAAGGTCCTCTGGATTCCACTTGGAGAAGTAAGATCGAAGGTGAGTTGTCCATTCACTCCAGAGTCCCTGTCCTCGGCTTGGACCCGATACACCACCGTGCCCATTTCTGTATGCTCCGGCAGCAGCAGGGACTCCGAGGTCAAGGGCAGAAAAACAGGCGGGTTATCGTTTATGTCTGCGATGGTAATGTGGACACGGGTCTGGCCAAAGGCAGGGGGGTTGCCACTGCGGGCCTGCACCTCCAAATCAAGAGCTGGCTGGGCTTCATGATCCAGGGGCAGACTGGTCCTTAAGGCCCCGGTGTCAGGGTCCACTGTAAAGTAGCCTGCAGGGTCCCCAGAGCTGATGGTGTAGGAGATATCTCTAGAGGTGCCTGGGAAGGGAGAAAGACGACAAAAAGCAGAAACACGTCACCACGGCCCCGGAGGCTGCACTAAAAGCACTGAAGTAACAGTATACTCCAAAGATGTCATTTTTCAATTTCCAGGACTGTAGTAGAGCTCTAAAAACTCAGAAAATGAATACATAAACAAAGTTGTGAAATGGAATTTTTGATTGATGTTATTTCAAAGTTAGGTGTGTATAGTGGCCCAGCGCCTATTTGGACAAGTGGTGCAGGGAGCAGAAAAGGAACTCTTTAAAGCATGATCCAGTGTGACTGATAAATGTATACTGAACTGTTCTAAACTGGGCTGTGGGACTAAGAGTTGGGTGTGTGCGAGTGAGTGAGTGAGTGAGTGAGTGAGCGAGCCAGTGAGTGACAAAGAAGAAGAAAAAGCATGTGTTTGTAGTCCCCACCTGTCTTACTGCTGGCCTGGACAATGCCTACGACTGTCCCACGCAAGACGTCCTCTGATACAGTAAAGTAGTACTGAGTCTGTTCAAACACAGGTGGCGCCACCAGCCCTGCCCCCACGCTAATGTTGACTCTGGCATTGACGAGGGCTAACAGACCACCACCATCCTGAGCAGAGATTACCATGGGAATGACAGAGTTGGCCTTCCCGTAGACAGACCGAGACAGAGAGATCACACCTAGATAAACAAAGCCGTAGAGAAGATTCAAACAGGCTATTTGTTTATTATTATAATCCATGCAAGACAATAATGCAATGGAAATTGCAAGACAAAATCATTCGGCTTCTTAAATAATTGAAATCGTATGCAGTAAGTATGCAGCAAGAACTGGAAAAATCACGTGTGCCAACCTGTGTCTTTGTTGAGAGTAAAGTAAGGGGAGGCCCCTCCAGGTACGGTTTTGTATGTAATCCTGCCATTCTCGCCTGAGTCTGGGTCATAGGCCGTCACTCTGACAACAGATGTCCCAGGGGCGCTCTGCGTGCTCAAACTGACAGCATAGTTGACTGGGTAGAAGGCAGGTCTGTTATCATTAATGTCGACCAGATCTACCTTCACATAGACTATTGAGCTCAGTCCACCCTGCAGAGGAAACACAAAGCTCCTTTGTTATACCTTCACATACATTAAATCACGAACAGAAACAACACAACTGAAAGCAGGATTTAGGCCACATTAATGGTGAAAGTCAGTAAAAGTAAAAACCAGCAGTAAACCTGGTTAAAGTTTCAATGTAAAGCCTCCCAGCAGGTTTGCGCAGGGATACAGATTGATAGTTTCCCTCGGGAGAGAGCAATGTGTCATGACCTGTGGAGGGCGAGAGAGCCCGCCTCCACCGAACAATCTGTTTCATAGGCTTTTCATTTGCAGAAAATACAGTGCAGGCTTTTCATTTGGACCAGGTGGCAAAAACGAGGGAGGCGGCAGTCCAACTTGTTAAAATATTACTGCCTGACAGTTGAGGCATTTCTCCATCTGATTGCTTTAACATGGCCGCAGTCATTTTCTTTCATTTTAAACCTTTTATTTGTTAAGTATTATTTGGCTTAAAGTGAACAGGATATACTCTTTTGCCATAGAGAGCCATTCAAGATTTAGTTTTTCACTTGGCTGCTCCAATCGAACAGTTGGCCATGTCTTTGCTCTCATGTCTGTATGAAAAGCACGGCTGCTGTTTATAGGATTACTCTGTGGCTCAACGGATTCATATTAAGCATGATTTCAAAACGCTGCGGCTCACCCCGTCCACTGCAGTAACAGTAAAGTCGAAGCTGGCCGGCCCTTGATCCCTGTCTAGTGCGGTACTAGTGCAGATCTGGCCGGTCTCCTTGCCAATGGTGAACCGAGAGGGAACCGCGCTGTTAGTGCCAGAGCCAAGGGAGTAGGTAATGGAGCCAAAGGAGCCGCCGTCTGCATCTGTCGCAGTCACCTAGAGAGAAGAAAACATGCTATTGGTTAAACATTCCAACATTGCACATTAAAATTATAATGTATTGTGTTGGAAATGAAATATCCTACTGGATAAACTCAGCAGTTTCCATACTCTTTATTATTAATAAAACTATTCTAAAGCCGCAGCAGATCAAATCTAAATTCTATTAGAGCGATGTAAAGTAATGACAATCCACAAGCTGAAACTGGAGCACCGTACCAGGTGCATCTTTGGACCGGCTCTTTGTTGTTTATCTGAGCCTGAGCATGAGCCAAACAGGCCCTTTGGCAGAAAGGGGTTCTGAGGGAATGAAGGAGGATGACTTGTACAGGCTCTGGGAGGGCTGCCAGCAGGGAAAACTGCCTGCTTCAGGAGTGGCGTCTGTCTGCAAAGGACAGTGACAGGGACGGCTGGGGAACAGCGGGATACCACACAGTATGCTTCAGTGCAGCGCATTATACCCTAATGTAACGTCCCACATGCGGTCTGCTTTTAATAATGCCGCACATCTACAGAGGGCTGGAACTGCTGGAGCTATAAAAGCAGCTCACAAGCCATCAGCCGGGGAGCCGACTCAATTACTACAGGATCTCCCAAGACAGCGCCCGGGCAAATACACCAATCACGTCGGGCCCCTAGGTACCAGGAGCATAATTGTTTGCAAGTGTTGGCTCCGAAACGCAGGTCGCCAGAGATTACAGTAGGTTTAAACCTCACAAGTTGATTAGAATTCTCCTTCCTTCCACCTTTTATAAATGGATCTTTTTAGGAAAACACTAATTGGAAGAAGAAAAAAAAGAAGCTCAATTCATGCTCAGGGGCTCCAACACTCAGCAGCCGAGAGCCTCCTCTGTGTAAGACGGAGTATTCATCAGGAACATTGCCAAGAAAAATAAGGCAAGCCATGCTTATCATCAAAAGCTGACTTTTTTTAATTTATTTTTTAGATGGCACTGGTAGGAGTGCGAGTAGATGGAAATCATTAATTCAAGGCGATGAAGGTTTGGCCGCGGTTAATTCAGGCTCCATGTCTTTCCTGAGCAGATGGCAGACGGGGGACTCAGCAGAGAGCATGCCCCGCACTCTTGACTGCAACTCCTAACAGAGGGTGAGCAGTGTGTACGAGTGAGGGAGTTGTAAAGCTGGCAGAGACGCAAGCCAAAGAGAAGAATAATAAACCACATGAGGAAAGGGGAAACCAAGAGCAATACAAGAAAGTTACTCCATCTTTTAACGCGCAGAGGCTGCAGCTTACTGTAATATTTTATCATTTTGCAGGGGGACAAGTTATTAATAACAACCCAACAGCTTCATATGCTTGTTTTCTTCACAGTTGCATGATGAATGTCAGCTGGAGGGAAAGCTGAGGGAGCATTTTAGCAGTACCTGGGTCTTACAAAAAACTTTAAAAAGCCAGAAGATACTCTTCATACACTTCCAGATCTGTAGGAAAATATTTCCCCTCTTGTGACTGACCCATTCGTGGCAAGCATTGAATGTACGAGCTATTTGAGGAGACTTCATTTTGCTTTCCATTTAAGCCACAACCATCCATAGTTTTTTTTACCAAGTACACCCAAATACAGTTCATAAAAAAGATGTAAAAAGCCCACATTTATTTTTATGACACAAAAACTTGAAAAATGAAAGAAAAAAAGATATAAAAATAAGGAAAACACGGGGAAGGAGTTGGAGCTCTTTTGACTCTATGAATCTATAATTATACACAGTAAAAGTTACTGGCGTGTTCAACTTAACACAAAATTCACATTGAATTAAGGGTTTCCAGTAAGTTTTAAAAAGGTCAAAAAGTACAAAGTACAAAGTACAGTGTGTGCTTCCGAGATATTCTGAGCTTTTCTGTTAAGGACAAACTCAGAAGAGACAGGGGATTCAGTGATGGGTATGCCATTTCAATTAATTTACATGAGGAGGATCCGGTGCTTTAATAATTACACTTCTCCCAGTGCTCCAGTACAGCACACAGCGGTGAGGACATTTGGAGCCATGTGTGGTTTGAAAACCTGAGAACAATATTTTCCATGAGTTAAGTGTATGGCTTTTTGGGGAGAAGGTACAGTAAGATAATAAACCACACAATCACATTTGCATTTTGTAAGGAGAATGCCTGAAGCAATCAGTCTATTTTGGAATCTGCAGAGACTGCAATTTCAATTCCACTCTCTAAGTTAATAGCAGCATATCAGTGTCATCTCACTTTTGTCAGCCACACATATGTAATGACATATGAGGCAATATGCAAAATACAAAAATCAGCAGGACAATTAGCCAAACCCCAAACCATGAATCCTGAGAGATGAGAATAGCCTAGCAAAAACATTTGGCCTCGGGCGTCAAAGATTAGGATAAATCAATAACAGAGTAGACATCTCAACAGATGAAACAAGATTCTCACAAAATCTTGAATAAAGACTGAAACTTGCTTGGAAAGTTACGTAATGCTGCAGTTCAGCAGCAATAGGCTCGTTGGAGATGAACTGCGCCTCGCCTGTAAAGTGGACGAGAGCAGGCGGCAGCAGCAGGGGGCGGTGACAAAAATCTGCTGTCAAGTCGGACAGTTTCCCAGCTGATTCCAGCAGCCTTCAGGCTGAACAGGAAGTCACAGAAACACTGTGGTCTGATTCTGATTTAATAAAATGTTATCAGACCCGTATATCAGCTTGTACACGAGTCTCCGGTTTTTATTATGACCGAGTAGCAGACAAATAGCAGTTAAAATCCCTCCAATACAAAAACAATAAAAAGTTTATATAAAACGTCATGTTGAGTCGATTCTGAACCAATCAGTTGTTAGATCAGCCGAGAGGCAGGCGTTTCCCAGCATGCCCTGGGTCCATCTGGGTCTTGCAGTCAACGAAATGTCGTGAGGTCATCGTTGCCCACGTGTGCATGACGTCAGAGCAAGTCGGACACAAATCTAACCAGCATGCATTGGGCGGCGATCACCGGTGATTGCTTCTGCGCAGACCTGGATCATCTCCAACGAGCCTATTGTCACAGCAAGAAGCCATCCATCATTTATATCAATACTTTGACAACACACTTTTTTCCCTTTCAAATATTCCTTTTAGCTTACATATTTTTAATATGTACAGTACCCACAAATGGTGAGTAGTGCATTACGATTACTACCTCTTCTTCATGGGAATAGGAAAAGAAAATATTTATAACCAAGAAAGTCATTTAAGATGTGCCAGTCAGTAGGAATTCTCTGCCCTGCAGGGGGGAGAAAAATACCACTCCCCACTTTGTTGTATCCATCTTGACATGGATATGAGGGGCCTCTCTTTCTGTTTCCCACTGACTTTTTACTTTCTACTGCAATGTATAGGTATTACGCAAGGTCTCAGTTCAAAAGCAGGAGTAATCTTAGATCATCAGCAGCAGCCACAAGTATTCTCCCTACACTCTGTGTGTGTGAGTGAGGCATGATGGGAGCTATCTTATCAGCAGGAGAAAGGCAACGTTTGGCCCAGTCCTTAGTAAAAACAAGCTGGGGGAATCCAAACATAACTGGGGCACTTGTGGTTCTCCCATCAGATTCCAGGAGCTTTCCAGAGGAGACTTTCTCACTGACTGTCCAATCAGGAGAACAGGATTCACAGGAGAGAACATGCCTTTGTATGTTTATGTATTATATGTTCAAATGGAATAATGATCCTGAGGCTTTTGGATGCTCCAAAATGTTCTGGCCCATGTCCTCACTCTGTGGTCTGAGAGCGTGCCAGGCCTGGAAAAGAACAAGTCCAGGATTTGGGTGCTTTCTATTTTTAGAGTTGAATTTCCCAAAAGGCCAATTAGGTTTCTTATATATGTTTGACCACTGTGGCTTTCTAGTTCTTGTTCATATATTTATGTGGATAACGCGAATGCATGTAAGTCAGCATGACCAAGCTACGGCTCCTCTATCCATCTGCATTGTGCAGCCATGCAAAAAAAAGCTCCACCGTGGACACAACTAGCGCAAAAACCATTGAGTAAATGATGTAGAGCCGAAATCATTGAGGCCAACAAGGGGTGAAATTAAAACGATGTAGTTTCAATCATGCTCCCCGTATTTTAGAGTGCCCAGTCAAACAAATCTGTCTCACGTAGTCCTTAGTGAAACCAGCCAATCAGGACCGCACCTCTGCCAATCCAAATAGGCCACAAATGACGGAGTGCGCGTGTAAATGTTTGCCAACTAGGAAATTATCACACACATCAATCAAACTCTGCATGCACACATCCACGTCGAGTGTACCTTATGCGTAAGCAAAGTCACTAACGTACAAACACTGGGGATAAAGGCATCGTTCATTACAGTCTCGTGATGCCTGGAGAGCAAAAGAGCGAGACCAACTTCATTCCGCACTCCAATTACACCAAAATCTTCTTTGTATTCACCAGGAGCTCTTTGCAAACAAACTGAGCACAGACAAGTATGCACCAGTGGCTACTGTGACTCTGGCCCAAATTAAACTCTGCAACTTTGTGGCATTGTAAAGAAATGTTCCGCAAATACTGGATGACATTTCTAAATCTCTTAAGCTCAAGTTTATGCTTTTCTCTTGCTTGGAGATTGCTGTTACTTAAAGCACCATATGCGACACATTGGCCGGTTGGCCATGCAACTGAGATGCGTTTAAAGAAGTGCTTAAGTAATGGAGATCGATGTCAATGTTCAACAAGTTTCCATTGTTAGGGCTCTAGAATAAAGAGGACCTTATTTAAAAAGCTGTGGAGACTTATAAAAGGGAAAGGAGCTGAGTACTTCACCCACTAGAGAGATTTTAGCTGCCATCTTTAGTGTAATAGGTATCTTAAAATCCAGTAATGCCACAATTTATCTAATCTGACTTAACCTGACTTCTACAGCAATACCAAGCTTTACAGATATTAATTCAATAATAAGAGCAATTACATGCAGCGTGCGATAGATTGATGGAGTGACATGGAGATCATTAAAAGACCGTAAAGGCAAAGAGGAAAGCGTAGGCTCAAAGAAATCTAAAGAGCGGACGAGTTGCAGAAATCTGGACGGAGAGTTGCTTTGAGCTTTCACAGCTGGTGTGAAGCCGTGCACACTCCTCTCCCTCTATTGTCCTGGCATCACTTCTGAGGACAGCAGAGATGAGGAGAATGAGGCGGAGACTTCCTACGGGCCTCTTTCACTACTCGCTAAAGTAGCAGATAGGCAGGTCGGGAGACTTTGTGACATGTCTACCACCACACTAAAGACCCAGACAGAGACCACACCGGCCCGGTGGAAGGAAGAAACCCACACACTGTTGACTAATATATCAAAACTCCAAACATTTGCCGCACAGACAGCATTATCTGGCTTCCGTCCAACCATATGTGAAAGATTTTGGTGGTTACTCAGGAGACCAAAAGCTGATATCTTCACGGCATAGTTTAAGACATGTGTAAGGTCTACGCAATGGTGACATTAAATACTAGCAAACTGTGGCCTGTGATGTCTGGCTGCTTTGTAACTGTGTGATAAAAGTAATGACATTTCAAAAGATGTCCCAGCTGAATGAAGGATGTTCAAGAATCATCCCAGCTGCCTCTTTGAGTTCTTCAGCTCGTCTACATGCAGTACTGGATCTGTACAGAGCAGCTCTACATAGTATGAGGAAGGGAAGCCAGAGTAGCACTACCTGGCTGAAAGACTATGCATATGCTATGCTCTACTGTGCTAATAAGGAACTTCACTGGCTGTGAGGTGACGTACAAAACGTTAACATTTGTATTTTATTTTTTGGAAAGGGATGTAAATGGTATGATTTCCAAGAACTGTAAACTGGAGGGAGGAGTGGAAGAAAAAGTGGTTTAGTAATCTTCACAGTTTATAAACTTTCTAAACTATTGCACCATCTCAGTCTCCTGATAATTCATTGATTCATCCTTGACATCTGAAGGTTTTTGACACTAACCTGCATAGTCCTCCAATTTCTGAATACTTAAAATGAAAGGTTTGGCACTAGTGAAAGGCAATAGATTTCTATTTCATGGCCATTTGTCAGATAGATTTTGATCATTCTTGCAGGAAAGATCACAGCGTCATCAAAGACATTGGGCTTCACCCTCTCAGGACTATTAATATCCACAGCAAATTGAATAGGAATCAAGCCAATCATTTCTGACACACCTTATCATGTGCCAGTGTTGAAAAAGTAAAATGTTGACCTGAAGGAAGCGAAGGAAAAAGGCTACAGGGCTCATGTAAAGTGTTGGAGGGATGGATGGAATGAAACATCAAAATGCTTTAACCGAACTGCTTTTGGGGGGAAAAAATGCTTTTCATTGGGAGCAAATCTTTGTGTGTGGCCTGCCAAATAAATGCTATCACAGGAAACGCTCAAATACAGCAATTTGAGCGTGACTATTTTAAATGGAAAATCTTCCATCGGTTCTCAATTATCCTTTGCATAATTTCTGTTGTAAAAGCCTCAGCAACGTTGCACTGGCATTGGCACAGAAGCATAGTCTTTATAATTACAGACCAAACAGCTATATAGAGTCACATTAATTATTAGCAATTCCAATTCACAAAACCTCATTCAGTATCCCTGCATGGCTTCACATGAACAATCTTTTCCAGATTTGTCAAGTACTTTCCCTGTCCAGATGTCCATTAAAATACATCTGCTGTATTGGGGTATCCCTGTGAAACACCATATAACTGTCAAGGTCAGTAACCATCTTAATCACACTGATTTCTCTTAAAATATACAGCTATGTGCCAGTTGCCAAATCATATCATCCGGAACTGTCCTTTCACTTTGGAAATGAGTTCCAACTGTCCTTGCGGGGCCAATGACTCGACCAGACTAGAACTGTAGATGAACACTAATAACATCCATTACACATGTGCTGAAGGATAAACATGAAAACAGATCATATTTTACAGTAAATTTCCAGAATTAGATATAATTCAGCTGCTCAGTGTAAGTAACTTTTGGCTGGCTTTGGGAAAACAGAGCAACTTTTTTTTTCTGACTAGTCTGCAGCAGGAAAGCAACATATTTCCAAGCGTATTGCCCCGGCAGGTCCTACTGTCCTGGTTTCTTAGAATGGGATCGTCTCAGCTCAGGACATAAAAGAAACTACTCTCTGACACGAGGAGACAAAGACATATTGATTTCTAAATCAACAATGGTTCCATGAACTGCAGCTTTTCATCTTCCTCCGCGTAGTGCACTGACATAAATGTGGAGGACTTGGGTTGAGGGCAGCAGGTTAGTGTGGTGTAAGGTCCACATATCTGGCACAGGAACAGAGGGGAGGTAATATAGCAGACAGGGATATAATCACACTCAGTACTACAGGGCAGACACGGGACAGGATACGGTTTCTGTCTCTTTCCTTTCCTCTCACACATCACTCACCATAACTACTACACTGCTGGGGGAAAAAAGCAAGTCAAAACATTGTGACAGAGAGGGTCAGTGTGTTGATGAATTCATTTTTGATACAACATGCAATTTAAGAACATCAAGCCACAATGCTAACAATTGTTTTTGTTACCAAAGATGATTGTGAAAGGTCCACTTCCAAAAAACAAGGCGTGTGGCTATTTGTAGTTCTCACTCACCATTTTTAAATAATATATAATTCCTGTTCTCTTCCTTTAGGATTATAAATTATAAATGCTATGACATTATAGCAGGTTAACAGTTTGGCAATACATTTTTATCTCAATCTTCATGCTGATGATAAGAATAGGACACTGTCTCGGAGAGCGCTGCTCCATGATTGCTGTTACATCCCTATTGTTATTGCTTAAAATCCACACTAAAGTTAAATAAAAAAAAAAAAAAAAAACTAAGACAAAAACAGCAAATATTAATGCTCTGGAACAGATGAATTTGTGTTGACTAATAATCAAAACTTCCACCTATGGAGTGGCATCACAGTTAAAGTTTCCAACACAAGACTGATGTGTTTCAAAACTCAATCCCTAATCGCAGCTTAACATTCATTATCATAAATTTGCCCAAATATACCTACAGTAAACAAGCAGCCTGTCAGTGGGTCTATACGTAGCGTAAATAAAGAATAAAAAAACTTTTTTAAGTACAGTTCAGACTTGCCTCTAGATGTTTCTGAGACTGTCGGGGTTCACCATACATTTTAAATCTCACAAGACTTAAAATGAATGCAGACACTTTTTGTACTTTCAATTTAAGCGTTGTGACAAACTTGAGTTGTAAGAAGTTAGGTGGCCTACATTTTTTTTTTTTCTTTCATTAGACTTTCTCCTAAAACTGAAGCATCTGTCTTTCATCTAGACGTTGCATCTGGAGGTGATTAAGCATCAAACCATTTAAGGAGAAAAGGGTTCCAGAAACGGAAAACTGAGCAGAGGACAGATATTGTGTGGCTAAAGAAAAAAGGTAGCGCTAATAGAGCCGAAGAGAGTGGAAGCTATATTCAAGACCAGACATGCAGTACTACTTTTGAACCTTTTTAAATGATTTGTGCAGGTTAATTAAATGCAATGTTTTGCAATAATGATTGCAAAACCTCCAGTGAGAGCGGTAGAGTATTAACATGTATGTATCTGCACTATAAAAAGATTCTGTGTATGGTACTACTGTGTGTCTATAAGCAGGTCCTGGGTCATCAAGAAGGAATGTGAACACCTTGAAAACAACTTTAAGATATTTTTAAAAGCCCTCTGGGGTGTACTAACCCAGTCAGTATTTGATCTGAGCCATGATCCCAACAGGCAAACTGGGAGAATTTGATTTGTAGCTCTTATTGAAAATATCCTAAAGAAGGACGAAAAATTTCATTTTGAAAAGCACATGGTGAAGGGTCCCGGGAAAGGCCTGCATGCCAGACATGCTGCTGCCCATATAGGCTCACAGCTTGGGAGGACTTTGGCATAATGTGCAGCTTTTGACAAACTCTTCTGCACACATATCAGGGATAATTCTCAACCAAAGTTTTACTTTGGCTAGAAAAATAAATATGAAGAAAACTCCCATCGAAGTGTAAGCGTATGGTGTGTGTGTGTGTGTGTGTGTGTGTGTGTGTGTGTGTGTGTGTGTGTGTGTGTGTGTGTGTGTGTGTGGCGTTAACCCTTAGCCACCTGGAATGACAGAGGCAGTTCAGTAACCCATCTGAGAGGCTCCTGCTTAAAGCATAAGCCTGTTTATTTTCCAAAGGTCAAATGGGAGAAACAAACCTGCCTCTATTTTCTTATGGATGCTGAACACTTGTTATCCAATGGAAAGAAAATAAAGAGAAAATTGCTGGTTTGAGTTATTTGCATTGAATAATAATCATTTTGAACGACAACATGTGGAGGATTTAAAACAAAGACGTGGGTTGAAGGAGCCTGCCTTTATCCTAAGTTCAATCATTCTAATGGATGTAAAATGGTTTGCCATTAGCTGCCTTGCACATGTAGAATTCAAGTGAGTTGGAAAATATACACACTTGACTTCATTTCAAGGGGCACAGTGCTGATAAACTGCCAGAATAATGTATGCAAATGCTCTAAAGGTGCAGTATAAATGAAGCATTTTCAAATCTGACATGACAAGACATTATGATTCACTCTCACTTGACTCTACATCAGCGTGCGCACACTGCTGAGGGTCACAGCACACCTCTGAGGTACCCTCCAATAAACCCAGACCACCACAAAAGCCAGTTAAAAGCCTCGGAGACCTGCCCAATGTCTGATCTGGGAGGTGAACTGATGCTAGGAGCTCGCTGAGTAGATCCACTCTCACAAGACATCTATCAGGTGTGCTGACCTTGCATCAGATACCCATGGAGCCGGGCCTGCCGGCCTCTAGCTTGGCTCTGTTTCAGCTGGTCATCCCTTTCGCAGCCATCCAATAGCTGTGCTGAGCTCTGGTCTGCTGAGGCAGGCCAGGCGGGGGATCCCAGGGTCTGGGTAGGTGGGAGGGGAGCTAATATGAACCATGAACAGCGTGTGGGGGTGCCGGAGAACTGATGTGGGCTAGGCTAATGCTACAGCTGCCTGCACTGGGTGGGAAAATGCCCACTGAGCATGGCATGCACAAACACAGTGCAGATGCGTCATCAGAGCCAGATTGGACCCTGACTCCCAGAGATCTACAAGCCTGTTTGATGAGGTGGACGGAGGGATTCCACCCTGGAGTTTGTCCTCTCTTCTCTGTGGGAGCCAGGTCTACAGTACGCTGCTACATTACTGTGATCAAGCTGTCTTTCATGACATTTGTGATCACAGCTGGCTACAAAGAGCACTGCATTCATTAATACACAACTAGTGGAGTCACATCTGTCTAGGACAGTGGTTCTGGGGACCCCCAGGGGTCCTTGACGGGATTGAAGGGGGTCCCAATCAAAAGGGGGAATCATTTATTTTCACTATAATTCCATCCTTAAGTAACGCATTGACAGAAAGTATGACTATTTTGGTCATGGGTTTCATACAGCTTTAATAAAACATCTAGAAGCAGAAATCTTATCAAATGTTGGTCCGTGGTCTAATTTGTGTCAGTTTAGGGGTCCTTGATGTGAAAACGTTTGGTAACTCTAGGAGACAGTTAACCCTTCCTCTTTGACAGGGATTTATATTCTCCAATAAAGACATTCAAAGCAAGTACCATGCAACCACATGCTAATTTCATCATTCAGTGGTCAACTCAAGGAGCACATATAATTGTTTAGAATGAATAACACACTGGAGACATCGGATTTAAATTGTCTTGTCCATGTTGATAGTTTGGTGATTCATGAAGCAGATCTTTCTTTTCGGCTTTAATATTCTTTCAATGAGGATTTCAATTTGCATGACGGACTCTGCTCTACACACTGAATCACATACAGATGCTGACTATGCGACACATATGGACATTGATACAGATATGTAGACACAAATATAAAAGCAGTATTCGCTTTAGCGTGCATTTACAGTTTTGTCCCTGCGAGCACAGCTGAGGTCAGCAGTTAGAGTAAGACTCGGATGGATTGGTAAAGTTTCCCAGCGCAGCAGAGGGAGCCAGATCTGTGGTGTGGCTGGGATTCGAGTCTGCAGCTCTTACTATACAGGACCAGTAGGGCCCTAATGAAATACCAAAACGTCTCAACGGCTTTAATCTTTCAGAGGGAAGGAAATGGGAAAAGTATTTGCACAAGAGCAAGCGTCCAGAAAACGATGCCATTTTAAGGTTGATTTTATAGTAGACATGTAGAAGTCATTCAGTATGAAGGACATGTTTATTGACAATCATACTGCCATTGTAATTTAATGTTAACTTGCTGCAAAACAATAATTAAAACAGACAGTTTGGAAAGCACAGACGAGTATCGTGTCACTGTATGTAGTTGTTTAAGCTGAGTGTCTAGACCTGTCCAGTCTAAAGGAGGATCAAATGTATAAACTTCTAACAGGAATATGTGCTATATTTGTAGTGAGCCAAGCATAAGGAATTTTCATCACGCAATAAAGGTTTCTAAATTGCGTTTTATGTGTTTATAACACATCAGTTGTCTTGCAGAAATTGCATTTTAGACTGAACATACTGTATGTCTGACATGGTTTCTGTGATAGTATTTCACAGAAAAGGTTGGTAATAGAAACAGCCTGACAGAGCCTCTAACGTCACTTGAAAACTGTAAATAAATCAATAGATCATCAGCAAAGTGTTTGCAAGTTCTCTAAAAGCATTTGGCAGTGGCTCCACTATGTGACAGTAGTAGTATAAAGGTGGTGGGTTCGCGCGTGCATGTGTGACGTCATCACACGCACGCGCAAACCCACCCTGTAATCTGGTCATATGAGCGTGCATGTAACGTCGCGGGTGCCCGTTGGTACTCGCGGTCGCCATCTAGTGGCCGAATGTGGTACTGCATCTAATCGTTGCTGGTACTCGCGGGCGCCATCATTCTCACAGACGTAGCTATACACGACGGAGGACATTCATAGTGCGTGTAGCACCCTTTTTACCACGTTGCGTTTTTCCGCAACAAAAGGTCATCTGGAGTTTGTCTTATGTTTTGGTGAAAAACAACTAGGGATCGTTTCTCAGCAGTGCCCTCTTTAGCCTTTTGTTTACTGCTATTTAGCTCTTTTAGATGTTTTTTTAGCTAGTCTGGTAACTAGCTTGTTTCCACGTTTTTTTCCACATCAAAAAGCCCTCTGGTGTTTCACTTTTTTAATTCTTTTTTCATCGCTACCTACAAGTGGTAAGTAAAGCTTGTGTTTAAGAATGTTCAAAGCTATTTAATTCATTCAGTCATTCATGAATTAGCTAAAACTTTGATCGTGTGTTCGTAATGCTGGTGGGTTGTACCACATGACGCTAGTGTTAAAAAAAAAAAAAAGAAAAGTTGTGTTAGACCAGTAGCTAGCTTGTAAATGTGGGGTCTTTTGTTGTGAGTGTTAAATCGTCATAAAGGGGTTTGGTTTGTGGTGTTTAAAACCCTTGTTTCAAGACGGGTCTGCTCACTTTTTTACCTGCATTTTGTAGCCACGTGGCTAGCTAAAACTTTCCCTCGTTTTCTCAACAAAGTCCTCTGAAGAAAGAGGATTCGGTTCTACAGCAATGGCTGCATTTGGTGAGTATATTTAAAAAAAAAAAAGCTTATTGTAAGGTATTTAATTCATTCAGACATTTGTGACTTAAAAACGTTTTTTTTTTTTTGTGTGTTATAATGTAGTTTGCATCATTAGGTGATCGTGCAAAGAGCTGGGATAACGTGGCTGTGTTAGTTGACGAAACTATTAAACCACAAGGTAAAAAAAACTTATAAATATATTATACACTACAGCATTAATTGATTTAGTACTGTGTTTTCATTCATTTTGTTTTTGTTTTTTTAAAAAAGCTCCGTGTAGCCCATTCCTACAGACCCCAACACGCCAGAACATTAAACCAAAGGCCACTCTAATAAGGAATAAGAACACAGCAAACAGGTATTTACGGTTTATTTATCTCTTTCAGTATGTAATATTTATTACTGTTTAATTTATCACTGTGTTTGTAGCCATCTAATATATATATATATATATATATTTTTTCTTTGTCTAGACAATCAGCCCCTGAACAAAGGATCCGCAAGGGCGAGGGCTACTCGCCTCCCATGTGGCTGAAATCAATCCTGTTGAAAGACCATGTGCTTCGATGCCCTCTCTGTGAAAGCTGCTACGCCTAACGCTTCGCCATCGTAAGCCTAAGAAGCAATTTATTGAGGTGAGTTTAAAAGGAAAGCAGTAAAATAGCGTGTTGTATTTAAAAAAAAAAAAAAAAAGATTTTTTTCTAATCTAATGCTAATTCCAGCCTGTGAAGCCATACACGACCGGGTCTCCCGCCCAAAAGTAGCAGCCCTTCCTTTGTTCGTCTCGTCTTACCCGACCACTGTATCTTATGATAGTAACACAGCAGCTGAGGTGAGAAAACCTTTTGTAGCTAACAGAATATATTTACATAGTGTTGTAAAAGCTTTTTAAATAAAATGTATATATTTTTAAAAGGCTTTTTTCCTTTGTTTTAGCAACTAAAGGCGACGGAAGACTTAGTTACATTGTATTTGACGCCTGAGGACGATTTCACACAGTCACCCCCATGGAGCAGATACGTATGTCCACACAAGCCTAAGAAGAGATCTAGGAAGAGATCTATTGAGGTGAGTTTAAAAGGAAAGCAGTAAAATAGCGTGTTGTATTTAAAAAAAAAAAAAAAAAAAAATCTAATCTAATGCTAATTCCAGCCTGTGAAGCCATACACGACCGGTCTCCCGCCCAAAAGAAGAAGCCCTTCCTTTGTTCCAGACACGCCTTACCCAGACACTGTATCGGTGTTCCTAACACCACTGCAGAGGTGAGAAACGCATTTGTAGCTAGCAGAATATATTTACATTGTGTTATAAAAAGATTTTTAAATAAAATGTATATATTGTTAAAAAGGCTTTTTCCTTTGTTTTAGCAGCTAACGGCACGCAAAGACTTGGAGTCCTTGCATCGGTCGCCGCCTAGTACACCAACGCCTACCAGCCACCAAGTGTCTCCATTGAGAGGGAACAAAAGGATTCCCTTACAAAAGGCACCTGAAGAGTCCTTGCATTGGTCGTCGTCTAGTACACCAACGCCCTACCAGCCACCAAGTGTCACCATTGAGAGGGA
Source organism: Perca flavescens (assembly GCF_004354835.1). Classification (NCBI taxonomy): domain Eukaryota; kingdom Metazoa; phylum Chordata; class Actinopteri; order Perciformes; family Percidae; genus Perca; species Perca flavescens. The sequence goes on from NC_041333.1 coordinate 3,426,435, forward strand.
ACAAAAGACATCTGATGAGGTGTGTGTGCTTGTGTGTGTGTGTGTGTGCTTGTGTGTGCTTGTGTGTGTGTGTGTGTGTGTGCTTGTGTGTGTCTTTATTTAACCAAAAATATTTTGTTATACCTCTAGACAATCCATGCCATAGAAGTAGGCGAAGTATCCGAAGACACCGGACTAACAGCGACAGCCCCTACATCACGCCAAACAAATCGTGAAGCTACAGGCGAAGGGTCTGAAGACACAGAGCTAACAGCACCCGTCCCTACATCACGCCAGACAAATCGGGAGCTACGGGAGAAGAGTCTGAAGACACTGGACCAACAGCAACACAGCTTACACCCCACCAACTGTGTCAGGCTGCTTTGCAGGAGGACCCTGAATATAATGTAGGTGAATACCTCTTTAACTGTATCTATAGCACCGAGGAAGGCACCGATTATGTCAGCTGTATACCACACACCTCTGTTATAACTGTGGTAGATAAAAAGTGTAACAGTGCTAATACCGCCATAACCACTCCTGTAAATGTATTAGAGGTTAACGTTCCATTCCTTGATAAGCAAACAGTACCTAATTATATTACTAACAATCGGTTTGAACAAGGTGGGGCACTAGGAGGTCCTGAGCAGTTAACATTACTTCAGAGTGCAGAGTTTTTTGAGTATTGTGTTAACACATCCCCTCAACAACCTGCAGTCGCTGACCCTTATAAACAAATACAATCAGAATTAGCCGAATTACGAAAACAAAACAATGGTCTTATGAATAAATTAGATGTCTTGCAAACAGCTAACACACAATTGACCGGTTTGGTCACAGACTTTGGAGCTGCGCTAGCCATTCAGGCCAGTGCTAACACGCATTTGGTTGATATGGTCACAGGCTTTGGCACAGCTATTGCCTCTCATGTCAGCTCTCTCAATTCAATGCTTGATCCTATGATAGTATGCCTTAAAAACACAATGAATATGACCCCGCAGTAAAAAAGTGTTAAAACAGTCTATAGTTTGTGCAAAATAAAAAAAAAGAAATAAAAAAAAAAATGTCATCCCCACCCAAAAAAACAAAAAAAATCTGAACCCCTAGGGAGTGTGATGCTCGTATTGATGAGGAACTAGAATGGCCGTGCAAGGACGATTACACAAGAGCAGTAAACAATCCTCAGGATTTTGCACGATTGTGTGCAATGCATGCAAAAATATTCGAAGCATGGGCCCGATCTATGCCTCGCGCTAGACCTAGTGAAAGCAACAGTGAGAAAACACACACATCAGATAGACCTGCTCCTGCGCAGTTGTCACATAATGGTCCTTCAAGCGTATATTCCAGCAATACACAGGCCAATACAGACTCTATACAATCATCAAATACAGACCCCACAGGCATAGATCAGAGTAATAAGAGACCATCATGTTTTCCGAGTGTTCAGCCCTCAAAACGATCTTGTACAGATGAGCAGACTGGTCCCCAACCGTCCACAAGCGCTTATAGACCCCCTCCATCACCCTCAGAAAATCCTCAGGGTAGTGTGCAGTGTGGTGCGGGGCGGGTTTCTAAGGTAACATCTGAAATAGCATCCAGACAGATACCCCTTTTTAATGCTGCTGAATTTCGTCAAGATGTTGACTTGCGAAATATTGATTTGACGGATATTGGTAGTGTTCCTGAAAGGGTGTATAGCACCCTAACAGGTTTAATAGAGAGGGCGTTGGGTAATGCAACACAGGACAGTGTTTTAAATGTTGAGTTAAGGGGTCCCGCCGTAGATGTCCCTATCCAAACAATGTTGAATTCAAGCGATGGCTATAACACAGACACATTTCTGGAGCAAGTAGCACAGGCGATGCAGAGTAACGATAATTCACTGACCGAAGACTCTTTAGAATTAATTGTGACAATAGCGCGCAATATGTCGGGAGGGAATGGTGGGGGACGTCGAAAACTAGGAAGCATTGGTTACGATCAAATATTGTCAGAAAAAGGTAATGCTTTGTATAATCCCAAGAATAACGCTGGTAACGACAATCTCTGCTTTTCTCTCTGCCTGGCACATTATGTAAACAGCAGATTGTCGCATGATGAGAAGATGAATTATGCCAAGCAGCTGCATAGTGATTTGGGTTTTGACTACACACATAAAGTTTCGTTCTCTGATGTTGACAGATTTCAGAAACATTTGAAAATGAAAATTGTGATATTCCATCATGTAGCTGGATGTAAAACCCACAATCTTCAAAACGCACGACAAACCCGATGTGAAAACAGCGTGGTTGTATTTGCATAACGAGCATTATTATCTCATCGTAAATAAAAGCGGCTTTTTTTGGGGCGTCTTACGTTTTGCGGTGTTACAAGACCTACCAGAACCCTCTGGGGCACCGTTGTAGTTGGGATTGTAATGTGTGTTACACTGCTTGTATACCTGACAAGACCATTAAATGCAGAGACTGTAGACGCATATGCAAATCGCAACAGTGTTTTGAAAACCATAAAAACCCGATGGGAAACACGGGCTTATACCGTGTAATACAAACAAATATTGCGAGTCCTGTCACGCAACATATCGTGTGTCGAAAAAATCCACACAGCTGTAAAAACCTAAATGCCTACATTGTAGAGAGCCTTTAGGTGCTACTAAGCACTCTTGCTATATACAACCCGTAGAACGCAAAAAGAAGTAGTGATAAGTATCTCTTTTACGATTTGAAACACGTTATCAATGTGGTCGTCATGAAGCTAATTTTGTATGCATTATGGATATGGAAAAAAAAACTGCTACGAAACAACAAATTGCGTCGCATCATTCATTCAGAACTACAGACAGGAGAAATACAAAGGCTATACTTTTATAGCACACAATGCTTCAGGTTTTGACAGTTATATAGTTTTAGAGTATCTGGTGAGTCAGAAACTTTGTCCAACTATTACTATGCGCGGTTCAAGGGTGCTTCTGATGATCGATTCTACTTTCAATCAGCGTTGGATCGATTCGTTCAGTTTTATCCCTATGGCTCTGTCTAAAACTCCGGCAGCAATGGGGTTCTCAGATCTTCTCAAAGGATTCTTCCCCCATGAATTTAACAAGCGAGAGAATGAGAATTATATTGGACCGTATCCTGCACCAGCTCTATATGGTTATGATGCTATGAGTGACACCTCTAAGAAAACGTTCATGGAGTGATGCGATGCGGTCCGCGACACACCTTTTGACTTTTCGAAAAGAGATGCACAGCTATTGTGTTAACGATGTAACGGTTTTGATTAAAGCATGCAAAATATACAGAGAGGCCTTCCACGAGTGCACAGGCCTAGACCCGTTTGCATACGCTACATTGGCTTCCTCGTGTATGGGTGTATTTAAAACGCTGTTCCTTCCCAAAGACACTGTTGCTCTGACATACGAAGGCGCCTACATTAGGCAAAACAAGACATGTTCTGATGTTTCAATACAGTGGCTTGAGTATGTTGCAGACAGAGAGGGCCTTGACATACAACATGCTCTGAACAGAGGTGAAAAGTCATTCGGTCAGTTCTTTGTAGATGGCTATTGTGAAGACACGCACGTGTTATGAATTTAATGGCTGCTTCTTTCACGGCTGTGATAAGTGCTATCGCCAGGTGAAGTCAATCCTCTCGCCAAAAACAAAAAAAAAAACACAGGGTGAGCTGCGCTCGGGGTTCCATAACAGAGTGGCTGTTCTAAAAAAAATAAGCATCAGCTGAAAGTTGTGGTGATGTGGGAATGTGATTGGAGACAGGCTGTGGACACTAACCCTGACGTTAAGGAGTTCATGTTAACATATGAAAAACCAGGGCGTCTCAATCCACGAGAATCCCTCTTTGGAGGCCGCACAAATGCAATGAAGCTGTACCACAAGGTAGAAAATGATGAAAAGATCAGATACTATGATTTCACAAGTTTGTACCCAACTGTTCAGTCAAAAGAGATTATCCAATAGGACACCCCCAAATAATACACAAGGATTTTGATGACATAAACGCATACTTTGGCATTGTGAAATGTACAGTAGCACCCCCCAGAGGCCTGTATCACCCTGTGTTGCCCTACCACTGTAACGGTAAACTGATGTTCCCCCTATGTGCTGCGTGTGCTGTTCAGATGAATCACAAGAATCACAAGATTGTTTCCATTGCTGAAGTTTGGCATAAATGCCAAACTTCAGCAATGGAAACAATCTTGTTTCCATTGCTGACGGCTTTCTGTAATTCAAACGTCACCCAAACGCCAGACAACAACCGCTCTTGATCGCTATGTGTGCAAGGTGTTGTTTGATTCATCTGAACAGCACACGCAGCACATAGGGGAACATCAGTTTACCGTTACAGTGGTAGGGCAACACAGGGTGATACAGGCCTCTGGGGTGCTACTGTACATTTCACAATGCCAAAGTATGCGCTTATGTCATCAAAATCCTTGTGTATTATTTGGGGGTGTCCTATTGGATAATCTCTTTTGGACGAACAGTTGGGTACAAACTTGTGAAATCATAGTATCTGATCTTTTCATCATTTTCTACCTTGTGGTACAGCTTCATTGCATTTGTGCGGCCTCCAAAGAGGGATTCTCGTGGATTGAGACGCCTGGTTTTTCATATGTTAACATGAACTCCTTAACGCCAGGGTTAGTGTCCACAGCCTGTCTCCAATCACATTCCCACATCACCACAACTTTCAGCTGATGCTTATTTTTTAGAACAGCCACTCTGTTATGGAACTCGAGCGCAGCTCACCCTGTGTTTTTTTTTTTGTTTTTGGCGAGAGGATTGACTTCACCTGGCGATAGCACTTATCACAGCCGTGAAAGAAGCAGCCATTAAATTCATAACACGCAAAGCGTGTCTTCACAATAGCCATCTACAAAGAACTGACCGAATGACTTTTCACCTCTGTTCAGAGCATGTTGTATGTCAAGGCCCTCTCTGTCTGCAACATACTCAAGCCACTGTATTGAAACATCAGAACATGTCTTGTTTTTGCCTAATGTAGGCGCCTTCGTATGTCAGAGCAACAGTGTCTTTGGGAAGGAACAGCGTTTTAAATACACCCATACACGAGGAAGCCAATGTGGCGTATGCAAACGGGTCTAGGCCTGTGCACTTCGTGGAAGGCCTCTCTGTATATTTTGCATGCTTTAATCAAAACCGTTACATCGTTAACACAATAGCTGTGCATCTCTTTTCGAAAGTCAAAAGGTGTGTCATGGACCGTATCGCACCACTCCATGAACGCTTTCTTAGAGGTGTCACTCATAGCATCATAACCATATAGAGCTGGTGCAGGATACGGTCCAATATAATTCTCATTCTCTCGCTTGTTAAATTCATGGGGAAGAATCCTTTTGAGAAGATCTGAGAACCCCATTGCTGCCGGAGTTTTAGACAGAGCCATAGGGATAAAACTGAACGAATCGATCCAACGCTGATTGAAAGTAGAATCGATCATCAGAAGCACCCTTGAACCCGCTGCACAGTAATAGTTGGACAAAGTTTCTGACTCACCAGATACTCTAAAACTATATAACTGTCAAAACCTGAAGCATTGTGTGCTATAAAAAGTATAGCCTTTTGTATTTCTCCTGTCTGTAGTTCTGAATGAATGATGCGACGCAATTTGTTGTTTCGTAGCAGTTTTTTTTGCCCATATCCATAATGCATACAAAATTAGCTTCATGACGACCACATTGATAACGTGTTTTCAAATCGTAAAAGAGATACTTATCACTACTTTCTTTGCGTTCTACGGGTTGTATATAGCAAAGAGTGTTTAGTAGCACCTAAAGGCTCTCTACAATGTAGGCATTTAGGTTTTTTACAGCTGTGTGGATTTTTCGACACACGATATGTTGCGTGACAGGACCTCGCAATATTTGTTTGTATTGCACGGTATAAGCCCGTGTTTCCCATCGGGTTTTTTATGGTTTTCAAAACACTGTTGCGATTTGCATATCGCCTACAGTCTCTGCATTTAATGGTCTTGTCAGGTATACAAGCAGTGTAACACACATTACAATCCCAACTACAACGGTGCCCCAGAGGGTTCTGGTAGGTCTTGTAACACCCTCAAACGTAAGACGCCCCAAAAAGCCGTTTATTTACGATGAGATAATAATGTCATTATGCAAATACAACCACGCTGTTTTCACATCGGGTTTGTCGTGCGCTTTGAAGATTGTGGGTTTTTACATCCAGCTACATGATGGAATATCACAATTTTCATTTTCAAATGTTTCTGAAATCTGTCAACATCAGAGAACGAAACTTTATGTGTGTAGTCAAAACCCAAATCACTATGCAGCTGCTTGGCATAATTCATCTTCTCATCATGCGACAATCTGCTGTTTACATAATGTGCCAGGCAGAGAGAAAAAGCGAGATTGTCGTTACCAGCGTTATTCTTGGGATTATACAAAGCATTACCTTTTTCTGACAATATTTGATCGTAACCAATGCTTCCTAGTTTTCGGCGTCCCCACCATTCCCTCCCGACATATTGGCGCGCTATTGTCACAATTAATTCTAAAGAGTCTTGGTCAGTGAATTATCGTTACTCTGCATCGCCTGTGCTACTTGCTCCAGAAATGTGTCTGTGTTATAGCCATCGCTTGAATTCAACATTGTTTGGATAGGGACATCTACGGCGGACCCTTAACTCAACATTTAAAACACTGTCCTGTGTTGCATTACCCAACGCCCTCTCTATTAAACCTGTTAGGGTGCTATACACCCTTTCAGGAACACTACCAATATCCGTCAAATCAATATTTCGCAAGTCAACATCTTGACGAAATTCAGCAGCATTAAAAAGGGGTATCTGTCTGGATGCTATTTCAGATGTTACCTTAGAAACCCGCCCCGCACCACACTGCACACTACCCTGAGGATTTTCTGAGGGTGATGGAGGGGCCCTATAAGCGCTTGTGGACGGTTGGGGACCAGTCTGCTCATCTGTACAAGATCGTTTGAGGGCTGAACACTCGGAAAACATGATGGTCTCTTATTACTCTGATCTATGCCTGTGGGGTCTGTATTTGATGATTGTATAGAGTCTGTATTGGCCTGTGTATTGCTGGAATATACGGCTTGAAGGACCATTATGTGACAACCGCGAGGAGCAGGTCTATCTGATGTGTGTTTTTTTCACTGTTGCTTTCACTAGGTCTAGCGAGGCATAGATCGGGCCCATGCTTCCGAATATTTTTTGCATGCATTGCACAAATCGTGCAAAATCCTGAGGATTGTTTACTGCTCTTGTGTAATCGCCCTTGCACGGCCATTCTAGTTCCTCATCAATACGAGCATCACACTCCCCTAGGGGTTCAGATTTTTTTTTTTTGGGTGGGGATGACATTTTTTTTTTTTTTTTTTTTTTTATTTTGCACAAACTATAGACTGTTTTAACACTTTTTACTGCGGGGTCATATTCATTGTGTTTTTAAGGCATACTATCATAGGATCAAGCATTGAATTGAGAGAGCTGACATGAGAGGCAATAGCTGTGCCAAAGCCTGTGACCATATCAACCAAATGCGTGTTAGCACTGGCCTGAATAGCTAGCGCAGCTCAAAGTCTGTGACCAAACCGGTCAATTGTGTGTTAGCTGTTTGCAAGACATCTAATTTATTCATAAGACCATTGTTTTGTTTTCGTAATTCGGCTAATTCTGATTGTATTTGTTTATAAGGGTCAGCGACTGCAGGTTGTTGAGGGATGTGTTAACACAATACTCAAAAAACTCTGCACTCTGAAGTAATGTTAACTGCTCAGGACCTCCTAGTGCCCCACCTTGTTCAAACCGATTGTTAGTAATATAATTAGGTACTGTTTGCTTATCAAGGAATGGAACGTTAACCTCTAATACATTTACAGGAGTGGTTATGGCGGTATTAGCACTGTTACACTTTTTATCTACCACAGTTATAACAGAGGTGTGTGGTATACAGCTGACATAATCGGTGCCTTCCTCGGTGCTATAGATACAGTTAAAGAGGTATTCACCTACATTATATTCAGGGTCCTCCTGCAAAGCAGCCTGACACAGTTGGTGGGGTGTAGCTGTGTTGCTGTTGGTCCAGTGTCTTCAGACTCTTCTCCCGTAGCTCCCGATTTGTCTGGCGTGATGTAGGGACGGGTGCTGTTAGCTCTGTGTCTTCAGACCCTTAGCCTGTAGCTTCACGATTTGTTTGGCGTGATGTAGGGGCTGTCGCTGTTAGTCCGGTGTCTTCGGATACTTCGCCTACTTCTATGGCATGGATTGTCTAGAGGTATAACAAAATATTTTGGTTAAATAAAGACACACAAGCACACACACACACACACACAAGCACACACAAGCACACACACACACACAAGCACACACACCTCATCAGATGTCTTTTGTTCCCTCTCAATGGTGACACTTGGTGGCTGGTAGGGCGTTGGTGTACTAGAGCGGCGACCAATGCAAGGACTCTTCAGGTGCCTTTTGTAAAGGGAATCCTTTTGTTCCCTCTCAATGGAGACACTTGGTGGCTGGTAGGGCGTTGGTGTACTAGAGCGGCGACCGATGCAAGGACTCCAAGTCTTTGCGTGCCGTTAGCTGCTAAAACAAAGGAAAAAAGCCTTTTTTAACAATATATACATTTTATTTAAAAATCTTTTATAACACAATGTAAATATATTCTGCTAGCTACAAATGCGTTTCTCACCTCTGCAGTGGTGTTAGGAACACCGATACAGTGTCTGGGTAAGGCGTGTCTGGAACAAAGGAAGGGCTTCTTCTTTTTGGGCGGGAGACCGGTGTATATATTCACAGGCTGGAATTAGCATTAGATTAGATTTTTTTTTTTTTTTTTAAATACAACACGCTATTTTACTGCTTTCCTTTTAAACTCACCTCAATAGATCTCTTCCTAGATCTCTTCTTAGGCTTGTGTGGACATACGTATCTGCTCCATGGGGGTGACTGTGTGAAATCGTCCTCAGGCGTCAAATACAATGTAACTAAGTCTTCCGTCGCCTTTAGTTGCTAAAACAAAGGAAAAAAGCCTTTTTAAAATATATACATTTTATTTAAAAAAGTTTTACAACACTATGTAAATATATTCTGTTAGCTACAAAAAGGTTTTCTCACCTCAGCTGCTGTGTTACTATCATAAGATACAGTGGTCGGGTAAGACGAGACCGGAACAAAGGAAGGGCTGCTACTTTTTGGGCGGGAGACCGGTCGTGTATGGCTTCACAGGCTGGAATTAGCATTAGATTAGAAAAAATCTTTTTTTTTTTTTTTTAAATACAACACGCTATTTTACTGCTTTCCTTTTAAACTCACCTCAATAAATTGCTTCTTAGGCTTCTACGATGGCGAGCGTTAGGCGTGGCAGCTTTCACAGAGAGGGGCATCGAAGCACATGGTCTTTCAACAGGATTGATTTCAGCCATGGGAGGCGAGTAGCCCTCGCCCTTGCGGATCCTTTGTTCAGGGGCTGATTGTCTAGACAAAGAAAATATATATATATATATATATATTTAGATGGCTACAAACACAGTGATAAATTAAACAGTAATAAATATTACATACTGAAAGAGATAAATAAACCGTAAATACCTGTTTGCTGTGTTCTTATTCCTTATTAAGTGGCCTTTGGTTTAATGTTCTGGCGTGTTGGGGTCTGTAGGAATGGGCTACAGACTTTTTAAAAAACAAAAACAAAATGAATGAAAACACAGTACTAAATCAATTAATGCTGTAGTGTATAATATATTTATAAGTTTTTTACCTTGTGGTTTAATAGTTTCGTCAACTAACACAGCCACGTTATCCCAGCTCTTTGCACGATCACCTAATGATGCAAACTACATTATAACACACAAAAAAAAAAAACGTTTTTAAGTCACAAATGTCTGAATGAATTAAATACCTTACAATAAGCTTCTTTTTTTTTTTTTTTTTTTATACTCACCAAATGCAGCCATTGCTGTAGAACCGAATCCTCTTTCTTCAGAGGACTTTGTTGAGAAAACGAGGGAAAGTTTTAGCTAGCCACGTAGCTACAAAATGCAGGTAAAAAGTGAGCAGACCCGTCTTGAAACAAGGGGTTTAAACACCACAAACCAAACCCCTTTATGACGATTTAACACTCACAACAAAAAACCCCACATTTACAAACTAGCTACTAGTCTAACACAACTTTTCTTTTTTTTTTTTTAACACTAGCGTCATGTGGTACAACCCACCAGCATTACGAACACACGATCAAAGTTTTAGCTAATTCATGAATGACTGAATGAATTAAATAACTGAACATTCTTAAACACAAGCTTTACTTACCACTTGTAGGTAGCGATGAAAAAAATTAAAAAGTGAAACACCAGAGGGCTTTTTGATGTGGAAAAAACGTGGAAACAAGCTAGTTACCAGACTAGCTAAAAAACATCTAAAAGAGCTAAATAGCAGTAAACAAAAAGGCTAAAGGGGCACTGCTGAAAACGATCCTAGTTGTTTTCACCAAAACATAAGACAAACTCCAGATGACCTTTTGTTGCGGAAAAAGCATAACGTGGTAAAAAGGTGCTACCGCACTATGAATGTCCTCCGTCGTGTATAGCTTCGTCTGTGAAATCCGCCTCCGCTCAAGTGCACCAGACCCTGTAGTGGTGAAGCGGCCGCCCACTACATACATCACCCACGTTCGCGAGATGCGCTCCCATATTCGGCCGCTAGATGGCGATCGCGGTGTGACGGCGTTCGACCGCGACGTCATTACGTTCGCGGTATCTTGCGCGCGCAACCGGCGATTAGATGCACTACCATATTCGGTCACTAGATGGCGCCCGCGGTACCAGCAACGATTAGATGCAGTACCACATTCGGCCACTAGATGGCGACCGCAGTACCAACGGGCACCCGCGACGTTACATGCGCGCTCATATGACCAGATTACAGGGTGGGTTTGCGCGTGCGTGTGATGACGTCACACATGCAACGCGAACCCACCACCTTTATACTACTGACGGTTCACATCATTACTCAGTTTTCACCCCCAGGCGGTGGCTGCTCCCCATAATGGTAAAGATGACAGACTTGCTTGCCGTGCTGTGGCTTGGAGACAATTAAACTGGACCATAACTGTGCTGCCATGTGGCACCAGCATTTCATTCAATGTTGACTTGGTAAAGAAATCAGTCAACCTATCAGCCGTTCTCCAAGGAGACTCAGGCTTCAATGTAACCCTGTCGAAGCTTGATCTTGTTTTCACTGAAATAAAGGCTATTTATTTACATAGTTGAAGGGTTAAGAGCATGTTTAAAGACCTTAATGTTCTGTTGCTTTATTATTATCATTTCAGTTGACTGTCCTTAAAGTCCAAACCCAATACAAAAGTTTCATGTAACGAACCCCTAGCATATTTTTTAGGTTTCATGATGGATATTGATAGCCTAAAGAGTTCTATGACAGTGATGGACTTTCATCATCCATATAGGCGTTCAAACATATTACTATAAGCCTTCTGATTAGAAGGGGGATTACAACCCACCTGCAACAGCCACAGCTTTACTACTCTGTAGTAATGTAATCATTCCTGAGAGGCGAAAACTCAATGACTCTCTAATGTTGCTGTCGAGGCAAGGGGAGGAGGGGTGGTGGGGGTGAGTCAGGGCATCGGTGTCATGGAGGCCTACTGGAACCATACACATAAACACACCCTGTCACTGACTGATATACATTGCAAATAAATGAAGACTGCCAAGGCAGGGTTCTGGCGTGCACGCGGTTTCTCCAGTAAAGTCTGTTTAACTGTAAGCCCAGTCCTCAAGGAAGTCATCTCTGGTTCAGACGTGTGTTGGACACATAACACGCTCGGGCAATGGAGGCGGTCCGGAGAACTGAGTGTCTGTTTGGATGTCTCTCTTTTGTTTCAAGTAAGTCACATAATTGCGACTCAACACAGTTTCATCGTGAGCGGACAGAGGATTGTGTACAGATAGACTGATGGGTGCAGGCTCACACAATATGTGGAATTTTCTAAAAAAGGTTCCCTGCCAACAACAAACAACAGCTGTTCTTCGCATAAAAACTCTGGCTCTGTCACATGGAGATGGATAGAGATACTGGCGCTCTGTCATCATAACACCTTTCATCTGTTTTTTTGTTTTTTTTTAAACTTGCTGGAAAATATGATAATGAGATTTTCCATACTTCCACATGTAAAACTGCGTCACCTCCCAAACTGGAACACTCTGTTATGTTGGAGCCTGTTTTGACGTATTCAATATGGTTACTATGTGATATTTGTATGTTTACCATCTGAGATGTTCGCTCTGATTCAGTCTTTTTTCACACACACATTCTTTTGAAAGCAAAGCAGGTTTCATTTCCTCAAGTGGATATTTATTTAGTTTTCAGTTTTCAAAATATTTAGGTGACAGAGTAATTATATTTTATCTTGTATACATGTCCAGTCCCTCCTTCATGTGATTCATTTCAAACAATCCCTTCAAGTATACATAAGGTAGTCAGTGAGCACTTCAGTTGTTTCTCAGAGCAAAGGGACTTCCACAGTAAACATATCCTGCGAAGAAGATTACACTCACATAAGCTCCTAAAAGGAACACACACAAGTCTGGATCAAACATATTCCATCTATTTGAAAGATAAAAAACCTGTTTGGGCTGGATTTGGCCAGGACTTCCCTGACGATCCCCATGGTATACTCATACACCTCAGATTTACCTCACACAGTACACTTATCCACAAGCCTGAGTCTGTTCAGTGATTACATTTCCTGCTTTTTGCTGAGCAATGAGAACTTACATAGGATGGGGTTTGTTATCATCAAGTGTCTGGACATGTGCTTCAGTATTAATTGCTTGTCCAGCTGTGCAAGAGAATGCCTTCTGTGAGCGTTTGGGGACAGAGGCTTAGTGATGAAAGTCTACATGTATTTCAAATCAGAGTTTAACGTGTATATGTGTCTGTTGTTAGATTTAAGAATTACTAGAGCACAAAGTTAAAGGGTTAATTCACAAAAATCAATGGAAACACATCATATTTTACCATTCACCATTAGTGGTATCAACCCAGTTTTATTTTACATCTTTCTATTCAAATGTAAAATAATCAGAAAAAAAACGGACTATCCTGAGTACTGTAAACACCACAAAACTGTTGGGGTGGTAGGAGTCATAAATTCAGATATCACAAAACTAAAAATCCAAACTTCCCCACAGCTTCCTACAAATGTCTTTTTTGGATTTGAACTGATCCTTTAATGTGATCCTGCTGCTTGATCTCGGAGGAAAAGCCCCATCGATGTCTCAGATTATACACTCTTTTTTGTTAAAGGCATGAATGTATAAAATACAAAATACATTTACATAAAGGGTTTTGCATATTTTTTCATTATATTTTGTTCTCCCTCAAATTGTGGTTTTGTTGCAGAAAATAGCTTCTGGTAGGGTCCTCCAAAACCAATTGGTCCCAGGTTAGCCAGATGACGGCTGAGAATGACTTAAAGACCGGTAAAGACCGAAGGTTGAAGAGGCTTAAACATGAGAGTCCTTAACTTAGTGCGCCAGATGGTTTTGTTACACAGAACCATCTGAGAAACAATATTGGAAAGTCAGGCACCTTAAAACAATACCTGGCTAGTGATTGAATGAACAATCTGTCTATCATGTTCGATATTGTTGTGTTGAACGCACAGTTGAGGTCAGCTACACACATCCAAACTACACCTGTAGCTGCCAGTAGCTCCTCACCGGATGCTG